>NC_142867.1:120628571-120954642 GCF_051225735.1 Oryctolagus cuniculus
GCTGTTTCTAGCAATTTATTCCTTTATTTCCAACATCCCAAGGCAGTTACGGTAATGTTTTACTGGTGCTGATCATTCTCCCTCCAAGTTTCTAATGATTAGCAGAGGGGTCTGAAATTAAGTTGACACTTTTTTTTTTTTTTTTGACTTGGAAAAAAATTGGGGCTGGTAGGTGACACAGCAGTTAAGCCTCTGCTTGGGCAGCCCACAGTCCAGATTGGAGTTCCTGGCTGGAGTGCTGGCCATTCTGCTTCCATTCCAGCTTCCTGCTGAGCTGCAACCTGAGAGGTGGTAGATGATGGCTCAGGTGCTTAAGTCCTTGTCACCCATGTGGGAGACACAGATTGAGCTCCTGGCTTCAGCCCTGGACATCGCAGGTCTTTTGCGAGTGAATCAGCAGATGGAAGATTTGTTCTTTCTCCCTTTTAAATGAAATGTGAATAAATAAACACAGAAACTATACTTCTGTTTAAAGTTATTTATTTGAGACAGAAAAAAAGGAAGGAAGGAAGGAAGGAAGGAAGGAAGGAAGAAAAAAATTAAAAAAGAGAGAACTCCCATCTCCTGGTTCTCTCCCCAGATGTAGGCAACAGCCATGATACAGGAATTCCATCCTGAGATCCCACGTGGGTGGCAGAGACCTAATTACTCGAGCCATCACTGCAGCCTTTATAGTCCACATTAGCAGAAAACCAAAGTCAGGAGCCAGTTCCAGGATGGAACCCAAGAACTCCAATGTGGGACACAGACGTCCTAACCAGTGTCTTAACTGCCAGGCCAAATGTGTATCCCAAAGTTTATAAGATTTCAGGGCAAGATAATAAAATAAACATGGTTTTGGGAAGTGGGGGTTAAGGATGGGATCTCTGACACTAGAGTTTTGTCCCAAAATATATTAGCTATGAGTCACTGGGCAGGTTACTTCTCAAAGTCTCTGTCACTTTCTCTGGGAGGGTAAGTGTAGTATTTATTTATTTATTTATTTATTTATTTTGAAATGAGAGAGACAGGACCATCTGCTGGTCCACACCCCAAAAAACTGGGATCTGGATGGTCAATCTGGGTCTCCTATATGGGTGCTATATATACATACATATGATATATATACCTATATATACACAAATATATGCACACAATGTATATTATATAAATATATAATATATATATATTTTTTTTAATTTGACAGAGTTAGTGAGAGAGAGACAGAGAGAAAGGTCTTCCTTCTGTTGGTTCACCCCCCAGATGGCCGCTATGGCTGGAGCTACACCGATCCAAAGCCAGGAGCCAGGTGCTTCCTCCAGGTCTCCCATGCGGGTACAGGGGCCCAAGCACTTGGGCCATCCTCCACTGCCTTCCCAGGCCACAGCAGAGAGCTGGACTGGGAAAGGAGCAACTAGGACTAGAACCCGGTGCCCATATGGGATGCCAGCGCCGCAGGAGGAGGATTAACCAAGTGAACCACGGCACCAGCCCCTGTATATATATATATATATATATATATATATATATATATATATATACATTTGAAGAGAAGAGGTGGAGGAGAATTATAATCACTGCCATCAGGCTTGGAACAATGAGACAATGGTACTATCCATGATAAGAACCTGATAAAAGTCAGCTGTTTAAACTATTAGTTATGAATACTGTAATCAATACACAATTATTCTTAAGTGCTGAAACTTAACTGAAAAGTGATTGCTGTTAAATATAAGAGTGGGAATAAGAGAGGGAAGAGATGTTCAATTCGGGACATGCTCAAGCTGACTTACCTCAAACGGTAGAGTTAGAAACATACCAGGGGATTCCAATTCAATCCCATCAAGGTGGCATGTACCAATGCCATCTCACTAGTCCCAGTGATCAATTTCTGTTCACAATTGATCATAATGATAGGACTAAGAACCAAAGGGATCACATTAACAAGAATAGTGTCTGCAAATACTAGCTGATAGAATCAAAAAGGGAGAGAACGATCTAACATGGGAAGTGAGATACACAGCAGACCCCTAGAATGGCAGATGCCCTAAACAGCACTCTGGCCTCAGAATCAGCCCTTAAGGTATGTGGATCCGGCTGAAAAGTCCATGAGAGTATTTCAGGCATGGAAAGCCAAGACACTCTGGGAAAAAAAAACCTAAATGAAAGATCTCCGTGAGTGAGATCCCAGTGGAAAGAACGGGTCATCAAAGAAGGAGGTACCTTTCTCTGAAGGGAGGAGAGAACTTCCACTTTGACCATGGCCTTGTCTAAACAAGATAAGAGTCGGAGAACTCAGGGGGCTTCCATAGCCTTGGCAGCTCATGACAAGAGCCTAGGGTGATAACTGATGCCATAGACAAGAGTGTCAATTTGTTAAGTCAACAACAGGAGTCACTGTGCACTTACTCCTCATGTAGGATCTTTGTCCTTAGTGTGCTGTACATTGAGATTTAATGCTATAACGAGTACTCAAACAGTATTTTTCACTTTATGTTTCTGTGTGGGAGCAAACTGTTGAAATCTTTACTTAATGTATGCTAAACTGATCTTCTGTATATAAAGAGAATCGAAAATGAATCTTGATGTGAATGAAAGGGGAGAGGGAGTGGGAAAGGGGAAGGTTGCGGGTGGGAGGGACGTTATGGGGGGGAAGCCATTGTAATCCATAAGCTGTACTTTGGAAATTTATATTCATTAAATAAAAGTAAAAAAAAAAATTCCACAAGAACAAAAAAAGAAAAAAAAAGAAAAAAAAAAAAAGAAAACTACCACAGGTTTGCAATCAACAACAAAATGCTTTTGAATATCTTTTACTCAACAATTTTACTTAAACCATCAAATTACTGGGGGAAAACACTGCAGGACATCAACATGGGCAAAGACTTCATGGGAAAAAACCCAGAAGCACAGGCAATAAAAACAAAACTAGACAAATGGGATTACATCAAGCTAAAAAGCTTGTGCACAGCAAAAGAAATACACAACAAAGTGAAGAGACAACGGACAGAATGGGAGAAAATATTTGCAAGCTATGCAACTGATAAAGGCTTAATATCCAGAATGTATAAGGAGCTCAAGAAACTCAACAGCAACAAAACAGATAATCTAGTTAAGAAATTGGGTAATGGGCCAGGGCTGTGGCACAGTGGGTTAATGCCCTGGCCTGAAGAGCCAGCATCCCATATGGGCGCCGGTTCGAGACCTGGCTGCTCCACTTCCAATCCAGCTCTCTGCTGTGGCCTGGGAAAGCAGTAGAAGATGGCCCAAGTGCTTGGGCCCCTGCACATGCATGGGAGACCTGGAAGAAGCTCCTGGCTCCTGGCTTCGGATTGGTGCAGCTCTGGCCATTGTGGCCCATTTGGGAGTGAACCATCAGATGGAAGACCTCTCTCTCTCTCTCTCTCCTCTCTCTGTGTAACTCTGACTTGCAAATAAATAAATAAATCTTAAAAAAAAAAAAGAAATGGAGGGTAAGGACCTAAAGTATTTTTTTGAAGGATGAAATTTAAATGACTGATAGACACAAGCTAAGATGCTCAGGGTCACTAGCCATCATGGAAATGCAAATAAAAGCCACAATGAGGTTTCAATTCACTTCAGTTAAAATAGCTATCATCCAAAAATAAAAAAAGCAATAAGTGCTGGTGAGGATGTGGGGAAAAAGGTAAGCTAATACATGATTGTTGGGAATGTAGAATTATGCTAAACAGTATGGCGATTCCTCAGAAATCTGAAAATAGATATACTATATGATCAAGCCATCTTACTCTTGGAAATTTACCCAAATGAAATGAAATCAGCATACGAAAGAACTTAATCTGTACCCTCATGTTTGCAGCAGCTCAATTCATAATAGCTAAGATATGGAATCAACCCAGATGTCCCTCAACTGATGGTTGGATAAAGAAAATGTGGTATTTATACATGATGGAATACTACTCAGCCATAAAAAAATAATGAAATCCTGTCTTTTATAACAACATGGATGCAATTGGAGACCATTATGCTTAGTGAAATAAACTAGACCCCCAAAAACAAATATATGTTTTCTCTGAATTGTGGTAACTAATATATACAGTACAAAAAATAATGTTTATGAATGAAATTGACATCTTGAGACTTGATTATTGTTTATATCCCTTGTCCATATTCCTGAGGAACAATGAACTTTCTATTTACTACTTGTCAAATTATTTATTTAGTGGATGATTAAGACTGTGAATATAAATTGAAAGCATGTCATCATAAAAATTAAAAGAAAAACAAGAAAGGAAGGAGGAGGGAGGGTTGGGGAGGGTGGGAAGCATCATTATGTTCTTAAAATTGTATTTGAAATACATGAAATCTATTTTCTTTATATAAATAAATAAATATTTACTTATTTATTTTAAAGGCAGATGTACACAGAGAGAGAGGTAGATGAGAGAGAGAGATCTTCCATCTGCTGGTTCACTTCTCAAATGGCTACAAAGATCTGCATTTGACCAGGCTATGCCTATAGCTTGGAACTCCACCTAGATCTTCCAAATGGATGACAAGAGCTCAAACACTCAGGCCATCTTCTGCTTCTTTCCCAAGTTCAGTAGCAGGAAGCTGGATTGGAAATGGAGCAGCCAAGATTCAGATCAGCATTCACAGGGGATGCAGTGTCACAGGAGGCAGTTTAACCCACTGTGCCACAATGGTGGCCCCTCAACAGTAGTTTTTGCACCTAGATTTCCAAATTAATTCTATTTCAAAAGACTTACATGGGACTTCTTTATTATATGTGTTCATTTTAAAGACTCCTTAAATAATCTTTGATCTAAATGCTATTTTATTTATGTATGTTCCATATAGGTATGCTATAAAAAGAAAGAGATCAGTTTGCAAAGAAGTCTATGAGTTAATTAGTTAAAAATCTTCATCTCCCTCCCTAACTCCTATCCCTAGAAGAACCACTTATTCTAATCTAAAAAAATGAGAATTTTCTGTCAATAGGTTTTTATAAGCTTGGAGCTTCCCAAGGTGGTGGAGGAGGGACTGGCATGCATTTCATGTTTGTCATCACTATCAGCATTTCTGTTATCTTTGTGCAAGGCCCAGTTATCACTTCTGACCCCACAAACTTTGCAACTAGAAAGGCAACAAGAAAAAGAATCCAACACGAGTAGGCACACAGGCATAGATAATATGATTAGCATCTCCGCAGCTCAAGGAGCCTTTGGATGGGAGGAGAAAAGCAGAGATTTGTGATTGGGGTTTTTGGCTCGGATAGTCTAACCAAAAATTAAGTGGGTTCCAGAGGACACCAGAAAGGGTGCTGTTACCTCACAAATGAGAAAATGCAAAAGGCATCATTTGAGAACATGCCTGGTTCGTTATAGCACTTGTCCACATGTTACGGCTAGAGTTAATTTAACTCTGGTCCTTACAGAAGAATTAATACCTGCTAACCTAATACCACACTGAGAGAGGAAAGCGAGTACCCGGAAGATAGTGGTGTGGAGTGGGAACATTGGAAGTGAGGTTTGAAAGGTAAAGGCACTCCCAACAACAATCATAACTTAGTGTCTTTATCCAAGGTACTTGAAATAATTTAATACATTCACAAGAAGCTTAACATTTAGGCACATTTTCTAAATTTTAGATTTCCCTAGAAAGCAATTTTGCTCTTTTCAAGTGCTCAACATCCCAGGAATAACAGAGCCATCCATGCAAGGAGTGAGTTGTAGAGTGATTTTCAAACCCCAGACTGCATTTCACTATCTACCACAGAATCTATATATGTGTGGGTTTTGGCTAGAATATTTTTGTATTATTTATTTGGAACTAGTTCCATATCTTCTTTGATGTTTGATTGTATAACCATGAGTTTTGATATTATTACATTTTTACTTTATCATCTACTATACAGGTATTATGCTGTGAATTTTTCATTGGTTTGCAAACATGTGTGCTCTGATATGTATATTACTAGAATGCAATGTAAAACATACTGTATTTCTTACCACGGGTCATGGTTACAAAAGAACCAGTCTGAGTTTCTTTATGTATCAACAGCACACAAAAATTAATTTATTAATGGCTTGTATAAGCAGAGTTCCAATTACTGAGAAAAGTTTGTACTATTGAATTTACGCTGCGCCTTTATAAGCTTGTTTGCACTGTTATTGTATATATTGGGCCCAGCCCAATGATGGCTGCTGGCATAGGAATTTTTTGGTGAGTTTCTTTAATGGTTGCATTTTAAAAATAGTTTATTATTGTTCTTTACATTTTGGATTAACATGTGACACATGCAAATTTTTGTGGTGTACTGTGCAATATTTCAACACATACACAGTAGTAAATGAACATAATAGGCAAGCAGCCTTTCCATTCCCTTATCTTTGCTTCTGTTTGGAGCCTACCAGCTCCTCTCTTCCAGTTTCTTAGACAGAACACAGAACCTGTTATCTCCGTCCACATGTGTTTCAGCACTTACGATCCCAACATGCTTTCCAACATGCATTCCACTCAACAAGCATTCCCGACATGCTTCCCATCTTTAATAATCACTATTTTACATTCGCATGGACTATTATTATTTTTGTAGCTTCTACATATGAGAGAGAACATGAGATATTTGTATATCTCTGTCTGTGTTATTTTGCTCAGCATAATATTTTCAGGTCCATCCACTTTGCTGTGAGTATCTGGATCTCATGCTATTTTTATGGCTGAATATATCTCATGTGCATAAATACCATGTTTTCTTTGTTCATCCATTGATGGACTCTGAGGTTGATTCTGTATCTTGGCTACAGTGCATAGTGTTGCAATGAATACAACAGTGTGGCGACTTTCTCGTGCTGGTTTTCCTTGCTTCAGCTACATACCCAGAGGTGGGATAGCCAGGTACCCTGGCTCAGCATGTAGACTCTGTGTTTTTATTTATTTATTTATTTATCTATTTTTATTTTTTGACAGACAGAGTGGACAGTGAGAGAGAGAGACAGAGAGAAAGGTCTTCCTTTGCCGTTGGTTCACCCTCCAATGGCCGCTGCGACCGGCGCGCTGTGGCCGGCACACTGCGCTGATTCGAAGGCAGGAGCCAGGTGCTTCTCCTGGTCTCCCATGGGGTGCAGGGCCCAAGTACTTGGGCCATCCTCCACTGCACTCCCGGGCCACAGCAGAGAGCTGGCCTGGAAGAGGGGCAACTGGGACAGAATCTGGCGCCCCAACGGGGACTAGAACCCGGTGTGCCGGCGCCGCAAGGTGGAGGATTAGCCTAGTGAGCCACGGCGCCGGCCAGACTCTGTGTCTTTAAAAGTGAGTGCCTCAGGAGAGTCTAGATGACACACTATTAGTGAATGACTCAATTTCTTCAGGTGGTGTTGAATAAAACATCCTGGTGCCTTTCCAAATTTTCATAAACTTGATTTAAGAATGTCCAAATTAGGAACCTGCATTGTGGCATGGTGTGTTGAGCCGTTACCTACAGCACTCACAACTCACAGGGGCACTGATTTGAGTCCCAGCTGCTCCATTTCTGATCCAGTTCCCTGCTGATACATCTGGGAAAGAAGCAGAATCTGACTCAAGACCTCGGGCCCCTGCTGCCCATATGGGAGAATTTGATGTTAATTCTGGGTTCCTGGCTTCAGCCTGGCCCAGCCCTGGTCATTGTGGCCATTCAGGGAGTGAATCGGTGGATCGAAGATTTTTCTCTCTCAACTCTGTCTTTCAAGTTAATAAATAAACCTTTAAAAATGTTGAATGAATAAGAGTCATTTCTATAATAGATGCTGTTTATAAATAAATGAAACAAAACATGGAGAAGAGCTTGGACCTGGATCTAAGGACTTGAGTTATCAGTTAGGGAATTCTGCAAATCTGCCTACATCTCCACCCCGTGGCAAGTCTTTCCCTCCTTACTCCAGTCAACAAGTATTCAGTCAGTGGTTGTTTGGAATGATTAATTTTTTTCATAAGTTTTATAGGAGGGAAGATGGATGATGGAGGGGAAGCAGGAAGGGCATAAAACAGCAGTTTGTCCAGACAATGGAACTCGAGAAGTCTCAAACAAACATGTGGCAAAACCCAAGTCAGGCTGCGAATGACTTGAACTTTGATCTGTCTGTATTTATAAAGTTACATCTGTTGGCCAGCACTGTGGCTCACTTGGCTAATCCTCCGCCTGTGGTGCTGGCACTCCGGGTTCTAGTCCCGGTCAGGGTGCCGGATTCTGTCCCGGTTGCTCCTCTTCCAGTCCAGCTCTCTGCTGTGGCCCGGGAGTGCAGTGGAGGATGGCCCAGGTGCTTGGACCCTGCACCGGCATGGGAGACCAGGAGGAAGCACCTGGCTCTTGGCTTCGGATTGGCGTAGCACGCTGGCCATAGCGGTCATTTGGGGAGTGAACCAATGGAAAGAAGACCTTTTTCTCTGTCTCTCTCTCTGTCTAACTCTGCCTGTCAAAAAAAAAAGTATTTATTTATTTGAGAAGCAAAGTTAGAGAGAGAGAGAGAGAGAGAGAGAGAGAGAGAGAGAGAGAAAGAAATCTTCCATCTGCTGGTTAACCCTCCAAACCCAGGGCTGGACCAGGTTGAAGCCAAGAGCCAGGAACTTCTTCTAGGTCTACCATGGGTACAGGGACCAAAGGACTTGGGCCATCCTCTGCTACTTTCCCAGGCACATTAGCAGGGAGCTGGATATGAAGTAGAGCAGCTGGGACTCGAACCAGTGTGTATATGGGATGATGGTGCTCAGACTGTGGCTTTAACCTGCTGAGCCACCGTGATGGCCCCCATGTTCTTGCTGAAGCCTCACAGTGGCTACTGAGGGCTTTTATTTGAAGACCATACTCCCCTCCCCTCCCCTCCCCTCCCCTCCCTTGCTCTCTTCCTCCCATTCCTTCTTTCCATTCTCTCTCTCTCTCCCTCTCCCCCACCCTCTGTGTGTGTGTGTTTAGGGTTTTTTCCCCCAACTTGGATGGTAAATCTACCAACTGTGTCAAAAATAACAATACTATTCATATATCTAATTAATGTCTGTATTGATGTAAGAGAACTCATAATTTAAAAAAATTGTTAATAAAAAGAGAATAGCTTTCATGTATTTAATCTGCACAATTCTTAGAAGATAACCATATTTGCCTCCCTCCCTTTTTTCCTCCCTCATTCCCCCTCCTTCCTTCCTTTTTTTTCTTTAATTTTTGCAAAAACAAAATTTTAGTTCACTCTATAATCACAGGCTTAATACATTACTAACCGTAATATTCAATAAGGGTCAGCGCTGTGGCTCACTTGGCTAATCCTCCACCTGTGGCACCGGTATCCCATATGGGCACTGGATTCTGCCCCGGTTGCTCCTCTTCCAGTCCAGCTCTCTGCTGTGGCCTGGGAAGGCAGTGGAGGATGGCCCAGGTGCTTGGGTGCTTGCACCTGTGTGGGAGACAGGAGGAAGCACCTGGCTTCGGATCAGCACAGCGCCAGCCATAGTGGCCATTTTGGGGGTGAACCAACGGAAGGAAGACCTTTATGTCTGTCTCTCTCTCTCGCTGTCTAACTCTGCCTGTTCCCCCCCAAAATATTCAATAAGTAAAAGAATAGAAAAGCTACAGTTCTATACAGGAGTATAAACAAAGGCTAAAAACAACAATCAAATCTCAAAATGTCTGTTTCAGTCCTATACATTTTTTGGGTTCTATATTATTCTATATTAACTCCACATATCAGAGAAAATATGATATTTGTCTTTGGGGACTGTCTTATTTCGCTAAGCACAATGACCTCCAATTGCATTATTTTGTTACAAAAGTAGAATTCCATTCTTTTTTGTGGCTGAGTACTATTCCATCATGTACATTCACCACATTTTTTTGTACCATCATCAGGCTGATTCCATGTCTTAGCTATTGTGAATTGAGTTGCAATAAACATGAGCATATTTCATATGCTGACTTAATTTCATTTGGGTCAGTTCTCAGGAGTGGGATGACTTGGTCATAAGGTAGATCTATTTTCAGATTTCTGAGGAACTGCCATATTGTCTTCTAAAATGGTTGGACTAGCCTTGGGTGATCACTGACTTCATGCATAAGAGTGTTATTTGTTAAATAAACAACAAGAGTCACTGTGCACTAACTTCCCATGCAGGACCTCTGTTCTCAAGGAGTTGTATCGTGAGACTTAATAGTAAAACTTGTCCTCAAGAATCACCTCCATTTAGTGTATTAAATGGAGGGTGTCTCATAAGTTAAAGTTGTGGCTAAGAGCCCACATGTGATGTACCATCCTTGGATTCTTCTTTAAAGACAAGCTTCTAAAAGGAAAGAAGAGGGAGGAAGGAAGGGAAAAGAGGAAGGGGGAGAAGTAATGAAATCACTTTCAAAAACATAGAACAGCCCTTGTCTGGACTGCTGAGGAACAGTTCTCTTGGTTTTTTTTTTTTTTTTTTTTTAATTCTTTCTTTCTTTTTGCTTCTTTTTCTTTCTCTGACTAAACAGGAGGGGGAGGAAGAAGGCAGGGGGAGTTGGGTGGGTGGGTGGGTATGGTGGGAAGAATTACTGTGTTCCTAATGCTGTATTTATGTGATACATGCAAATAAAAAAATGGTTGCACTAGTTTACATTTCCACCAACAATGTATTAGGGTGCATTTTTCCCCACGTCCTCACCAGCACTTATTTTTTATTTTTGGGTGTCAGCCATTCTAACTGGGGTGGGTTAAAACTGCATTGAAATTTTTATTTGCATTTCCTGGATGGCACCAATCTTGATAATTTTTCATGTATCTGTTGGACATTTGTATTTCATCCTTTGAGAAATTCCTGTTCGTGTCCTTTGACCATTTCCTTTTTTTAAGATTTATTTTATTTATTTTTGAGAGAGAGAGAGAGAGAGAGAGAGAGAGAGAGAGAGGCACAGAGAGGAAGATCTTCCATAGACTGGTTCATTCCCCCAGTGGCCACAATGGCAGGGTTAGGCCAGGCTGAAGCCAGGAGCCAGGAGCTTCATCTGAGTCTCCTATTTTTGCGCAGATCAAGGACTTTGGTCATCCTTTTCTGCTTTTCCAGGACATTAGCAGAGAGCTGGATTGAAATTGGAGTAGCCAGGACTTGAACCTTTGCCCATATAGGATGCTAGTATTGCAGGTGGTGGCTTAACCACTATGCCACAACTCCCCCTTTTGCCCATTTCTTAACTGGATTTTTTTTTTTGCTGTTGTTGAGTTTCTTGAGATCTTTGTAGATCCTAGATATTAATGCTTTATCAGTTGCATCATTTACAAATATTTTCTCCCATTCTGTAGATTGCCTCTTCAACTTTGTTGACTGTTTCCTTTGCAGTACAGAAACTTCTTAATTTGATATAATCCCATTTGCCTATTTTTGATTTTTTTTGCCTGTGCTTGTGGGGTCTTTTCCAACAAGTCTTTGCATAGGCCAATGTCTTGCAGGATTTCTCTGATGTTCTCCTCTAGTAATTTGATGGTATCAGGTCATAGATTTATATCCTTGATCTGTTGTGAGTTGCTTGTTGTATAAGGTTTAATGTAGGGGTTTTGTTTCTTACTTCTGCATGAGTAGATCCAGTTTTCCCAACACCCTTTGTGGAAGAGACTGTCCTTTCTCCAGGGATTGAGTTTAGCTCATTTGTTCACACTTAGTGCAAACATGAAGTGAAGTTTTGTCAACCATCTACTTTGTATCACCTTTCTTAGGACATAGCATAAATAAGATAGTGAGGTGTTGGCCAGCGAGGTAGGGAGATAGAAAACAAGGTAGCAACAGACAGTGGTGGCTATGCTGAAGGTGTCAGAGAGCAGTCAGGGAAATCTCCCATCTGTATAACAGGGGTAGTAACAAAAATGAGCTCTGGGTGGAAGGACATGTGTATGGTTCTCACTTCAGTCTTCTCGCTTTTGCCATTCATTTATTCAGTAGGTGCTCACAGAGTACACAGCAATGAGTAAATCAGCACAGTCCAGCCCTCAGGGAGCTTTCAATGTAGCAGGGCAGTCAGGTGTTAAGCAACAGTCATTTGAATCTGCAGTTAAATGTTAGGAATGAGACACCGAAAGGGGAGAGCACAGGAACCCAACTGAGACCAAAGGATTAGGGAGACTTCAAATGAGGTTAAGAGTTGAACTAATACTCAGAAGAAATTTAGATAGTGGTAGCTGCATTTTTCACTCTCAGAGAAAGAAATCACCAATAAACAAGTAGCACAGAGAGACTACAGTGATCTGTATGGAGCTGGATTCATGCCAGAGACAAGAAGCGTCAGTATTAACTCATAGGCACACTTGAGGGATCTTCAAAAAGCTTGTAGAAAATGTGTATTAGGAAAAACTATGCACCAAAATAACTTTATCTTTTAATTGTATTTTCCCCGAACTATTTGAAGTACCTTCATATTTGTACACACATACACAAACACACACATACACACACAGATGCAGATTTGTATACACACATGGGCTACTTTTTAAAATATTTCCTAGCTCAAGATGACCCAGAAGCAATGATACTCAAGTATCAAGGAACACACTCAGTACCCAGATATTGGTTTCTGTATATCATTCTACAATGAATGGAATAGGACTCCTTAGAGAAGTATCTGCTGAGGCTGGGAAAATACAAGATGAACTTAAAGTGTATAGCTGTGCCATAAAGCCAAAACATGCTAAAATTTTTAAAAAGAAAGGAAAGGAGAAATGAAGGGAGGATAAAGAGCGGAGGCAAATCAGAAAGCAAGAAACTCTCTGAAAGTGCTCCCAGTGGCCATGATTGGAACGTGAGGAGTTAGAAAGAAACAACACTGTACTGAATCACACTCAGCATATCAGATATCCATAAGTCCACATTGGTATAGATAAGTAAACGGTGGGGAAGAAGCAAAGCTTCCATGCAGAATAATTCCAAATAATGCAAATGATATCCTAAGAGGTGCAGCTTGACTCTTTTCTTGAGTTGGACCAGACACAGGGATTCTCTTTAGAAAAACAGAATATGGGAACAGAGCAGTTGTGTCTTCACAGCAGAGAAAGCCAGAAGGCTACTCTGATCAAGGAGAGGTCAACATCAGCACCACCAGTGATGAGTCTGTGAATTCCAAGTATCCCCACCCCTGCCACAAGAGCTATGATGAGAGTGTACTTGTCCTCCTCTGATAGTCATTCCAAATACCTGTAGCCTCAGGCTAATCATGAGAAAAATACCATGAAACTACAAACTGAGGGACAGCCTATAGAATACCTATTGCTCTTTAAAATTGTCAAGGACATGAACATGAAGGAAAGATGGGAACACTGTGTTCGAGACAAAGGAGATGCAACAGTTAGATGTAGTATGATGTCTTTAAACAAGAAAAGAATAAAAATCTGGTGAAATCAGAATGGAGCTTATGGCTTTGTTTATTGTGGGGGAAGAAAAAGAAAGAAAATATTAAGAAAGAGATGCATTCTTGGCTGGAGTCATGGCAATGAAATGAGCTTTCAAGGGAAACCAACCTCTTAATGACTTGCAAGTCTTCATGGGACTAAGCACCTTTCTCTACTATGCCCTTGGACCATAGTTGCCCTTCTTCAGAATGCTCTGAGATCTCTGTCTGCCTCCCACCACAATCTCAGACTGTCACTCAACCACATAGGAAATAACAGGAAGTGCTCATGGTTCTGAGTGGCATGTGAGTGTGCATCCAGGAATGAAGCACTCAGACCTGTGAGCCACTCTGGTCAGCCCTGCTGCGTCTTTCCCATCCAATATCTTCCTGTATACACAGACTCCACGGGACTGCACACATTTGCAAGTAAATAGCCTAATGTTAGTTATCCTTTCCTGTTTGCTTGATCATTTCTTGCCTTGCAAATAAGCACACAATTTCTACAGGGCAAGAAAAGTGTACTCACAGCCTGGGGTCCTCTTTGATCCAGAGAAACTTGTGTGTGAGTGAGCTTCCTGGCCAAATTTCCCAACTTGGCTTTGGCAAGTTGACCACTATGCAGAGTTTTCTAAGATCAGTGTTTATCTCTCTTGGTTTATTACAACACAGAAATGATGTGAGTACATGAAGTTCTTTATGTATTGGAGATGCTGGAACCCTAGAACGCCACGATGCAGAGGGAGTTCACAAATGACTAAGGAACAGATTTGTGAATGCCTACTTTAATCCTTGCCCCAAACCCTTACTCCATTTATTATTTACATTTATGGGTGAGGGTTATCCATCGTCCCTGGGGTTTCTATGTCTTTCTTAGTTTAGTGGCTTTTCAAAGATATATGTTCAGTAGGAAGATATTAAATGGTGCAGGTCCCCTGTCCCAAAGCAGTGCTTCTGAGATGTTAACTGTCATTAGAAGCAGCAACAGCAATACTGAGGATGTTGGTGGTGATGAAAAATGGAACCTAGAGAACTTTGTTCCCAAACTATTGCTGGCCATTATTATTACTGGATTTGCTGCGCACCAAAAATGATTTCAAATGCTGGAGCCAGGGAAGGATCCATATTCTCTTCCCATATCGAGGACCAGCGAGAAACCTAACAAGGAGATACTGATAAGAAGCCCTCTATGTGATCCCACAGCACAACACAAAGCCTTGGAGCACTGACAGGAGCTCATCTCAGCAAATTCTCACTGTCATCATGTCTCCATAGCCGGCGTAGCTGTGGGTCTTGCAGGGAGCTCTTCAGGCTGCTGGGAAGAAATGAAGGAAGGAACAAAGGATGGGAATGATCATACGTGTGAAAAACTGGAGATGCCAGACTCTAGATGAGATCTACAACACATGCTTCCTCTCTTCCCACTGGTTTAATCAGGGCCCTCTAAATTCTATGATAAAAAGCAACTCCCACTGTGTGCCACCAGGGGGCTCTGGTCTGTTTCTTCCTCAGTCCCGGATCTGGGCAAATGGGGCAGGGGAAAGGGACCGTCTCCACCATCCACCACAGGGAGTATCTCTAGATACTAGGGTAGAGAGATGAGAAGACACCAAGAATTGCACAGTGGCTCAGAGATGTTTTCATCTGTGACTGACACACATCACTTCTGCATACATGTTATTGATTAGAGCAAGTTACCTGGCTGTACCTGATATCATGTAGCGGGGAAGTACTGTCTTTGGTATGGCCAAAGGGAGATGATCCACGACTATTCACAAGCACTAATTGTGTCTGTCCATCTCTTTATTCCGTTTTTCTAAGGCAATAAAGTGATAGGCAGGCAGAGGTGGGTCCTGCCCTTCAAGCCCTGAAGTCTATGGCAGATGTTCTAATAGACCCAGCACCCAGTCCTAACACCATTCTGCCTAGGTTCCTTTTCTACAGAAGCTGGGAAATGCAATGCTTGAGTTTCCTGCTTCCTTTGTACCCATAGGTGGCCAAGTGCTGCTTCTGGGGAAATGAGATGTAGGTAGAAATTAGGTGGTGGAGTATCTCTTCATTAGAAAGACAAAGTGTCAGGAAGAAAAGCTTCCTGGTTCATCATCTTGTTCTTGTGTGGAACATAGATGTTACATCTGAAAGGCAGCAACCTCCTTGGTGATTATCTGGAGGAAACATGAGAAAAAAATCCCCCTAGGGCCCCCAAGAATGATGGATAATCCCCACCTATACGTGTGAGGAAAGTGGAGCAGGGTATTGGAGAAGGAGTAGATTAGGCATTCAGGAGATGTGTTCCTTACTCCTTTGTGGACTCCTTCTGTTCCCTATCACTTTAGGGCTCCAACGCTGAGCTTGGGAGAACTTCCTGCTGCTGAACCAGGGTCAACAGCCACTTATCTCCTGTGACACAAACAATCCCAGTGGTTCTGTTGCTTGCTACAAAAAGCATTTCTGGTACAGAGTCAGCAGGAACTTTGGAGATCACAAAGCCCTCTTTTAACAGAAGTCAAATGACACATTCCATACTCAGGCAAGTTAGTAGAAATGTTGGCCTACAGATTAGGGAGTTCGTGATTCTTTGATGGCACTTGTTTCTTGTTCGTTGTCTCCAGGTTTTAACTAACTCTTCCATTAATACCAGCTGGCATCTTTCATCACATCTCATGTAATTTTTGCATGTCCCTTCCATCTCCAATCTCTCCCAGCCCATTATGACCCCCTCCTCTGCCCTCTGAACCTTTCAATCTGGTTAAAAATCCATCAACAAGAGAAACGCTATCTTCCCCATCATACACCAAGCCATTGATGGGCTACATTCCCACAAGCACTCAGCCCGAGACAGGATGTGTCATCATGCTGCGGGGAGTTTTCTACTTTCAGATCACCAAACGAATGTCAAGGGCAAGAAGAAAAGACATCTGAAGTCAATGTGCTGCAGTGTAGCTCACGACACAACGGCATATGCAACACAGCAGAGAATCATAATTGATTTCTAATGGCAGAGAACATTTAACCTGGCCGTTCACAGAGAAAAGAATGGAGCGAGAAGGAGAAAAGAAGCCAAGCTCCAGCTCCCACTTAAAAAACTTCTTGAAGTCTAAATTAATTTGGTCCTATCTCACTTACAGGGAAAGTATCTATTTCACTTGCAGTTAAAGTGAGCGTTTGTTTAACCTCTTGGGGGATAGGCTATAGCTGCACATAGACCTTTGCAAGAAGTGGCACGGTTATCCAATTTCCCTCTAATTGCTCTAACAAGGATGAATTAGGACTTTCATCAGCAGGCCTGAGTGATCAGTTTGGAGTCAGCCATGGGCAGTGAAGCCAATTATTAAACAAAACTACAGTGTTAACTCCTAATAATACACAGTGAGGGTAAATTAAGCAGAAGACAAATATGCCATACTGGTGACACAGGAGAATATGTTCTCTCGACTTTATGTTTTAAAGTGATGCTATTATTAGTGCCATCCACGTTCATTTCTAAGGCATAATAGGGAAGTAACTGTTCACTTGGGCTTTTCATGCCGTTAAAAAGACACTGTTTGACAAGGGGACACTGTATACTGTTTAAATATCCACTTCGACTGGGCTCCACTTTGATATACGGTAATTATTCCAATAGCATCACATCAGGAAAACTCAAAGAATGCCAAAGTAACAGGATATTTCTCTGATAATTGTTGTTGGCTGTGGCTACTCCTGACATTGTTGTCTTTGCTCTAAATGTCACTGCGCTTACCCAAGGTAGCATACTAGAAAACACTTCTATTTCCAGCCAGTTTATCCCCAGCCATGCCAGCCTGACCTGACACCAACACTCTTTCTCAAGTGTAAGTTACATCAGACATGCTGACTCTGGAGAGAGCGCCATTAAAATGCAATTTGGAGTTGAATAAGTTGATCCTATATCATGGAGTGGAGGAGGGGAGAGCAGACCATTCCCATGTCTCATCGAAATCTCTGAAGTCCATGCTTCCAGGATCTCATTAATTTGCACTAAGGGCTGGGATGGACTTGACTAGTTAGTGATCATGAGCATCATGGTTTAGAGTGTATGGGTGCAAGCACAATTTAAAAAGCTGAGATGATGCATCAAGCAAATGGACTTTATTATACAAGTAAAAACCAACTTGAACACTGACTGGAATGAAATCCAATAGCAGGATAAGTGCTTTAATAGCAACGCTTCCCAGAGCATGATCTGGCAACAGGTGTGCTATGTTTGGGAAGCAGTGTCTCGACATGCTCTGCTCTGCCCAACCATTGAATCTGTTGACAAGCCAACAATGACACACCTTTCCTGAGCCCCTTGTGTTTGTTTTGGAGGGGGAGCAGGTGTGTGCCAGCCTTCTTCCCATCCACTGGCTTCACAGTGTTCATGAGTTAATGTAGGAAGAATGCTTTAAACCTGGCTACATCAAGCACATGCCAGAGGCCCCTCCTCTGAGCATGTTTTCCTTTCCCTCTTTTTATTTTTTCAGAGTCTCAGAGACTCCGGGATTATCGTTGTTTGTCTGATTCACACACACCTGCTGGTCATTCAGCACCTGAACCCACAAGCGGGTATTGGACACGGCAGTGAGCCCTGCCACAGAGGCAGTTATGATGCGGACAGCAGAGGATTAGCACTTCAGGTGGGAAAAAACAGCAGGAGCAGATGGAAATCCTAAGTAGCAAGATCTTGTTTTCATCTCCGGAACTCCAGTAACAAAGGCCGGTGGCAATATTCTTGCTAGTATCGATGTCGGGAAACGGATTACTTCTCCAACAAACTTTTCAGCTGCATTTCAGCAATGACTGCGTCCTCCTCCACCTCTCTTCCCCATGTGTGTACACACGCCAGGCTAGGTGGACACCAAGAACCAGACATACTCAGTCTCTCACCCAACCCTCCTCATTCACTATGTCTGAACTCCCAATTTCAGCATTGTGCTGGACAGACCCTGGCCTTGGGATGTGTGATAAAAACCTTCTGGGAAGAGATGTGACCTCCACTGGACTTCCTAGGTGCCTGTGAAGCCCTGTGGGAAGCTGGCAGGTGCATGGGTGTGGTAAATGGAATGAAGTTTGGAATCCATGTGACATTGCTGTGCACAGTATTCAACCCCCTCTGCTGACCTTGCACTTGGCTGTATGGCATGCTTGGCCCAGTGGCATGGGATGTGACACTGCAGAGGCTTTCAATGTACCTGTGTGACTTGGCCTGACCACTTACTCCCCTGCCATTCACAACAAGAAGAATTTGCCCCAGGGAGTGGCTGCCTTTTCAGCCTGGGTCCCAGGTGGACAGACCTGTGGAGCAGACCTGACTCAGCCCCAGCCCATTGTCGCACTCACCAATGAGGGAAATCACTGTTATTGTTCTAGTCCAGTGAAACTCTGTGCATATTCGTTGTACATCATTAGAAGAGCAAACCAAAGAACTAAAACGTGATCTGTAAAATTCACCCTCAAGGGAACTTGCACATAAATCAGAAAAATAATGCAAATGCATTTACTAGCAAATATGAGATAAATCCTATGTGCCTCAAGAGAAGTAATTTAAGGAGGATGTTGCTTCCAGTGTGGGAGTGGGGATGAGGGAGAGGAAGGAGTAGAAGAGAAGTCTTCATGGTAGCTATGGCATTTGAGCCGGAGCTGGAAGCTCCATGGATCTTGAACTTCTCATGGACAGATGCAAACATGGAAAGATGGGGAACGGCATTCCCGACAGAGGGAATAGCATTAACATGGGGAAGGGGAAGAAATTGCTGAGAATGACTGTGACTGCCAGTTCTTTATTTTATTTTAAAGACTTATTTATTTGAAAGTCAGAGTTACACAGAGAGAGGAAAGGCAGAGAAAGAGAGAGAGAGAGAGAGAGATGTCTTTCATCCGATGGTTCACTCCCCAATTGGCTGCAACGGCTGGAGCTGTGCCAATCTGAAGACAGGAGCCAGGAGCCAGGATCCTCTTTGGGTCTCCCACATGGGTGCAGGGGCCCAATGACTTGGGCCATCTTCTACTGCTTTCCCAGGGCATAGCAGAGAGCTGGATGGGAAGTGGAGCAGCCGGGTCTTGAACTGGTGCCCATATGGGATGCTGGTGCTTCAGGCCAGGATGCCAACCTGCTGCACCACAGCACCGGCCCCGAATGCCAGTTCTATGTTTGCACACTCAAAAGATAATGGTCAGTCTGTAGCTTTTCCTCCCCTCTCCCCCCCTTTTTTTTTTTTAAAGATATTTACTTATTTATTTGTAAAGCACAGTGAGAAAGAGGGAGAGGAAGAGGGAGAGGGTGAGGGAGAGGGAGAGAAAGAGAGAGAAAAAGAGAGAGATAGATTGGTTTTCCATCTACTGGTTCACTACTCAAATGGCTGCAGTAGTGAATTCCTGGCCAAAACCAGGAGGTAGGAATTCCATGCTGGTTTCCCATGTGGGTGGCAGAGTCTCAAGTGCTTGGCCTGGGATGCAAGAACACCTTCCACTGCTTTCCCAGGCACTTTTCCAGGGAGATGTATGGGAAGCAGAGCAACTAGAACCTGTATTCATATTGGATGCTGGCATTGCAGGAGGCAGCTTAACCTGTTATACAAGGCTGGCCCCAACCGATAGCTTTTCATACCTAACATGTGAGAGCGCCTCCAAGAGTTCATGGAAAATGTGTATTGCTGAAAAAGTATGCACAGATTTCAAATATTTTGGCATTGAAACAAACTTACCTTTTAGTTCCATTTTCTCACAAACTTTGTGAGATGCTCTTGTGCATGTCCTTTGCCATCCAGGTTTCCTCAGCCGTCTCCCTAGTTGGAGCCCAAGTCTTGCTAAGATGAAATGGACCAAACATGGAACATTTTGGAAAGCTAACGCGTTATATTTTTAAAGAGAAGTACATTTCTCCCTTCCACTTTGTTCAGTATATGGAATATGAAATTCATCTCAGAAAGCCCCAGAGATGGCTCTATTGACCGTCCTTTAAATAGAATTAAAATTGACTCCAGACATATCTGCGAATCTATTGAATTACATAGTCCACAATTGAGCTGCAGCAGGTCGTGCAGAAGGAAATGAAACAGACGAGAGGAGAAACAAAGTGGACAGGCCACCTCTGTATGCTGACCTTCCTTGGAGCGGGGCGCGGTGGGGAGGGATGTGCAGGGAACAGGTTATGACAAGCACAAAACTTGGATCAGGGCATGAGACAAGCTGATTGCTAAACCAATGGGGCCGGGTAATTTTCCTTCCTTTGTGAGCAGAAATAGAGCATTCATTGCTCTGGATTTTTCCCTTTAGACTTCAGGAGGGTGTGGCTGAGTTTTGAATGGAAACCCCAATATTCTCCATGTGTATCACAGCACAGTCACCGTGTCCTCCCTACAGGGCAAAGGCAGGAGTCACACAGCACACAGGACATCATGTCTGCCACCATCTGCTTTCCTCCTCCCATCTTCATCTTTCCTTATCCCCTCCCACTTGCCACCAACAAATGTTTCTTGAGCTCCTCAGTGCTGGCTTCCCTTCTAGGCTTTGCCTCACAGGGACTGAGCCTCCAGGACCAGGCTTATGCACCGTGGATCTCATAGCAGCATCCTGATGGATTTCACCCCCTTGAATTGAATCCAGCTTGTCTCTCCCAGAGACTCAGAGGACAGTGCAGAGTTGACTGTGAGAATGGTGACTGCACTGAGACACAATGAGTGCTTGGCTTTAGACTTTTACTGCCACATAGGAAGCACTTAACTTTCTTATAGCTATTATTATCATTATCATCACCACTAGTTGTATTCATGGCAAACAAAAATTAAGATGGGCTTTTGAGATGTGCTGGTGGGGACAGTTTTTGACTCTGAAGGATCAATTATATATTCTCTGGTTGCTTGTTTGTAGACAGAAGGAATCCTTTCCTGGGAAGGTGCAGTTTAAACACTCACCCACATCGGACCACAATACCTACAGACTTTTCTTCTTTGTTTTTATTTTTTATTTTTTAAATTTATTTGGAAGATAGAGTTACAGACAGTGAGGGAGAGGGACAGAGAGAGAGACAGAGAGAAAGGTCTTCCTTCCGTTGGTTCACTCCCCAAATGGCCGTGACGGCCAGCTCTGCACTGATCTGAAGCCAGGAGCCAGGTGCTTCTCCTGGTCTCCCATGCGGGTGCAGGGCCCAAGCACTTGGGCCATCCTCCACTGCACTCCTGGGCCACAGCAGAGAGCTGGACTGGAAGAGGAGCAACCGGGACTAGAGCCCGGCACCCATATGGGATGCCAGCACCGCAGACAGAGGATTAACCAATTGAGCCATGGCGCTGGCCTCCAGACTTTTCTTCTTAACTTGTTCATTCAATGAAGCCAATATTTATAGAATTCTGTCTGGGGGGTCTGACACTGTTCCAGGCATTGGGTATAAAATAGTGAGCATGCATGCCTGTGGTCACCACCTTGCCCTCACAAAGCTTCCAGCAGCAAGCGATTGGGCCAATAAATCATAAATTACAACTGTGGTAAGTGCTGCAATGCTCTGGCTTACAAAAGAACACATAGAAATCTGGACAGTATCTGCACTTTGTGCTTTCAGTTCCATGAGGAACCCAATGTGGAGAACTTGGTGGGTTTTCCCAAGGGAAAGTTTTGTTAGCCAACACTTGTTTAGGTGGTTTTAACAGCATCCAGTCTTTTTGGCTTTTTAGATGAAGAGGCTTTCATTGCAAGAATATACCTGCTGGAGTGATGAAGTGTCCTGGTTTGCTCAAGATGTAGTACTTTCCGTGTTAAAACTAGGATGGTATTAGGCAAACCCAGGAAGTTGGTCACCCTAGGATGGTGCGTGTGCATGCATGTTCTTGTGTGTACACACTTATGCCTATGTGTTTATGCGTGGAAGTTGCAGTTTCCTAATGTGGAAAATGGCGGTTGGGGAAAACTAAGCGTGTTTCCAGTTATAAATGTCTCCGCTCCTTTTTGAGTGCCTAACGCTGGTGTGTAAGAGTCTGTATTCTGTAGGCTGCCTGGGACAGCATCTATCTAACTTTGGGTGTAGCCGCTTGGGAGTTGAGTATGGTCTGCACCTACAATGGATAAGTGTGCTACCCAATGTGTGTGACATAAAAGACAGCCCTCCCTATCATTTGCTATGAATTGCAATGGAATATAATTTCTATGGAAGCTTTGAGCCCGACATTAAACAGTTTAGCTCTCTTTGTGCCATACTAATCTACTGTACTTGATTGAAAATAGGCTGCCATTAGCCTTGTTTTTGGAGCCGGAGAATGTGTGTAATTGCTCCATAATTTTTTTTTTCAAACTTGTGAATGGTGGGTATGCATGTGGGACTGTTCGACACCCATCTATCTATAGGCCGTCTAATGGGTTCCAGTGGGAGTGCGCGCAGCATACCTCAAACCTGGCAACTCACAGTCATCAGGGCTTCAGGCACAAGCATTTAAAGGATCTTTACCACAAGTGGAATTAGCATGCGCTGTCCCTCTGGAGCCTGTTAGTTTCTTGATTCTGACCCCCATGGTGAAAAATAAATGCATGTAATTTAGTTGGGAAAAAAAATCTTTTCAGGGCATTTGTGCTATTCTTGGTTTTTGCTCTACAGGACAGAGAGGTGGTGGTGGGTTTTATTTATTTATTTTATGAAGACCCCAAATGGTAGTGACCGAAGCCAATATATGTCACCAGCATCAGAGAAGACAGGCATTCATGGCAGGGCTGCCCTGCCTGCCAGGGCACTTACAATGGTCACCCGGCTTCCACACGTGAGGTCCTCTGCTGATATATTCCTAGGTGTGGCCTTGAGTCTACAGATGGCTTCAACTGGTGAGTGAAGATCATCATTTTTCAAGATCAAACAAAGAAGGGGAATGCTTAGTTTTAAAAGCAAATCATTTCAAGAATGGCTAGGCCTGGAGAAGTGATGAGGTTTCGCTGGACTGGCACTGTTTGGTACGAATTAGAACATGGCTCCAATTCCACTTTCTCTTTCCGGTTCCCAATACCTCCCTCCCCTGAATTCCTGAAGTTACTATACTACTTATTTAGCACATCTTCATACACCACCTCATGTCAACTCTCTTTAAGCTCTCATTGAGCATTTATAATGTTTAACCATGGTAATCTATGCCACACTGCAGAGCCAGGCTGATTATAAAACTCTTTGCCACCTGCTTCAGGCTTAGCATTCATGAGAACTGGGGTCATTTCATCTGTTACAGACCTGGGCATGAAGTATGTTAGCTGCATTTCTAACTTAATTATCTTACTAATACTTCCTTGAATGATGAGGTGATGGAAGTGAGGGGAAATGTCAGATGGCAGATGTTAAACCATTTTGGAATCCCTTACTTACCCTGGGACAAATACGTTTCTGAATGTATGTCCCTTACAACTTTCTATGACATTAAGGGAGAGAGAAATGTCACCACCATGCTGTGATGGTATAGAATCCTTGTTATCTCAGAATCCATTAACATAGTCACCAAGATAGGACTTACACATATCTCTGAAAATTTTGCACAAATTATACAAAAAATGGCATTCCCTGGCTTAGCATTTTATTTTTATAAATTTTATCAATACTTTTATGACTTCTCCCTTCCAAACCCCTTTGTCCCATCTGCCCTTTAATGGAGGGAAACAAGGCTAAGATTACAATGCATCCAGATTTATATCCAAATACAATCTAGTTGCATTTGGAGCCCTAGAGAGTCAGTCAAGGCTATTATTGGCTGCCAGGATTTTTAGAAAATACATAAATCTCCCTTTGTGCCATAAATACATTTCTGCATTCAGAGCTCAGAGAGAGACCTCATTATACCACATCCTGAGAGAGGGAGAAGCACATCTCATTCCGAGTGACAGGTGACATGTTCTCTAGAAACATGTAAAAAGACTGCAAGCTAATTTAATTCCCTTCTCATTTTTACCCATGGTTGAAATAATTGTCACTGTGCAAATGATGCTGGGTGGCCTGGAACATGGGAAGTTTGAGTCACGTGCTGTCTAAAGGCAAAGTTGACTTTGTGACCACACCTCGGTGGCATAGGCCTTTGACAACACGCCCCCATTTCTCAGTGTCCTACTGGTTCACAGATAGAAATTTGCCCAGAAGTCAACGAGAGGTGGGTCTGTGAAACTGAAATTATTGAGCATAAGGGTTCACAACCATTGGCTGCATAGTAAGACCACCTGGAGAGCTGTGAAAATGCATGCAGAGCTTGGTCCTCGCTCTGAAGGCTCCTGTTTTCAGGAGTCCACGGTGGGCCCTGCTTTGTTTTTTGTGAGGGACCTCTGAGTAAGTCTAATGAGCATTCAGGGGTGAAAACCTCTGATCTAGTGAAGTGTTCTTCACATTCATCCTGCCTCAGTCACTGCAGAGCTTGCTAACAGAGATCCTGGGCCTTCCCCGGGAAGTGCTGACCTCACCCATGGGGAGTGGGAGCTGAGGATTTGCATTTCTGGTGAGTTTCTGAGAGATGTTTTTCTGCTATTGCTGGTCTGGGGCTCCTACTCTGAGGACAACTAATGTGGTGAGTTAGGAGTTTTAAGGCAGAAATCTGGGTAAACAATTGGGCTGAATTTTAAATTATCTTGATAATTCCCTGCTTTCCACTTTAAGTTATGTCAACCTATTCTATTAGTAATGACTCTAAGCAAATAATTAGTCATTTTCCTAAAAATGGACCTTCTGGAACATGTCTTCCCACTCTAAGTATCAAAACAAAACCTCAACCTTCCAAATGTCTCCATTTGCTTATGAATTAGAAAATGAAGATGACAAATCCTGTACTTTTGGGAACATGTATACGTGAAGTTCTTATAAAAGACAATGATGCTGAAGTGCCAAAACCAGCTTTCTTGCCCCATCTAGAGCTGAAGAAATTTCCCTGGAGGGGAAGGTAATTTTCTGAAACCTGAGGTCAATTCCTTTTGATCCCTCCAGAAACCGCAGCATCAAGTATTCAATAGGTTGGAAGAAAGTCATCTAACATATGAAGTCTTCTAAGTCACTGCCTCGCTCTTCCTACAGGTGTCTGCCCTCCTTCCCTTTCCTCCTTCAGGCATGGGTTTAACAGAGACGGGACAGTCAGGGGACTGTTCCACATCCCTCTTAATATGCTTGTAAATTCCCTCCAGCATGCTTAATGTTGCCCAGCAGCAGGATCATCTAGGAACAGACACCCACTAGCTCGGAATCATAGTCTCCATCAAGGTTGTGATGTTTCCAGTAATTGGAATCCAGGGGCTAGGACTTAAGGATATTTGGGAATAGAGTAGTTTTTTCTCCACCTTTATCTCCTAAAAGGAATTATGTAGGGAAGAGATAAGCCTTCGTTTGCAAAGCATCACAGGTATCCTGGACCTGATTCCTTTTTTAAGATGCATTGATTATCTTTGAAATTCTTGGCCTACTTTGCATTGGGGTCACTAATATCACAGCAAAGATTGCATGTTCTTTGATATTGAAGTTGTGTTTCTTGTGCTAATCGCTGAGGCTCTCCCACATCTGTTCAAGGACCAGGATAATGGACTTGAGATACTGGGTAGTCTCATTTCTAGTTGAATGACTCACAACTGAAAGTAGGTTGATCATTAGCCTTTAATAAACTAAGAAGAGAATCCTAGGTCATTTATCTTGTGCTCCATGTATGCCTTTGGGGTTCAGGGAAAAGCATGCTGCTTATGGTCTCTACTGCCCTTTGACCCAGGCAAGTCAGATCTCCATCAGGTTCCACACACTACAGCCACACTTCTTAACTGTCCAGGTCACCAGGGGACCTGGAGAAACTGCCGATTCTGAATCTCTCAGGTGATGTGGCTGTAGCTTTCTGAGTAAGTAGAACACCTTACTTCTCCTGAGGGACAACAAGTCTGTGGGGTCATAGGGACGAGTATGCCCTGAGCCTGCACCACCTTCTAGATTATTCTATATGTACCCAGGATCCCCAAATTCTCCACCCAAATGTTTCTTAGCTTACTTACTGCACCTGGAGGGACCTCTTCCCCAGTATGTATTTTGGGAATCTTCTGAGACACTCATGTGCCAGCAGGGGTACCGTTAGGGTCTGCGTGTGCAGATTTGTGGCTCACAGACTTGTGTATGCTGTGCATCATAGCCAGCAGTAGGAAGAGTAAGGTGTAGGCAATGGTTCCCTCTTCACTTCCAAGCTGCACCATAGAACGCAGCGGAGTCCCACAATTCAAAATGCCAACTGACTTTTCAGGTCATTATGAATTATGTTTGCTAAAGTAGGAGATGCATGCATGTTTTAATTATTAGCTTACTAAAGCTTTCAGGGAGTTGGTGTAAAGCTTTTAAATACTGTGATATAAGTGTGAGTATTCTCGTGCTCCCACCCCACAGTATTGAATAGCAAGCCTGCTTCAGGCTGATTGTGTTATGTGTGTGAAGTTGACATGTCCAACTCATATTTTGGAACTCAGAATAATAAAATAACATAAATACTAGTATTTTCCGACCTGCATACACATTGCCCATTGATAGGAAGTATTTCTTTCCTCTATAAAATCATCCTTATTAATTTGTCTTAAGTCTCTTCTCAAAATCACTAACCCAAGATGAGAGGCCCTCTTTGTTCTCCTTCTTTATTAGCTTTATGTATTGGGATTTCTGATTCACATGTAGCAACAATAACAACAACAACAACAACAACAACAACAAACCAGTTTAAAACAACTTTAAAGTGAAGAACAAATCCAGATCTTCCTGTATGTTCCAGAGGAGGAGAGAGGGACAGTGCGGGGTGGTGGGGAGAAGGGAGAAAGCATTAGGACCACTGAAGGACCCCTGTGCTCTGGGTGATCTTTGTGATGCTAAACAAGTGTGCATAACCAACAAAGGGGAGCTGACAAACTATTATGAATGAGGCAGAGGAAAGATAGGCAGAAAACTACTGGACATTATCAATGGACCAGGTTGAGATATATTCCAAGCTGTTCATCCGTGGTGCATAAATCTATTTACAGCCACATTAAGCACATTTGTTCCTTAGCCCATCACCCAAAGGTAAGATAGCATAACCACATCAGCAGCCCGTTTGGGTCCTCATAAATATGGCAGAGTTCTTCCTTACGTGTCTTAGTTGTGTTCTCACTGCATGCTACGTATTCCTATGCACAGTGTCAGTTGATCCTGACAGCAATTTTGAGCTAAGTGTCTTCTGTCTTAGCTTGTGGGAAATAGGCTCAGAGAGGGAGAGGACTTCCAAGGGTCAGTCTTCCCTCTTCCCTTCCAGGATGGCAAACTCCCGGAGGGCAAGGACTGTCCTCTTCTACTTTTCTGTCCTGTGTTCAGCTCAATAAATGCTTGCTGGATTGAATTGAATTGAGAGTAGAATTTGTCTCTGCTTTTTCCCTCTGGGTTTACTGACAGAGCTAATGCTTCTTCTAAATTCCTCTGAGATCATTTTTTCTAAAGGCAGTTCCCAGGAGGGAATCAATGACTCCAGCCCCTGTGGGGAATTGATGATTTCCTAAGGATTTCTAGGACTGAGAGCCATTCTGCTTCATTGTCATTCTGTTGTGTATGAGACAAAACTATGCTAATAGAGAGGTCTTGTCAAAAGCAAATAAAGTCCAAATGGAAGATAAGCAGATTAAAAAAAAATCTTTTACAACTGCTATACAATAGATTCTAATTGCCCCAAGTGTGAACTACCTACTGCCACTTTCCTCTACCTAAATATAGCTGGCTTCTGCTTTTCCTAGTGTGTGTCCCTATAGCTACGGCGCATGTGAGTTATAGAACATCACCATGACAAATCTTGCAATTTATTTAAGATGTATCAAAGAAAGAACAAAAAAATTAGACTGATGCTTATCACAGAATGCTATTGTAAGGATTTTGTGAACTAAAGAATCAGAAACTGTCTAGCTTAGATTCAGCCTCATGGAAAACATTATTTACCGTCTGGCTGCAAATGATCATTAATCAGAGGGGATACTAGTCATTAACAACTAGTACCGTGGTATCAACTCCTACTCATGCGTTTCAGCTCTACGTGTTAGCCAAGTCTCAGGTCTTTGCTAGTTTATTCACATTACAAGGTTTTAATGGGTACTGAGTCAGGGTTAGTTAGCACTGTGATTTAAACCTTTTATTGATGTAGTTCAGCTTAGCATCAAGTGAAGTAAAAAGGTCACAATTAATGTAGAATATTTGTAAGACATGTATTGTCATTCTGGATAATTTAGACTCCCTTTGCTGTCACCATTACTCCCCCCATACTGCTCGATATGAAACCATCTGAAAATTTTTGGGCCAAACAGCTTTAGGATAGATTCCAATATATTAAAATAAAATCTGGCTTCAAGATCCTGTTGTTCCATGTTGTATCTGTACAATTCTTGTTGAGCCTGATCTTTAGTTTTCTGATCAAATAATGAGGAGGATGACAAGATAAAATTCACAGAATGGTTTAAAAAAGACAGAAATAAAATATATTGGGTGAGAAAGTATTTTGTAAACTTGGTGAGGTGCTAAAGAAAATGTCAGGTTATTATTGTTGTAAATGTTATTTGTCAGAAATGAACATGTCTTTAAAGGACCATGTTATTGCTGGAGAAGAGGTCTGGAATCAACAGAAATTCCTACTTTCAGCCTTTGGGTTTGGGTCAGAATCTCATCTGATCCACAGTTTATTTGGGGGGTTTGAATACACAGCCAATTTCTGTCACTAATTGGTTGATGTCACTGTGCTATGAAGTTTCACACTTTCACAACATTCCTGGCAGGATGCATTCTCTGAATCTGATCAGAATCATTTAGAGAATGTACACACAAAAATGTAAATTGCTTCTAGTGTTTAAAAAAAACCCTCACATTTATTCAAACCTTTGAAGTGACTATTTCTAATAAAAGATGATTCCCTTGGGAAAGCGTGAAGTTTTAAAGTTTAGTTTTGTTTGAATTATTTGTATGCAGAGATCCCTATGGGTGAAACAGAAAATAGCTATTTCTCTGCTTGTTATTAGAGGGGAAGAGAGTGTATTTTCCACAAATCAAAAATAACTGATCATACATAAGAATGTTTTTTTCAGGTTGGGTCAGCTCTGCAGCTTCTTAGCACTTGCTTCTCTGAGCTTCTAGACACAAGGGACTACGCGTCCTCCAGGTTATAAAATCCCCCTGGGCACTGTAGTTGCTCCATACATCCTTACTGGTGAAAATGACAATAGTAATGCTGGCACCAATTAAAAAACATTATTACAAACAAGGAGCCTAGAATTAGGTTAAGTGTGTGATATTGAAAGAAGATCTAATTTTTTGCTGAATTATGTAAAATCTAAGACCAAATATTCAAGAAAATAGAGCAGGATTATCTATCAATGAAGCTCAGATTCATTCGACTTCTGAACTCTGGGAAGAATCAAGCTCATTGAGGAAAAAGGCTGTGAAGTCTGAGTTGTGAGTTGACACCCTTAACAAATGCTTGTTGACTGAGTGAATTCACGAACAAATCGTCAATGCTGTCTGGCTCTCACACTTTTTTCCTGCATCCTTCCATCACCTTCAAAATAATCTATCAATAATCCAGTCCTGAAAAAAAATCTCGAATGTGTTCTATCTGTGTGTGTATACCAATGTGTTTGCCCCCCCAGCTAAGCAAAGCAGTAGTAGGGATCTTGGTAACCTGCAGGGATATTTGAGAAAATATGTTATGTCCTCCTCTGTAGGTTACTCTTTGAGACAGAGAGAATCTAATTGGTAGAGACAAGGCCATGAGACTGCCATTGAAAAGGAACTCTTCAGCTAAGGGCAACAAGGTGAAGAATGGTCCAGGTGAAAATGAGTTTTTAAGGAGTGCAAGAAAACCTGGCCAAATATGCGCTAGATAGGAGACTAATCACCCCAGAACTTAGAACTCAATCCTGACCTCTTTAGAGAGGTCAGTGTTCCCTGAGACTGCCTCTCTGACCTCTGTGCATTGTTTCACAGCAGAAAGTCTGACTGCAGCTACCCAGTGCTGCAGGTACAAAGAGCTGAAAGCAAACAGCTCACAGGTCACTCTCTTGTCTGTGGGGAACTGGGGAGCTGGTGTATTCAATTTAGGATTGAAACTCACCAATGATGAAGGCTGCTGTGGGGGGCCCCATGCATTTATAGGACATTCAAGGTCATGTGGGGATAGCCTGCTGTTTCCATCAGCTCTTTCTACCCGACTCCTTTTGGGTCTCACTCCTCAATCCTTTTCCTCTTCACATTGGTATCCTTGGCATGTCGTGGAGTGTCATCATTTAGCAAGCTGCCACACACACAAACCCTGTCTTTCCTAGTCTTCTCTTGGAAGCCAGTCCTCAATCGGTGGATTGACAGAATAACCTCTGGCCGAGTCATAGCTTGTGTCTAAGTCTGCCCCAACCACATAGAAGCTTTATTGATTTTTCCCCTTATAAAGCACTTTTCAATTATTGAGGGAAAACAAAACAAAACACACAACAATAACAAAAACCAGGCCTGCACGTAGTAGCAGTGCTGCCACCGTTATTATATCAGCACTTTAAGTAGAAGGTACCTGAGCCCTGGTGACTATTTACCTTTTGAAGTTTCTCTGCTTAGAAGGAACATTTTCTTTCAATGTTAATAATTAAAGTAAATTCCAAGTGCATAATGCAAGTGCTTCAAATAATCGTACACAGGCAGGGTTTCTAAAAACTTTTCTTGATGACTTAGTTTTTTTTTGCTTTCCCTTTTTAGTATTCTATGGAGCACTCAAATCTTTGTACTACAAAACAGTTCTCTTTAGGACTCAGAACTTTCCAACAGTCGAGTAAGATATAAAGTCTCCTGTTGTCATAGCACTCTGCTGACACAGCCATGGATCTTAAGGGATGGTAGGACTTGGATCTCCTGGCTGAGGGCTCACTCTCCTTCTCAGAAGTAGGATCTAGTAGCACAGATCCATTGCAGCTCATTACTATCTCAGAAGGAAAGAGAAAGTTCTGTGTTTCCTTGTCTAGGATGACGCGGGAACACCAGACATCTTGAACACAATTTCCACTCTGCAAATAAGCATCTGACCTCCTTGTCATTCCTGTCATTACCTGTTGGTAAACTGTCTCTTGAAACACACAAAAGGAAGAGAGGAAAGAAGCCTGCCCAAACCCCGGGTTTTCCTTCTCAGAAGCAGAGGAGCGAGTTTGCAGCCGCCATCTTGGCACGGCAGTATCAGTTGACTCCCCTCTGTTGATGAGGTCAGGAATAGTGAGACTGGTGTCTGTGACTCTCTTCTTTGTTATCGTTTGATCCTCAGTTTGAGCAAAGGAAGGGACAACCACCCAGTTCTCTTCTGTGGGTCTACAAGAAATACCTGTACATTTGAAAGTGAGTCCAAGATCTTTTAATCCAAACCAGGTCTTCCTTCTACTATTTTCTGCTTCTGTCAATAGAAGCATCTTCCTCCAAGATCCCAGATGTGAAACCTGGCGCTGTCCCTGAGATTTCTGTTTCCTTCTGTGTGGTATCTATCCAGGCCTCTCACTTCCTGCTGTGTCATGGCCTCCATACCTCCCGCTCCCTTTTATCAGCACACTTATCATCCCCTCCCTAACAGTTTCATGCTGGGGTTATTAAAACTGTTTCCTACCTTTTTTCTTTCCTCCAGTGGGTCCTGAACACCATTAGCATCCTCTGTTTCTCTCTACTTTGTAGACCGTTTCCCAGAGAGGCCCACGATGGTTACTTGGCACCCATACCATGTGACGGAACTTTTATAAAACGAAATATTAGTGCAGAACCCAAAGCCCTCATTATCCATGGCTTCCTCATCTGCAGATTCAACCAATCAAGGATCAAAAAATTCACAACAATTTGCATCTGCACTGAACCTGCACAGACATTTTTCTTGTCATTATTCCCTAACGAAAACAGTCTATTTACCTAGCATTTACAATGTATTAGGTATTCTAAATTATCTCCAGATAATTTGAAGTCTACAGGGATATGTGCATAGGCTGTATGAAAAAGCTTTACCATTTTATATAAGGGAGATGAGCATCTGAGGATTTTGTTATCCATGGAGGGAGAATGAGGAGGAAGGCAGTGGGGCTAGAATCAGTCCTTTCCACGAAGGGAAAATCCATGAAGAGTGTAAGAACATTCTCAGTTCATGACCTATACAAAATAGACTATCATTTGCAAACCCCTGCAGAAGAGAATCCTAAACTTCTTAAGGCACAGGGGCCTTCTAGTCTGCCTCTGAATTCCCACAACTTTATCTGCGAGAGGCAGATGGATCCAGACATGGGCTCCAGAGAGACCGCCTGTCTTCTACTTGCTACCTGTGTGAGTGAGTTAGATAGACTCTGTGTGCCTTGGTGTTCTCATCCATAACACACAGCCAGCTGTAGAGACCTCCTAGCTGTGCTGAGGAAGACAAATGCATTACTGCATGTAGGGTGCTCTGAGCAATGGATGGAAAATTAATGTTTATACAAATTAGATTCTCAGGATTGCACTACTGTTTTCCCATTAAACTTTCTCTCCGAGTCATGTTGCCCTTCTTAGTAAATAGCTGTAATCTTGTTGTTGGCCTTTTTCTCACTTCTTTCCACCTTCTAGAGTCTAGAGACATAAATGAGTAACTCCCACCTTTGCCACTTGTTTAGGAGTTAGAAGCATGGACTGCAGTGAGGTCCAGAGCAGACTATCAGCCCTGCGTGAGGAGTCCCTTTCAGGTGGTCCCTAAGCAGATATTACTGGGGCAGGGGCCAGAGTCAGGGTACCAAATAGACCCTTTGCCACTGGTAGAAAATGTGTTGGGATCAAATACTGAGAGTTTGCGTCATGCTGGTAAAAGGGAAATGCCCACAGCGACCCTGGACACTCAGGTGTGGGAGTGAGACAGAACTGCTGCTGGCGGGTGAAAGTGTGTGCCTGGGAGAGGGTGAGCCTTGCATGCAGCCCTGGAACACGGGAGTGACATGGCACTCACATCCCTGAGGGCCCACAGGCTGAGCACATGGCAGAGGACAAGGTTCTTGGCCTCCAAAGGGAGAGCTAACTGCTGTATAGGATCTGCCAATGGGACTCAGAAGCTTCCACATATAGGGACCACCCAGGTCCCACCAGCAAGGTGGGAGTTTTGTGCATATGATAGTCCCCCATATCCATAGGTGATAAATACCAAGACCCCCAGAGGATGACTGAAACCACAGACAGCACCATACTTTATTTTTTTCCCTATGCATGCATGCACAAATTTAATGCCTCTTCCATCTTAGCTAACTTTTGCCGTGTGATATGTGACAGCAAGCGAGCACATCTGTATTCCTTCTTCACAATTTTACAGATAAAAGATTCATTCTGGCCTGAGGTCTTAGCCACCTCAGCGATTGGGTTTTCCTTTTATTTGTATCAAGAACTTTCTCCCTTTCACTTAAAGGAGGTGCTTTATGGCTTCTCTTTGGTATTATTAAGTAAAATAAGGGGCGCTTGAACGTCAGCACTGTGACTCAGCAACAGTCAATCTGTTACCCAAGGTGGCTACTAAGTGGGCAGTGTACACTACGTGGACCCACTGGACAAAGGCCGATTACATCATGGGTGAGAGGCAACAGAGGATGCTGTGGTTCATCAGTCTACTCAGACAAATACAAAATCAAAAGCTTATGAGTTGTTTCTTTCTGAAATGGTCCCTTTACTATTTTCAGCCATGAAACTGAAAGCCTGGAAAGTGAAACTGAAAATAAGGAGAAATCACTGTGCCCACGCACTTGCTTTTCTCCTGATGGCAAAGTGGATGAGAAGCACTACCAGGGGCTATCTGGACAGCCTGGGGCACCTGAGAACTGCTGTTTAATTCCTACCCAAGAGGAACCAAGGCTGCTGGTTGCCTGACACGGGCTGACACGGCACAGAGGCTCTAGGGCGTGATCACATCCTCCCTGATTTTTTTTTTAAATATTTATTTTATTTTATTTGAAAGTCAGAGTTACACAGAGAGAGGAGAGGCAGAGAGAGAGGTCTTCCATCTGATGGTTCACTCCCCAATTTGGCCACAATGGCTGGAGCTGTGTCAGGAGCCAGGAGCTTCTTCTGGGTCTCCCATGTGGGTGCAGGGGCCCAAGGACTTGGGCCATCTTCTACTGCTTTCCCAGGCCACAGCAAAGAGCTGGACAGGAAGTGGAGCAGCTGGAACTAGAACCATCGCCCATATGGGATGCCGGCGCTTCAGGCCAGGGCGTTAACCCACTGCACCACAGTGCCGGCCCTGTACTCCCTGATTTAAAAACAGATGATTTCCAGAGCTCCCTGGGTTGACTCTGCATGGGGAACTGGCCTGGGAATGTTTAAGGGATTTTTCTCTCTCTCCCTGGGAGAACTGGTGCAGGGTTTATGAAAGGGAAATCCTGACTGGTCCAGAGAGTAAGGACTTTGCTCAGACCCAGAGAGAAGCTGTCAGTGTTCTCAACAGGAGACTTTTCAAAACAGAAGACAACAAAGAAACAGATAGGGAAAAGTCCAGCAAGTGTACATCTGCTGCCCAGAGGGTGTCCACCTCCAGGCCACAGCTGCTCCTTGTTCAAGCACTTTGGTCTTTTCCTTCTATTTCCTTCTTTCCCTGGACAGTGCAGGATGCAAAAGAAAGACAGCAGAGTTGGGAAACCCCGACGAAGCCTTACACACCCCTGCCCCACTCCCTGCTTCTAGCCTCTTAGAGAACCAGATTTGGGCCTGAGGGGAATCCTTAAGATGAATGGAGTTTGGTGTTTTGATGATTAGAGTGGACTGGAGGTTTTAATTAGTGCTTTAGTGATTAAAAGGAGCTCAAGCAGCTTTGAGACTTTCTTGAAATTCTATCCCAGACATAGAGAAGACTAGCCCAGAATGATTTTGTAGGGACTGTAGCAGAGAGAAACACATTTATTGTTTTCCTTGTCTTTTATCAAGTTCAGGTCACTCAGTAAAGTAGTTGCACACAGGAGACTGGTTTTTAAATAACAGAAGCATTGTCACTAAAACAAATTAAGTCCAAAGTATGTATATGTGTGTGTGTGTGTTTCTGTGTGTGCAGTGAAAAAAGAAGAAAAATAAATTGGTTCTAGGATCAGAAGGATCTTCCAGGCTATTTTCCTTGCTAATTGCTTAACCATTCTGAACCCAGGGTTTATTTTTTCATCTATAAAATGAGCATAATATAAGCGTCTGTTTCATGGAGGTCTTTTTTAAGGACTGAGATAATAAGATCATGTAAAGCATTTAGTAAGGAATCCATTACACAGTAGGCACTCAATAAACAAGAGCTATTACATATGATTATCTATTTCTCATCTACCTCTACTCCCTACTTTTCAATCCAGACACACCATCTCACCTACCATGCACCCTCCACCCAACTGTTCCCTCCATCATGGACCTGACTTCTTTATTCTCTACGAACACTTAGCACCTAATAAGTAGGTGTGGAGTGAGTGATGTAAAGATCAACCAAGGGCAGGGTCTGCTATAAAGCCTCCTCATTCCTGTGTTTAAAAAAAAAACTATAATAAACCCGAGTGACAGTGTTCACTGACAGTATAGACATGCACTGGTCAGAGGGCTGATGTTCCATCCAGCTCTGGTTAGATTGGAACATGGTAAATCCCAGGTCCCTGGAGTCACTCACAGCTGAAGGTCTTGGGCATGTCCCTTTGTTAATTCATTAATGCAGTCACCAAAAATAAGTGCCTTATCTGTGTTTGCAATCTTCTAGCCACTAGTTAATACTCAACCAGCCAGATACAGGTTGCTTCTTAGAATCCTGATGCTCAGAAAATGGGTTAAGAGCCTCAGGCTGAGAGAACGCAGCTCAGTAATGCAGACCATAAATTCACGGTTAAGTTCATGCTTCTTGGGCATGCCTGGTGCAGTGAAGAGAAGGCAGGAATAGATCAAGGCCTACATTGGCCACAGGATGACCAGCCATGCGACTCATACTGGTTTGTAGCTTGCAAAAGCCCTAGGACAAGGTCATCCCAGCAAGAAGGCTTCATTGTAACTGGCATTGAAAGGAAGCAAGCAGGTGCAGAACTCCAAGCACAGCAAATTCTGTGAGTGTTTTGCAAGGAAAACTGTTCCTTCCTCTTTTCTTTCCTTTGTTTCCTCTAAGAGATATTTGGCATCTTTTCTAAAAGTGCTGATGGATGACCAGTGTGGCGGCGGGGCTGATGTCTGTGCTGTCAGTATGCAAGCCATCTGTCTATCAAGCTGTCAGCCCCCATGAAGGTGCAGCCGGGGTCTGCCCAGGCCAGATCGCAGGCCTTTGTTGCACAGAGGCCTCTCTGGAGGTGGTGGGTGGTGGAGACGGTTTGCACACAGCTCTCAGTGGAACAAATGATCTGGACAGCATTCACTTTCCTTCCTGGCCTGTCAGGTGCCCCAATGCCTTCCCCTGCTTGCCTCTACCCCAAAGCCTCAGGAACGCTGGTGGCTCTGGCCACAGCCATCTTCTCTGCTTTTCTGCTGCTACTTTGCCACCTGTCCTTGAGTTTAAACGGCCTTTCTTTGAGGAAGAACATAGTTTTCAGGTCAAGATTTCACATTTTGTAACGATCCCAAGCTATTGACCATTAGGCATAAAGCAAATCTTCCTTTTTGGTGCCAAGCCAGCTTGGTAGATGATCGTTTGTTTTGTCCCATTTAGATGTGTTTTAGAGAAACGTACATTTATTGACTGTTCCCTGAGACTAGAGTATCAGGTGATATTTTTGTATAAAAAGTGCACTACTTTTCAGAGATTGGCATCTACATTAGGAAATAAAAAGAAACAAGTGCTTTGAAAACAGAGCTGGAGGGGGGCTATTGGAGTGTTTGCACTGCTACCCTCAGAAGCTTCCTGAAACTCTCCCTGCTGGGAGGAAGCTCAGGTGAGGGAGACCACCTTGGTCTGGGACCAGAGACTTGGGTTCTTTCCTTGTCACTTCTCTTAACTAAGTGCCTAGGTTTAGAGCACATGAAAAAGACAAGTGACTTCATGGCAAATAAGAAAAATGATTAACTGAACTCTAAGGGTTGGTTTGTTTCTGTGTGTGCGTGTGATTATTCTAAGATACACTAAGCACCTTTCTTTTCTGAACTTTAAGAATATAGAATGGAGCTCAGACAGTTCAATTTATGAATTATAGCCTACTACTTGGTTTGCTGTTTTATTTATTCATGCATTAATTTATGTGATTATTCTTTCATCCAATTCATTCACTTGTTCAATAGAGATTTTATATATTTCTCTTTTTGATCAAACAATGGAGATACACATGAAAAGGATGCTGTGAGATTAGAAATCAAGCAAATCCTCTGCCTGTCTCTGGAAGCTGCTTTAAGAGGGGCACACGTTGTGGAGCCTTTCGGGAAGTTCATCTTTATAACACATAGTGCAAGTACCCTACAGTGTAGGCGTAAAAAGGTTGCCTAGGTAAAGACGGCCTAATTAACAACAAAAACAATAGCAAAACTGAACTCATGACAAATTGTCAGTATCTTAGTTGCCAAGATAGGAATCTAACAGGTATACTAGAGATGAAGACAGTTAAGTCTCAGGCTCTTTCTGGAATAAGAGTATTTGCTTCAACCCAGATTTGACAAAAGGAAAACAATTCTTTATGGTCCTTTCAAAGGTAATAGACTTGAATTGAGGCTCAGGTGATGAATTGTGAGAACAGAAGACAGAAAAGGCGTTATTACCTTTCTTACAACCCTGTGGATTTGATGAATGCGGGAAAGGTCACAAGGACCCAGATGGAAAAGTTCACTTGGGTCTGGAACATTTACTGTGGGCTCAGTCTACAAAGGAACAATACCATCCCCAAACAAATGGAAGGCATGGAATGGCGCCATCAGAATTTCTCGGTAGAAAATGATCCAATTCTCAGTACAGAACTGAAAACCTTGGGAGATGTCAAGAAATTGTGCAGGTCTTTATTTACCATAGAGGAGGGGACAAGTCATTATGGAAGACACCCTAAAGGAAAGGCATCTCTGCCCCTGACCTTCTGGGTCTCAGTGCCCTAGTCAATGACAGAAAAAAGGAATTGAAGTAAAATCACAATGGATGACAGACTTGGACGCCTACCGTGTTCTGCAGGGCAAGTTACAGACATTTGAAGAGGGAAAGCTGGGGACTATGTTGACTTGGGAGATCGGAAAATGAATGCTTCTCCTGAAGACATTCAAACATTTATCGATCTGAATACATTCTGGAGCTGGTTCCATGGATGGCCCTAGGCATTTGTTTACAGCCCTTGGGCTAAATTTGTTTATTGCACAAACATTGATGTCCATAAACTTTTCTACTGTTCCTAATTTTCTGTCAATAGAAATCTTTGAAATCCCTTTAAATTTAATGAAGTGTGGTTGTTGCCTTATTTCTGAAAATAATCAGATTGAAGTCCATTTTGCTGGGCCACCATTTTGTTGGACTTTCCCCAGGAACATAAATCTCTAATTCCAGCATGTTCTGTACCCTTGACAAAAGACCCTGAGGAAGATTCTATGTAGTGACTCTAGGTGTTCACTGATTGAACACTCAGTAGGGCTGGCCATTTGGTCACCTCAACCCATCCCAGAACCTAGGTTTGAGCTTTGACCTTAAGCTCCAGCCCCAGTCCCCCTTTCCCACAACAGCTCCACTGTCAGCAATTGTTTTGAGTGCAGCCTCCACTCGTTTTTCCCTCCCCCTTGACCTTTAGGGAAATGGCTTTATTTCCACTACCAAGCCATCCTCTTTCGGGACAGCCGGTGCCTTGTTAGCTTAGCCTTGCACAGCCCTCCGGGAGTTCAGCAGCAATTCCATTCACCCAGACTAGGAGCAGGGAAGCCTCTTCTGCTTGCACACGGCTTTGTTGGCACTGAAAGTGTCCTGCCGTGGCCTCCAGGCCTGTGAAAAGACTTGAAACTCTGGAAAGCTCCCCTGTTTTCTCTCTTTGTCAGGGGCTGCTCACATTCTCCACTAGGGGGCCCAGGGAAACCCAGTCCCAGCACTCACAGAGGTTGGAAGACACAGAATGGGAGAGATTGGTTCCTCTCCCCAGCTTCCAGGTTGGAAGGCCCTAGACTTCCCAGAATAGCCAATAGGAGGCCTAGATGTAGTTTTCCAGGTAAGAACCTCAGAGGCCCTGTGGCTTCTCAGTAAATTACTATTTTCCTCAGATTCTAGGGCAAGCACAGGCAGCATCTTTGTGCTCTGGATAGCATGGGCCCTTTTCTTTACTCTCCCCAGCATAGCCTCACATCTTTCTTTTTCCTGGTTGGGCTCTCAGCCAAAACATCTCACTATTCACCTTTCTTTCCATTAGAAAAGCTCAAAGAGACGAGAGGAGAAGCTTGGCACTTTAACCTTCTCCCCGCCTCCACATATTTTCCTTCAGTTTGGAAGTGCGGAGGCTGAATGAGTGAAAACATCCTCTGAGTGTCTTCATCGTCCCAGCCAACAGAAGAATGGTGCAGGTTACCTGGCCATGATGGCAGCCAGAATTGAGAGACTACAAGTGAGGCCAGGCTCCCTTTTATATATGCAAAGTTCCATTTACATACTAAGAAGTAACACCAGGGCATTTTTATAAAGAACTTTTTTTTTTAATTTGAGAGGCAGAGTCAGACAGTGAGAGAGAGAGAGAGACAGAGAGAGAAAGGTCTTCCTTCTGTTGGTTCACCCCCCAAATGGCCGCCACGGCTGGAGCCACACTGATCCGAAGCCAGGAGCTGGGTACTTCTTCCTAGTCTCCGACGCGGGTACAGGCGCCCAAGCACCTGGGCCATCCTCCACTGCTTTCCCAGGCCACAGCAGAGAGCTGGACTGGAAGAGGAGCAACCAGGACTAGAACCTGGCATTCACATGGGATGCCGGTGCCGCAGGCGGAGGATTAACCAAGTGAGCCATGGCGCCGGCCTATAAAGAACTTTTAAAGTATTTATTTATTTGAGAACTGGGATGTGGGCGGAACTGGGGAAACTTAGAGAAAGGTCTCTCTTCTGCTGGTTTGCTCTACAGATGCCCATAACCAATGGGGTGAGACACACCATAGCTAAGAGCTAGGAACTCAATTCAGGCCTCTCTCACGGATGGCTAGGACCTATCCATTGCAGCTATCCCTGCAGCCTCCCAGGGAATGCATTAACAGGAAACTGGAATTGGGCCCCAAGCTGGGATTCAGTCTTAGGGATCTGGATGCCCCAAGTGTCTTAACTGCTAGGGCAAACAATTATCGTTGAGAATTTTTAAAAAATCTTTCCAGTTGGAGCCTTTCTGTTCCTACTGCTGAGTCGTTCTTTAGGGAAGGAGTATGCAGTAGTTGACAGTTTGGGGTGGATTTTCTCTGGAGGTGAGATTGATGTTTCATGTTGGTCCTACAATCTCTGCTCCTTGAAAATCCTCCACTTCATTCTCAAGATGGAACTGCATGCTCCTTGGGGGAAGTTCATTCACAAACTTTCAGACACATCAGGACCATTCTCAAGCACAGTCCAGAGCTTGAGTGCTTGGGACTGGCCCATGGGGAAACCTTTATGTGGGACTCTGTAGATACTTGTCTCTTTGTACAAAATGGGCAAAATATATTACATCTTCAACAGTGGATGTTGGGGAAAATATTCAAGAGTAACTTTGCTCTGCATGCGCCATGCCTATCTGTACACACACACACACACACACACACAACTGGTGCAGGAACAAATGATTTGGTGTTGAAGAATGTCCCTCGATCTAACACAGGAATGCAGAGCTGCACAAAGGAAGCAGTGAGCAACTACCCCGCTGCTGACTACAGTGAAATGGTGACAGCCCGAGTTCCTGACGTGGGGTTTTCACTCAGAAACTGAAGATCTCTCTCTCCATCATAAGCCTCACTGCATGAGAGGCCCTCAGTCTCTCTGCTCAGTCCATTCAGCAGATGAGAAGACAGAAGCCCATAGAATCACAAGGCTACATTCCAGAGTAAATCAGGAGAGTTGAATTTTATTCTAACAATGGGCAAGTCTGAGCTTAGATGACGCTTTAAATTCAACCAAGTTCTTGTTAAATGAGCTTATGGCTTATTAGAAATATAAGCACATTAGAAATGACCTGGTCCAGTCACTTCCTTCTATAAATGGTAAAATTGAGCCCCAGACAAGTGCGGCTTTATCCCTCTCGTGATTACGTCTCTCTAATAGGCTCTGTCTTTGTGTCCCCTGGCCTGTTGCCCTCTATACACCCAGTTTCTCAGTGACTCCTTTCTACCTAGGGAAATACCAGGCTAAAAACCAAAGTTTTCGAGATTTAAGTGTTTCTCCACTCAGAGGCTTTGTATTTGAAAAGATCAAAAGGTAAAAGAGAAATTCTCAACAAAAGATATTTAATCTTTACCTGGAATTTTGATTTCAATAAGGAAGACATGCTTAAACAGAGGATCTTTTTAAGTGTCCTGGAAATCACAATCTTTTTTTTTTTTTTAAAAGACCAGTTGTGATGATCCAGTTTAATACTATTAATCTCAACTATTACATGAGTAAATACTACTCACTGGACATTGCCTTCGATTTTCTATGTGTTTAAGCTCATTTAAGAAATCATAACAATGAGATCCTGTGAGTTGAATATTTTCATGATCCCTGCTTAAAGAAAAAATCAAGGCACACTGATAGGAAGAGGCATGCATGAGTATTGTGTGCTGACAATGTGTCAAGCTGTCTAGCAAGGCACAATGGTCACCTGGACAACACTGGTGCAGCCCCTGTCCTTGTAGAGCTCATCACCAGGAATGGAGTGTAAGGCTAGGAAACAAATCACCCTTCTGTGTTGAACTCCCCCACCCCTGGGCTGTGGAGGTTCCAGGACAGGCAGAGTAAGAGAATCCTGAATGCACCTGGTCCCCCTTCAGATGCCTTCTAATAAGGCATGGGACAAGGCTCTGTCATCACACTGCAGGAAGCAGGAGCAGATACAACCACAGCATCACCTGGATCTGGAAGGTACATGCATCTGGAAGGTACATGCAGGCAGAGTTGTAGAGAAGGAGAGGCAAGGAATCTGCCTTTGCTATCCTCCTGCTCTTGTCCCCCAGAAGTCCTCAAGGGATTCCTCTTCTGGCCCGCTGATCTTGTCATTAATCTACAGAGACTTCTAATCCTTAATTTCTTCACCTTCAATCAGACCAAACCATGGTTTTATGAAGAAATGAAGCAGATGAGGGTTGGAAATTTCTGTGTCTTAGAACACTTACCCCTTTCTATTCCTTGCATGAGGGGAGAGAGAGAGAGAGAGAGAGAGAGAGAGAGAGAGAATGTTGTTTGTCTTTAAAACTGGCTCCATCAAATTGTCAGCTAGCCATGGGCTTTTCCCATGGGGGATTCTGGCTGCTCTCTCCATTGGCTTCACTGTGAGCTGTTCAGGACTCTGTGATCCAAGGCACCTTGCTTTCCTTTATGCTATTGTTGTTATGGGAATTTGTGCTTTTTTTCTGCCTTCTGGGAACTTTCCAGAGGTACAGAGCTTCCATTTATTATAACTTTGCATTTTGTTATTTGTACTAAGAAGCCTTTGGGTGTGAGCAGCTGCAGGTTAGGATTCATTATCCCTGTATTCTAGTGCATCAACATTTTTAAGAGCTAACTGGATTTTCTGTATGCCAGTGTCAACATGTGAGGGCCAAAGAGAGTGTCCTATGGCTACAGATAGTAATTCTTTCTTGTTTCACTTCCTCAGCTAAGACAAGTATAGATTGCTGTAACCACTCTATAGGGACATGCTTAGAGTCCAGTATATTTCTTCAGGTTTTTAGCTATGAGAGAGAGGAGAGAGAGAGAGAGAGAGAGAGAGAGAGAGAGAGACTGACTTTCCATTTCTTGGTCCAATATTTTTTGTATTCTTTTTTTTTTCTGGACAGGCAGAGTTAGACAGTGAGATAGAGAGACAGAGAGAAAGGTCTTCCTTTTCCATTGGTTCACCCCCCAAATGGCTGCCACGGCAGGCGCACTGCGCCGATCCGAAGGCAGGAGCCAGGTGCTTCCTCCGGGTCTCCCATGACGTGCAGGGCCCAAGCACTTGGGCCATCCTCCACTGCCTTCCCAGGCCACAGCAGAGAGCTGGACTGGAAGAGGAGCAATGGGGACAGAATCCGGCGCCCCAACCAGGACTAGAGCCCGGGATGCCAGTGCCACAGGCAGAAGATTAGCCAAGTGAGCCATGGCACCGGCCTCTTGTATTCCTTTAAAAATGCAAGTCTTTTTACAAAATTTATACCATAAACAGATGAGCAAACTTGATAGCATGAGTAGCAATTCCTTCTGAGAAAATGTTCAGCAGCTATTAAGAAAGCATGGTAAGGCTTAGAGATGCTTTGGAGGTTTTTCTCTAGGATCAGGGCACTGTGAGGCATGATTAGTGGTGGAATAAATTAATCAAGAAGTATTTATGAAGAACCTACTCTGTGATTGGACCTATGACTGTGTGAAGATGCCTAAACCGTGTTTTTTCATTTTAGAGAGCTCAAAATCTATTTGGAAAATACAAGGTGTGTATGCCATAAAGTCCCACACAATGCATAGCAGTGCCTGCTTGAAGTTTTATGGAAATGAGGAAGCATAGAGTGGGCCAGAAAGCATGAACTATGTCTGGGGGGAATGAATGGTTTTATTGCCTGCTTTCCAGATAACAGAAACATTGTGCGTACATCTTTGACTTTTCCCATAGTTCTAATTAGTTTATAGGGTAGTCAATTTAATTTCTGCAGTGTTACAGATCCCATTATTGCATTTATGGTTTTATGTTTTGTTTTTATTTTCTCCTGAGTCCAGACCCTGGTGCACTTTGGGTACGGTGAGATAAACTTGGAGAGAAAGTGACAATCATCCTGTCTTGAGTTCATGGCATTGGCAACAACAGGAATGTGGGGTTGGGGATTATCCCTGAAAGGAGAGAGACAAAAAAGATAAGCCTCACATAAAATGGATAAATAAACATCACTCAGATCTCTGATTGATCTCTGAAATACGTATGCATAAGGCAGATTCCAAGCAGGTCAGCTGCAGAGTAAAGAAATCAACAGAGATTTAGCTACTTCATACCAAAAATTGATTGAGCTTTGATTCTAGGTCCAGGTAAGTTAATTGGTTACCGAAACGAAATAATTAAAAATCCTTCAAAGGATATCACTGAATCCATAGTTTCAATAATTCATCACTGGCAGTGTTTAGAAAACCATTCAAAATTACTCAACATAGGACAAAGCAGGAAAATGTGATAACCTGTATTCAGTCAACAGAGACTGACCCAGACATTTGATCCAGGAGATACTGATTTTTAAAGCAACTGTTGTGACAATGTGCAGGAATGTAAAAGAAAATGAGCTCATAGCTAATGAACAAGCAGGGAATTTTAGCAGAGAAGTCAAGAATTTAAAAGAACAGGTGGAAATTCAACAATTAAAACACAAACTAAAATAACATTTTATAACCAAAAAAATAATCTCCACATAAGTTTAACAGTTCATTACTTATGACAGAAAAACAGAAGAAGGAGTTAATATGCTTGAGAAGATATTAACAAAAATTATACATTTAAAAGAACAGTGAAAAATAGTTTTAAAAAGAAAAAATTCCCCAGAGATGTGTGGAACAGCAGCAGAACTGTAATGTATATGTGCCTGGAGGTTCAGCAGGAGAGGAGAGTGGATGCAACAGAAAAACAGTTCAAATAAACAAAGAACAGACAACGTTCAGGTTTGGTAAAAAAATGCATTACTAAATTCAAGAAGCTCTACAAACTCTCATGAGGATGAAGACCAAGAAAAATCTAATCCAACATCACAGTCAAACTACTGAAAACCCAAGGTTAAAACAATCTTGAAAGCAGTGAGAGCAAAATGACACAATACTTGGGGAAACAGTGATAAGGTGACAGCAAACTTGTCACACCAATGGAGGCACGAAGACAGAAGAGTGACATTCTTGAACTGCTGAGGCAGGGCCTACCAACGAGAACTGCACTCGCAACAGTCTTCCAGGACAACAAAACAAATATTATTTTCAGATAAACAAAGCTAAGAACTCATCAGCAGTTGATCTGCTTTATAAGAAATATCAAATAGGCATAAAATTTGGTCTAGTGGTTAGATGCAGATTAAGATGCCCATGGCCCACATCACAGTACCTGGTTCCCATTCCCATCTCTGGCTCCGGATTCCAGCTACTTGCAAATGAGCACTTGGGAAAGCAGCAAGTGGTGGCTCAAGTAGGTGAATTCCTGACCCCTGTTTGGGAAACCTAACTAAATGTCTGACTCTCAGCTTCAGCTCACAATGCCCCTGCAGGTTTCTGGAGAGTAAATCGGTGGATGAGAACTCTCTCTTTAGAAATACTAAATAAATACTAAATACTAAATAAATACTAAATAAAGTCCCTCAAAATGAAAGTAAATGACATCAAATGGAAATTTGGATTTTCAAAAAGAAATGAAGGTTACAGGAATTGATAAATAGGTGAATAAAAACATAAGTTTGTATTTAATCTAAGTTTAAAAAGAACCTATATATTGACTAAGAAAGAATTGTAATAGTGTACATGTGTAATGCATATGGCAATCAAGCAAAAACTAGAGGGCTGTAAAGAGATTCACATAATAGCAAAGTTCTTACATATTATATGATGTGATCCAATATTAACTAATATACCATGAAATTAAATATACTTGTTATAATCCCTATCAACTACAAAAGAATAAGGAGGTATAGCTAAAGAATCAATTGACAGATTAACATAAAATTGTAAAGTAACTACAAAATACTGCAGAGAAGAAAAGGTAAAAACAAGAAACAAAAATAAGGACAGGAAGAAGACCAACGTATTGATAGATTTAAATTCAGCTTATTAGTATTTAGGTTGAATGTAAATGGACTTTAAATTCTTGGATTAAGAAGCAGAAGGCAGGTCTGTGATGTGGCACAGTGGCTAAGATGTCAGTCACTTGGGATGCTCACACCCATACCGGGGTGCCAGGGTTTGTGTCCTGATTCTGTGTCCAGTCCCAGCTTCCTGCTAATGAGCAGCCTGAGAAGCAGTAAATGATGGCTCAAGTAATTGGGTCCCTGCCATCCCTTCGGGGGACCCAGACTGAGTTCTGGACTCCTAGTTTCATCCTGTCCTAGCTCTGGTTATTGTAGAAATTTCAGGTGTGAACCAGTGTATCAGAGTTCTCTCTTTCATTCTCTCTTTGCATCAAGGAAATAGTAAATAAATAAATTTTTCTTGGAAGCAGAGATTATCAAAATAAATAAATAAGCAAGACACAATTCCATGCTATCTATCATAGATGGATGTTGTAATGTAAAGATAGAGATGATTTGAAAGAAAATGGATGGAAAAAGATGTTACAAAGAATAGGCTTAATAAGATTAGAGTGGCTGTATTAACATTCGATAAAAATGACTTCAAGGCAAAGAGCATTACCATAGATAAAACAGCACATTTCATACTGATAAAAGGATCACTTCATAACATGATATATAATAATCATAAAAGGTTATGCACCCAATAATACAGCTTTGCAATATACAACTGTATATGGATATAATTAAAAGGAAATAGAGAAATATTCACACTTTTATATCATAATTCAAGCATCCTTCTTTAAGTTATTGGTAGAATTTCTTGAACGAAGAAGTTATTAATATATACAATATCTGAAGAATACACTTATCCAATTAATAGTAATAGAATACTATGCCCAACAATAGTAAGCAATAGTTTTTAAAGTACACATGTGTTTTACCCAGTACAGACAATATGTTAGGCCATAATACAGGCCTCAGTAATTTAAAAGGATTTAGTTAATATAGAGAATATTCTCTGATTATATTGGAATTAAATTATAAATCAGAAAAGTATGTAGAAAACTTGAGTACTTGAATATTTATCAGCATATTTCTAAAACGTCACTGTTAAAGAAGAAATCTTAGAAAACATTAAAAAATTAAGCTAACTACATTATAATGAAAATATAATATACTGAAAATTGTTTGGAACTGAAAATAGTGCTTAGAAGAAAATGTATAATATTAAAATACTTTTATTTGAAAATAAGAAAACTATAATATTAATTACCTAAGGCTATATTTTAAGAAGTTGGAAAAAAAAAGAGAAAAGTAAACCTAAAATAAGTAAAAAGAAATAACAGATAAGGTAAGGATCACTGAAAAGGAGAACTGACAAACAGAGAAAATTAACAAAGTCCAAAGCTGGTTCTATGAAAAAAATTCACAGAACTGATAAACCACTAGCTATATTCAACAAGAAGAAAAAAACTCCACAATTAACAGCAGAATATAAATGTGACAATGCAATTTCCATACTGAAGCAAGATGAAATAAAAAATTCCTGGTAGCCCCATAGTTACTAAAGAAATTATTTTCTTGTCACACAGAGAAAGCTCAGGGCTCCAATTTTGTTCACTGATAATTTCTCCCAACATTTATGAAAAAAAACAATACCAATCTTCACAAATAAAAGTTGAGTAAAAGGAAATAGAATGTAACTTTATTGAGTGCTTATTTACCTTGCATTGTGCTAAAAAATGAGAGCATTTCAAAATACTTGTGGAAAAATGGAATTACAAGATAATGTGCATTTTCCATGAATGTTTTAAAGTATGCTTGAGATAGCATATTCTCTAAATATCCATCACTTAGGTCATACTTCATCCCCATTTTTTAAATGAGAAGACAGGCTTGGAGCAGCTAAGTAGATTATCCTAGGTCACATAGTTAATAAATGGAGTTAATAGTTAATAAATGGATGCACCTGCTCAAATAGAGACCTTCTCAGACTTGATCTTGAGAAGCTTGACTTTGACTCGTGCTGAACAGATGCGCCACACTACAGGGTGGCCCACTGGCCTGGCCGTGACATGCTGCTAGGGACCTCCATTTCACGCTGCTTGGGTCCTCCGCCTCGCACCAGAGTGCCTGGCTTCAAGTCCCAACTCTGCTCCTGATTCCAGCCTCTTGCAGTTGTGCGACCTGGGAGGCAATAGGTGATTGCCTTGAGTGGTGGGTCCTATCACCCTCACATGAGAGGATTGATTTGGGAAGTGAACCAGAGTGTAGGAATTCGCATCATCTCTGTCTCTCAAATAAATAAGTAATTTTTGAAAACCCAAATAATCCACACTGTTTTCCTATGTTTCAAGTATAATGTATTGCCTGACACATAGTAGGTCCATGGTGTGTTTGTTATTTGAATGAGAAATGGACACAGCTGAAATATTTTGATAAGGAAATATTTATTTAAAATTTATTTTTATTATGTTTGAAAGGTAGAGGAAAAACAGAGCTTTCATCTACTGGTTCACTTCCCAAATGCCCACAACAGCCAGGAGTGGGTCAGGCCAAAGCCAGGAGCCCAGAACTCAATCCAGACCTCCCGAGGGTGTTAGGGACCCAACTACTTTAACATCATCATTTGTTGCCTCCCAGGGTGCTCCTGAGCAGGAAGTGTCCCAGGCTTTGACATATCCGCTGCAGTAAATGACTGCCCCTCGATAAGGAAAAAGTTATTCTCATGACTTACAAGATAAGAATGCAATATGTGAGGAGCATAATGCCCAGTGAGAACCTAGCAGTGTCTCCCACAGCTAGCTTTTGTACCTTGGCGCTTTGGAGTACTTTCTGGCCTCCAGACTCCTGTTCTTTCTCCCTCAGGTGCATTGTGCCCCTCCATCTACTTATTCCCAGAACACTGAGGTGCCTCCTACACTTCCAGGACAACCTAACTCCACCTGCTTTCCGCATCCTCACACCATGTGCTCCTGTTGGAGAAGCTGCAGTTTAGAAATTCTGATCTGCTTGTTTCCATGTCAGTCATGGACAGAGGTGGTGGTGTTATGTGTCAACAGTGCATACACCTGCTCAAAGATTTATCTTTGTTATTTAAGGTTAAAAAAAGGTGATAAAACAGTTCTTTACCAAGAGAAATGCCATTTACTAGAATAAAAGATATTTTACATGCTATTGCTTCAACATCAGTTTCTGGGCATCTTTTACACTTCTTGTGGGCTTTATGAAGTGCAACTACAACTCATTTACGCTGTGTTTGTGTTACAGCAAGAGAGGTGCCAAGTGTTAGTGAAAGGGAAAAGCTGAACAGCTGAGGAGCGAAACATGATGTTACTGGAAGTGGAATGGAAGAACTGTCGATTCCTGACTGAGGTAAAAGTGTATTTGCTTATTTTTTCCATTAGTTACTTGAAAGTGGGAAGGACGGACATTGCACTTGGGACAACCCTCAGGATGCCTCTTGGGACACCTGCATTGCATATTAGAGTACCTGGGCTTGAGTTGTGGCTCAAGTCCCAATTCCAGTTTTCTGCTAATGTCGTGGGAGGCAGAATGTGATGGCTCAAGTAGTTAGTTCCCAGTCACCTATGTGGGGGACCCACATTGAGTTCCTGGCTTCTGGCTCTGGCCTAGCCCAGTCTCACTGGTTGTGGGCATGTCGGGAGAATGCCCTAGCAGATAAGGTCACTTTCACTTTCTTTTTTTTTTTTTTTTTTTTTTTTTTTTTTTTTTTTTGACAGGCAGAGTGGACAGTGAGAGAGAGAGACAGAGAGAGAAAGGTCTTCCTTTGCCGCTGGTTCACCCTCCAATGGCCGCCGCTGCAGCCGGCGCACAGCGCTGATCCTGGCAGGAGCCAGGAGCCAGGTGCTTTTCCTGGTCTCCCATGGGGTGCAGGGCCCAAGCACCTGGGCCATCCTCCACTGCACTCCCTGGCCATAGCAGAGAGCTGGCCTGGAAGAGGGGCAACCGGGACAGAATCCGGCGCCCCAACCGGGACTAGAACCCGGTGTGCCGGCGCCGCAAGGTGGAGGATTAGCCTATTGAGCCACGGCGCCGGCTAACTTTCACTTTCTTTCTCTCTCTCTCTTTCTCTCTCTTTCCTTCTCTTTCTTTTTCTCTTCTCTTTCATCTCTCTGCCTTTCAAACAAATAAATATAAATAAATTGAAAGAAATTTTAAGTAGGAAGAAGACCATGTTCTGAAAAAGACTTCATTTGAGAGTGATTTTCAAGTACTTCACTGTTTTATTATTATTATTTTTTGATGAGCAAGTATTGCATTTTGTTTTTTAAAAATCTCATTGAGGAGTAATTTACATGTTGTAAAATTCATTTATGTTAAATACAAAATCCAATGATTCCAATGATTTTTTGGTATGTTTACCCATTTGTGCAGTCATCCACATAATCTAGTTATAGAATATTTTCAACACCCTAATAAGATCCCTCATGCCTGCTTATATTCAATTCCCATTTCAACCCAGCCCCAGACAACCATTATTCTGCTTTTTAACTTTATAGATGCATCTATTCGGGATAGTTAATGTACATGGAATCGTATAGGATATGATCATTCATGTCTAGTTTTGTTCACTTTGCATTGTGTTTTTAAGGTTTATCCATGTTGTAGCTTGTATCAGTATTTCACTTCTATTTATTGCCAAATAATATTCCACACCATGGACACATAACATTTTATTTATCCATTTACCAATAGGTAGATATTTTGATTGTTTGCACATTCAGCTATTATGAATAATTTCTTTCTCTGAAGTTTAACTTGTTTGTTTCCCAGGCTAGAAGCCCAATGAAGTGCAAATAAAAATTTGAATGTGAGTGAACATGCATTCTATTTGGACAAGAGCTTTTCCAGAAGTGCAAGTTTCTTCTTGATGCAACAGACAACATACATATGTTGAGGACTTACCATGTTGTAAACACTATCTGATAGTGTGGGGAATACACTTAGTAGAGAAATGGTCTCAGTTCACGCAGAACTTCTATTGTATATAGAGAAGATATATAGCAAGAAGACTGGGAAAGAGAGAAGAGGAAGGAAGGGAGGGAGGGAGGAAGGAAGGAGTAATGATAAGTGTCATGGAGATAATAAAATTAATTAAGATTAATGAGTAGGTGGCAACTTTACCTTGTGTAGTAATGAAAGTGTCTTTGCAAAAACAACATTTGAGGTAAGGTCTGAATAAGACAATGGAGGCAGCATGCAATATCAGGGGAATGGCTGTATGGGCAGAGGGAACAGTGGAAAGACCCTAAAGCAAGAATGAGTTCACCATGTTTGAAGGATGGGAGCCACGAAGGCTGAATTGTAAAGGGAAGGGGGAAGTGATGTGAGATGAAGTGGAAGGGTAGTGGGGCCCAGATTACACTAAGTGTTGTAGGACGGTGTTCAGAACTCAAAGGGAGATTGTTGGAAGTTGGAAGATCTTATCCAGGACAGTGCCTTCACGTTCTTTAGGTTTGACACTTTGCCTCTGGCTTCCATGTGCTTTGTGGACTGTAGGAGACAAGAGTGGAAACAGCTGTGGTCCAGGGGAGAAGTGAGGATGGACTTGATAGAGTTTTCGGTAAGTTTTAGAAGTAAAGAGGGAGATCTTGTTTATCACAGTTGGGTATATTCAGTGCATAAAAGATAACTTCTGGTTTTAAGGCTTGAGCTATTAATTGAAGGTTGATACAATTTATTTTAATGGGGAGGAATGGAGTGTTGAGCAAATTTTTTCCTTCTAGGGGAAAAACGGCAGTGGTGGAATCAAGCTCTGTTTGGACACTTTGTGTTTAACATGGCTGCTAGACGTCTGTGTGAGGATATCTGACCAGCAGCTGAAATCTGCATCTAGACTTGTAGATGACACAGATTTCAGAATCTCTGGCAGTCAGAGTACTTATGCCATGGACACAATTATGGTTTCTAAGGAGAGTAGGAAGGTGGGAGAAGAGGAGAGGAAGGGAGGAGAAAGAGGAGGAGAAAAAGGGGAGGGAGGGGAGTAGGGGAGGAGAGCAGAGAGGAAGGAAATGGAGGGAGGTGAGGGGAGGGGAGGGAGAAGGAGCTGCCTCTCCCCTCATTGAGAACAGGGGTCTTTCTCTTTCCTCACAGGAGTACATTCCCCCAGTGTCACAAAGTCCTATTCTCATTCACCATATTCATAGCAATAACTCTGCAGTCAGAAAAATCTGGTATCGTTGGTCCAGTTCTTTTACAGCTTGGGATAATTAACCAATTACTTTACTCCCCAGGAGAAGAAGATTGGGCTGTGTGATTCCAACTACAGGGATTTCTAAGTCTCCATAGTGTAGCAGGTCAGTGCCTCCTTGTTGGAGCCTAAATAGCAGCCACAGTGATAACACTGATAGGGTTACTCGATAGAACTGGATGGAAAGAGATGATCTTGCCTCACCTTCTTGGGCTTTTTCTTACTATTGACTTGAAAATTTACTTCCATCATGAATTAATTTGTCTGTGGATTTGCTCATCCTTCCCACTTATTTTTAATGTTTTTTAAAATTGTGTTAAACTATATAGAGCTTAAAATTTACTGTCATAACCATTACTAGGTGTACACTTCAGTGTCATTAAATGCATTCATAGTGTTGTGCAACCAGCACCACCATCGATTGCCAGAACTTTCATTTTCCCAAGCTGAAACTATACACCCATGAAACACTAACTCCTCCCCACCCCCTTCCAGCCTGTGGACCTCATCATTCCATTTTCTGTCTCTTGAAATTTGCTTTCATGCAAACAGTCATAGAAGAGTACTTGAAAAATTCACAAGGAGCAGGCATTTGGCTTAGTGCTTGAGCTACCAGTGAGGGTACCCTTATCCCAGTTGGAGTACCTGGTTCTCTACCCAGCTTAGTCTCCTGACTCCAGCTTCATGCTAATGTAGACCCTGAAAAGTAATAGTGGTGGCACAAGTGATTGGATTCTTGCCACACACATGGGAGACCTGGATTGAGTTCCAAATTCTGGTGTTGGCCTGGCTGAGCCCTGACTGTTCACCCTGGGGAGTGAACCAGCTCTTTTTCTTTACCTGTCTCTCTCTGTCTCTGCCTCTCAAATAAACGTTAGAAATGTATTAAAATGTATTAAAAGTTCACTTGAACATAGAATTAAATGACAAGTTTATTTTGGTATGAAAAATCTTTGAAATACATCCGTATGTGTAGTGTTCAAATTGAAGTTCACAGAAAAGGTAGATTATGAAAAAAAACCTATGCATGGATTTTAGAAGTTTTTGCACTAAAGTAAACATCGTTTAATTCCATTTTCCTGAACTTTCTTAGTATAAACTATGTCATTTTGTGGCTGACTTATTTCCCTAGCATAATGTCTTTGAGGTTCACCCATGCTGCAGTGTGTGTCAGAATTTCCTTCATTCTTATTTCCACTCATTTAACAAAGTCTGTATATTGCTGTGGTTAAGTGCTTATGCTTGGAAGCCAGAGTGCTGGGCTGGAGACCTCTTCTGCCATTTACTAGCTATTTGACCTTGAGCAAGTTACATGGACCTAATTCCTTCTCTGTAAAACAGATATTATAATAGCAGTGACTTCCAAAATTTGCTGACCGATTGAATAAGTGTGTGCAAGAGACATGGAGCAGGGCCTAAAACAGAAAAAGTTAAATGAACATTATTATTACTTATTGAGGTATGACACAAACATTTAAGGATAAAATTAAAAGTTGAACATGAATACTACCCTCAGGAAACTTATAGATTGAGGAAGAGAATACACTGTGTTTAGAAATAGCAATGGCGCAGGAGGCTGGCGCTGTGGTGTAGTGGATTAAGCTTTCACCTCCATATAGGTGCTGGTTCGAGTCCCGGCTGCTCATCTTCTGATCCAGCTCTCTGCTATGGCCTGGGAAAGCAGTAGAAGATGGTTCAAGTGTTTGGGTCCCTACACCCACATGGGAGACCCAGAAGCTCTTGGCTCTTGGTTTTGGATCAGCTCAGCTCTGACCGTTGCAGCCATTTGGGGAGTAAACCAGCTGATGGAAGACATCTCTTTCTGTCTTTCCCTCTCTTTGTCTATAACTCTACAACTCAAATAAATAAATAAATATTTTTTAAAAAAAGTAATAGCTATGATGCAAAGGAGAAATTGCTAAGAAACAGAAGATGTATGTATGTAGGAAGCACAGTCATACTTTAGGGAGGGTGTGTCACTTCACCTTTTACAATAGGTAAGCTTCATTTAAAAACTGACTTTGGAGCTTTTAAGAAAAAGATGAATAAGGGGAAGGTTTTGAGTTGAAGAAGTATGTGAAATAAGGAAAAAAACACATATATGGATCTCCATCCCCATTTCCTGGCATAGAGCTGTAGATGGGTGTTCTAGGGTAATCTTTCCCAGTATTTTCTTTATGACCCTTTTTTCTGACACTGAGCCCTGAAAATCTTTGTGATTTTCTGAGTGATGGAAGCATCTAACTCAAAACTCCTCAATCCGCTGGAATTCCCCAGGTGATAGGAGCATCTGTTCTAATGAGGTGAATCCTGGTGGGCTCCTGGCAGCCTCAGGATGAGGGCTAGTTTCCAGGGAAGCCAATAATGGGATTAGAAGGTGGAAACTTTAAGTTGCACTTTCACCCCACCTCCTGACCAGCAGGCAGGGGAGAGGGCTGGGAGATTGGCTGAATCACTGATGGCCAAGGCTGTGCTCCAACCTGCTTCCTGCAAGGAAGCCTCTGCATGAACCTGGAGGGTTGCTGAACACGTGGAAGTTCCTCCTGGGTGGCACCCTTGGAGTGGGTTTGGAAATTCTGTGCCTCTTCTCCTTTATCACCAGGTGATGCATCTGCACCTTTGTAATAGCCTTTGCAATGAACCAGAAGACATCAATGTTTCCATGAGTTCTGTGAAACATCCAGCAAATTAATTGAACCCAAGGAAAGGATCATGGAAATTCTGATTTACAACTGATTGATCAGAACTATATAGGACAATATATTACTTGGGATTGGAGTGTAAAATGGGGCACAGTCCTATGGGAATGAGCCTTCAATCTGTAGGCTTATCTTTGACTTCAAGCAATGTCAAAATTGAATTGAATTATAGGATGCCTATTTGCTGTCCACCAGAGAACTGGGAAATCCCACAGATGTTTTGGTAACTAGAGGTGAAGTGTTCTGTGTTGAATGTGAAGGTAAGAAGAAAAATGATTTTTTTTGGAAGAGTGGCAGGAACATAAAGCATCATGGTAAGAAAGCTTGAAATCAGTAAGGGTCCTGGCATGAATCAGTACACTCCGACAGGCTAATTAAGGAAAGTTCAATTTTGTGCACCGGTGGGCAGGGTTAAGGGAAGTCAGTATCACTCCTGAGCCTGAGGGAGTCATTCCTGGATGCTTATAGCTCCAGAGAGAGGAGCTGGAGGGAGAGTTCTGCCTGCTGGTCCATAGGTTTCTGTTGACAGTGGCATCTCCAGTGGCACCTGGGTCTACAGTCCACTCCCACACATTCCTTATGCAGTCTGCAGTATGAACAGATGCCATCTCTAATCTCTGTGTAGAAACTCAGCCCTCCCCATTGGGGGACTTCTTGTGTTTCTCCATCTCAACCAGCTCTTGTTATGACCCTGGAGACAATGCAGGGTGTTGGCAGTAGGAAGACTGGTTCCTCAGGAGAATCAATACTGCCTGTAAGGTCCTTGTCTTGTGTAAGTCAGTAACTTTCTTTTATGCAGGGTAAGCCATGTCTACCAGAAGGTGGGAATAAGGGCTACTGCCACTGACAACAAGCGTTCAGAGGATTTGCAGGTTCCAAGTTCTAGAGTCTTCCGATTCATCTGCCCAAATGTCCCCATGTTATATCACAGGATTTCGCTTCTTTATTATCAGTGGCTTTTTTAAAAAAGATTTGTTTTATTTATTTGAAAGACAGAGTTACAGAGAGAGGTAGAAACAAACCGAGAGGTCTTCCATCCACTGGTTCACTCCCAGAATGGCCTCAACGGCCAGAGCTGAGCTGATCTGAAGCCAGGAGCCAGGAACTTCTTCGGGTCTCCCACGTGGGTGCAGGGGCCCAAAGACTTGGGCCATCCTCTACTGCTTTCCCAAGTCATAGCAGAGAGCTGGATTGGAAGAGGAGCAGCTGGGAGTAGAACAGGTGCCCATATGGGATGTCGGCTCTTCAGGCCAGGGCTTTAACCCACTGCGCCACAGTGCCGGCCCCTTATCAGTAGCTTTAACATAGGACCCATGCCAAATTTTAAAAATACTTATTTATTTATTTATTTGAAAAGTAGACTGAAAGAGAGAAAGAAGAGGGAGAGGGAGCAAAAGCAGGGAGGAGAAGAGAGGAGAGGAGAGGAGAGGAGGGGAGAGGAGGGGAGAGGAGAGAGAGAGAGAGAGAGAGAGAGAGAGAAATGGGATTCTTCCATCTTCTGGTTTACTCCCTAAATGGCCACAAAATCCAGGGCTGGACCAAGTAGAAGCCAGGGGCAAAGAGCCAGGAACTCCATCCTGGTTTCCCATGTGGATAACAGGTGCCCAAGCACTTCAACCATTTTCTATTGCTTTCCAAGGCCATTAGCAGGGAATTAAATTAGAAGTAGAATAGTTAGGAGTTGAACTAGTGCTCCAATATGGGATGCCAACATCACAATCTGCCAAATTTTGATTGTTTTATTGCCACTGTGACTTTGCTCAGCCATATATGCCCAGAGATGAGGGGCCCCTTCAGGGCTCTAGTAGAGTCTTCTTGATTTTCCACCCAAGCACTAAGCTGGAAATGGAAGGACTTCAATATATCCTCTCCTCTGTCTCCTCTGTCTCCTCTGTGTACTCTGGCTGACCAGAGCCATATCTTCTGATCCCACAGTTGCAGAATCACTATTGTCATTACAGTCTGAAGCTGCTTAATCGCTGTCTGTCCTGTGCTACCCTGAGTGCTAATTTGAGTAGTCTTCATGCTACTATAAGGCAGATGACCAGTGCTGATTTTCCTTTTGCCTCTGCTCCTCCAGTTTATTGTCTGTACCACAATTGAAGGTTGGTTTCTCAGAGCCATTCCCTGTATCCATTACTGTATCAGCCTGGGTTCCAGAGAGAACAGATGGGTACAAATTACTCCAACAGTGTAGTGGAAGAGAGATGAATTAAAGGATTGTCTACAAAAGTGTGGATGAGCTTTTGGCAAACCGCTAAGAGATGGCTAGTATCCTGGGTCTTATCTAAAGGACTAAAAGAGGGATTGGTTATTAAAAGTTGAATAGAGAGAGCTGTATGGACAAGGCTCCTTGAGAGCACCTGTGGCTTTTAGTAGAGGGACATATATAACCCTGTTCTAGCTTTCCTCCAGCTTGCAAATCTCTTGCTTGTGTTTTACAACAGTTAAACCCGGCTAGAAGCCAGAGAATAAGCCAGCCCTAACAGGCTAGCTTCTTAATCCACAAAGAAGGTAAATAATAAATTGGGAAACAGTACACAAAAGTGCAAAGTGAAATTATTTGGAATAGCAAAGAAATCCAGTTTGAATTGCAAATAATTAAGTGAAAAGAGTAGAGGAAGTTTTTTGATTTTTATTATTCTTTTAATTTTAATTAATGTATATAAATTTCATGTATTTCCTGTGTGCAAATTCAGGAACATAGTTAAGGTTGGAAAAATAATTTGGGACTAACCCATAGAGTATACTTAGTACCAAAAGCTTATGCTCCCGCTTTCTGCCATTTGGTGGCAATGGATATGGAAGGCTTCTGAAATAATATAATTAGAGATATGCCTTTAGTAGATTAATGTAGAAACACTGGAGATGGGAACGTAGTGTATAGACCAGGTGTGAGCCATCACTGGAAGTTACGATAGTACTCTAGGGAAGAGTTGGTGGGGGCCTAATCAAGGATAGATAATAGGAAATATATGTAAAGGCAGAATTCACTGGCATGAAACACTTATTGGTTGTAAATGGCAATAAGAGAGAAAGAGTCAAGATACCTTTGATGTAGTCTCAAAAAAAAAAAAAAGACAGAGCTCGGGAACTTGTCTGGTTCACTCAGTGTGCTGACTAAGTTGGCTGTTAGCATGCTCATTAGGAAGAAAACTGAAGTCTTTACTAGACAAAGTTAACACAGTTTGATGGGAAATTTCTACCAGCGTAATTTGATTTTCCTATCACATTATTAAGATATTAAAGAAAATGATTAATAATAGAGAATCCTATAATGTGAAAGAAATCTCAGCTTAGAGGAAGCATTCAAGCAATGATATTAATCCCTTGATTCAGAGATAACATCTTTTCTAGAACTGAGTGAACATATTCGAACATGGGCTATTAATGTTTGACACAGCAATTGGAAACACTTGCACCCTATACCCTGAATACACGTTGAATATACAATAGGCTCTGGACATTTTTCTAAACTAGAAGGTCCATATGTTCACTGACATTTACTGGGTCTCTGCCTAGGTCGTTCAGTTTTGAAAGTTAATGGACCTTTGAGAGCAAAACTTCCTTCTTTTTCTACATTGTTGGTGTTGAGAAATAACAATAGCAATGACAGCAACACTAAAGATAAAGATTAGTTAATGCCTATTGCCAGGTCCTGTGCTAAGACTTTTTTGTTTAATCTTCATACATCACTATAATAAAGGTGCTACTGTTAGCCTGATATTATGCATGAAGAAATCAAGGCACAGAAAAGTTTATTAAACACTGAGAGTCACACAGAAAGCAAGAGGGAAACTTAATTAGCAGTCCAAGAGCTTTACTTTATGCTACCTGCAGGGCTTCCCTGGAGATACAGGGGTGAGACCACAGAGGACTGAATGTCAAGAATTAGGACCTTAGCTAGAGGGGTACAGTTCATTGACGGAGGAAGCCGGGGAAAGATGTACTCTGGTGAGTCTCCTTCCCTCTGCACCTACTTCCAATTCCTCTCATTGGCTGAACCCAATCAAGAGCTCGAAAGGCAGGGCCATGATTGATCTGTTGGTCCAGGCCCTGCAAGTTGATCTTTTGTAGAACAAAGCATCTCAGGCTACACCTAAGCCTTCCTGGACTTCGATGGGTTTCTGGAAAAAGTTTGATCTTTTGATTCCCTTTCCCTCAACACCACAGCTCTGCCACTCTCTTTAAACCATGGAGACCCAGAGGTGAAACTCAGCAGTTCTGCCAGTTCTTCTAAAGAATCTACTCCTGCAAAAGCTTTAGGGGACAAGATAAAAATAAACTTCCTGTTAGATAAATCCATTTTCTTACGTCTCTGCTGTGACTCAGCCCCTTAGTTCCCAAGGTGCCCCTCCTTCAATGTTCGCTTGTTCTTTTATTCACTGCAGTCTAGTTTTCTCTGGCTCCAAGGGTGGAATTCACACTGCTGCAAGAAGGTCAATACTTCATCTGGTGTCATGATCCATTTTCTTTAGAATTCCATTTTCCTGCTACTTATGGCATATAGCTTCAAGTATGTGTGTGTGCATGTGTGTGTATATGCTGGTGTTTAATATTTCCACCTAAAGAGAAATGGCTGAGCAGAAGTATCATTTAATGGATGTAGAAATATTCATTGTCCACATATATACCTCAATCTTGGACAGACAGCACAGAATAATAGAATATGGGATTTAGGGTGAAACAACACTGGTTTCGATCCTAACCCAACCACTCACTAGGTTTTATCACATAGAGCAAGTTACTTAAACTCTAGCAGATCATAATTCATACTTCACTTAGTATTGCCAGAAAATTCTCCATCAGTCTCTTATATTTCTGTATGTTCTTGCAGAGATATTGACTGCCTTTGTACTAGGGTTTTTTTTAAAGGCTCTTTTAATAGCAAACATCTCTCTAGGAAGAAGGGTTGGATTGTTGCTGTCCAGTATTACAACGTCTCCTTTGAAGAGAAGGATAGACATACTTCATACTCTTATAAAAAGCTTGGGTTCCCTAAAATTACAGTCACCGTCTTATAAGGTAGCATATTGCATGTTCAGGAGTTGTCTTGATGGAACAGGGGTTATGGAAACTGGATAAATGAACTAAATGAGATAAATGTTGTTCCTCTTGCCAGGGCTATGGCTGTGGGTAATAGTCCCTGAACCAGGAATTTCATGTCTCCTGCCACCATCCATGAGGCCATGGCAGGCTAACTTGCAAGGTAAAGTATCTCCCATATGTCTCAGTTCTTGATGCCCAGCAGCTAGGAATGTCGTGCAGGACTATAGCAGAGACAGTGCTGGATGAGGAGTCAGCATAGTTGGCTATAGTACTAGCAGTATGACCTTGGACAGGTTACAGAAGCTTGCTAAACTCCAGCTTCCTTGCCATGAATGTAGGGATAATAAAGTATACATTACCAGCCTCAGAGTATTTCTGTGAGAATAAAATACAACAATGGCTTTGTGTTAGTATATTAGTAATGAAGATATTTTGTTAACTGAAAATAGTAGCCTTCCTACTATACTTTTCAAGGGAGCATACCCTTTCTAGGGTAGATTTTGGGAAGAACCACACTGTTTTGTGGGCACTAATAGCTAAGGAAACTTACCATTATTGCATTTGATTTGCTTCCTATTAAATTTAATGATGATGTCCAATTAATTCCATGCCCATTACAAGTTTGAAGAATGATTTTGAAGAATAAATACAAGTGAATTGCATAGGACACTTCGAAATGAGCACAGAAATTTTTTTTCATTTAAGTCCTTATGTTTTCTAATGAGAAAGTCGCATGAGTATATTTCAGCCTATAAGAGTAGCAAGTCACCATACTCAGGATCAAGAGAAATGTCGATTGCTTAAATGCTCAGAACACATCCATTTTTGAGTGAAGGTGAGCTGCATGGAGATTCACATTGATCCAGTCACTTACTAAGGAATGATTCTAGAGAAGTATTTTTTTTCTAATAAAACAGGTGTAGAACTGGGTGAAAGGTTAATTCTACACATGGAGAAAATAATTGGGAGAGTATGTGTGATCAAACATCATCTCCACTCACCAGGTTAATTCTACTATGTGTAGATACGACCGCAAGTTAATTAACTAAAGAGCAGTTTTATGTCCCCTAGAGCCAAAAAGAGAGTGTCTGTTTTCCTTTCCTATCTAGGACCGATAATAACATTAGTTTGTAGCCTCTTGTTTTTGTGTGAACTCATGCATTACATTGCTCTCTATTTATTTGATCTATATTTTGTTCACACAGATTAAATTTCTTGATTCCACAGATTATACTTTGTATTTTGCTTATAACTCCTCAAATGACTCGTACAACAGTGGGAATATCAGAGGGCATTGTGCAGTGGAAGTGATAGTTTAAAAGAAAAACTGCCAGGAAAACAGAAGCTCTTCTGAAGCTCCGATGGGAGAACTGCTATGAACTACGCTAGAGAAGATACTAGAGAAACACAAAGGAATCAGAGTGATTGCAGAGTGTTGGCTCTGGCTCCAGTCTAAATTGAGTAATTGCATCCTGTCTACTGTAGACCCCCTGCAGTTGCAATCAGATATGGTACTCAGCTTCAGTTCTGTTCTAATGGCTGTGCTCTTATACACAGAGACTGCATGTGAGGATTGGGGGAAAGGCCTGGGCAGCTTAGTAATGATGATAAGAGTCTCCATGTTTCCCTGAAGCTCCCTCCAACCCCACCCTTGGATGACATGTCTCAACTCCTCACCCTTACCTTCAGAGATGTAGACTGCTCCATCCCTTAAAGAGAGGGAATAAAAACAAGGGTGAACGTTGTTGGAGAAACCCAATTCTTGGTTAAACAATCTTCCTTACTTGGAAGAAAAGATAGTGCAATGCTCTGATGAACCACGAGCCACATCGACAGGTTTTTGAAAGTCAGGACCTCCCACCGATTGACTTTTGCCTAAATTATTTAGACACTGTATCCAGTTCTGGTCACAATGTTGCTCTGAAAGAGATGGAAGTGAGGAGGTGGAGAGCTGGACTCTCCCACCCGCGTATTATCCCCCATTACACTTAGGTCCATTAAGAACATGCTCCTCAAAGATTTCCTCTTCTTGGCCCATAATGAAGTCAAATTGACTGTGATTGCCATCAATAATTAATGAGTCCAATGGCTGTCTGCATCTCCAGGCCATTTGGCAGATGGCACTGTCGATTTACTACTGTGCCTGCCATTCTGGAAGCTTCTCAAAGTGGTTTATGTTGTGAAATCTATTTACAAAAGGCTTTGCACTTCAGGCTTTCTCTGGATTTTGACATTCTCTGTGTTACTTTTTCTTCCTGTGACTATGGCAGAGAGGAATAACCAAGTTATATTGTCAGAGTTCATTTTCCCCCCTCTAGTGCAAGGTGAATAAAACAAGAAAACATATATGTATTTATAGCCAATGTGAAAACACACTGGTTAAGATAAATGGCATTGTAGGAAGGTATGAAGCACCCAGTGACCCAATATCAAGAAGAAAGATTTATTTTGAAGGTTGAGACATGTCCATGGAACAGTATTCACCAAACTTTGAAAGCTTATAAGCTTAAAAACATTCTTTTTGGAATTCAAGCCAAGATAAATGTCGCGGGTATTAGTGAGAGCTGAGCGAGTCCAGGTAAAAGTTTGAAATAAAAATAATACACCAGGAGTAGTATACACATGATATTAGATGGCCTAGGGGAAAATGTTCACCACATTTTTTATCATCACCAAGACTGGGATTCTGTCAGAAGAATTTGTTGAACTTTCTTTACATTAATTCAGTGTTAGAAAAAGATTTTACTGGGCAGCGACCCAATGCAATGCACCAAACATGAAGCCATGCCAAACAAAACTATCCCTGAATATACAAGAAAGTCCTAGGATAAATTCCAGGTCCGTATTACAAACTGGTACTCCCTTTTCAGAAAATTAGTAATTGTGAAATCCCACATATATCAGAATATATTACCTGAGATTCTCTTGTTTGGAATTGTTCTTCTGGTTAAAAAATGTTGGTCTGGGGGCTAACATGGCTCCTTAGCAAATGAGCACGTTTTTGTTTGGTCACATTAAAAAGTATCTCGCATGGGTAGAGTTCCAGAAAAAAACATGACCAAGGATGGGATTTTCTCTGTGTAGATCCTATCTCAGGAACAGGGAAATCCTGGAGTCCAAAAAATTTGTTTGTCTTCAGAGCCCTTGCTTAACTTATTCTAAAGCTACCTTCCCATGAAGTAATTGAACTAAACTTCAAGTCATGGCTTCAAGGGAAATCTACTTTATAACCACAGTCTTATATTGCAGTTGCATCTGACTCAGCCCACAATGTCTGGGAAGTTTTAAATGTATAAACTTTCTCTTAAGAAGAATTTTGTTGTATACTTTTATTGAAGTCGACACCCTCAGTATACCTCAAAAAACATAGGACTGATCCCAGATAAGCCATGGAAGCCTTCTCCGAAAAATAATGGGACCAAGATGATTGGATTGTGAGGGTCGTCATCTTTTACTAATAAAAGTATGAAAACGAGTATGAAGGAGTGTTCCTTATTCTTTTTAGGAAGTTTGGGAGTTTGGTAATTGGTGAGTTGATGTTTGATGAAAACTGTATCTTTCAGAAGAGTAATTGGCATATCAAAATATAATTTTTGTATAGAAAGTCATTTTTTTCATACATTTTGCCTCTACCTTTTCCACTACTAGGTGCCAGCTTCTATCCAGGTTATATACATCTTTTGTATAACTCCACTGAGTTCTTTCAGTGTTGGTGAGAACAACAGGCTACAACCTGTTGTAGCAAGTCTCCTTCAGGGACTGGTAGAAATTAGTGACCTTCAGACCTTAGCTATCAGATGATTGAGAGAAGATATTATTAAGAGAGTCTCAGGAATTATAGGTGTGGATACCCCCTCTTCTTCTGCCTTTGACATATGGTAGCCCACTTTTATACTCATTAATATGAAATCCCAAACTAAATTTTCTGCAAGGAGAGATTAACTTGTCAGTATTTGAGATTGAAGGCTTCGGTATTTAGGTATACAATTCTAGAAATAAAATAATCCATATGCTTATTGGTCTGTATTTAAAGTTTAACTTTTTTATTAATTAATTTATTTGAGAGGCAGTTATGGACAGAGAGAGGGAGAGACAGAGAGAGAGGTCTTCCGTCTACTGATTCACTCCCCAAATGGCTGTAATAGATGTCACTGGTCTGATCCGTAGCCAGGAACCAGGAGCTTCTTCCAGGTCTCCCACATGCATGCAGGGGCCATCCTCCATCAACAGGGAGCTAGATCACAAGTGGAGAAGCCAAGACTCGAAATGGTGCCCATATGGCATGCCAGCATTGTGGGTGGCGCTTAACCCATTACATCACAACACAAACTACCACTCATCATCTTAGAAGAATTATAAAATATTAGGATGATGGAACTGCAGTGGCCTATGTAGAGGTGTTTCTGGCCATTATAATCTTTTCTTTTAAATTACATTGTATGTTTTCTTTGAGTTACGAAAGTATTACTTTTTTTTAAACTTTTTTTTTTTTTGACAGGCAGAGTGGACAGTGAGAGAGAGAGACAGAGAGAAAGGTCTTCCTTTGCCATTGGTTCACCCTCCAATGGCCGCCGCAGCCGGCGCGCTGTGGCCGGCGCACCGCACTGATCCAATGGCAGGAGCCAGGTGCTTCTCCTGGTCTCCCATGGGGTGCAGGGCCCAAGCACTTGGGCCATCCTCCACTGCACTCCCTGGCCACAGCAGAGAGCTGGCCTGGAAGAGGGGCAACCGGGACAGAATCCGGCGCCCCGACCGGGACTAGAACCCGGTGTGCTGGCGCCACAAGTCGGAAGATTAGCCTATTGAGTTGCGGTGCTGGCCCTTTTTTAAAACTTTTATTTAGTGAATACAAACTTCCAAAGTACAGCTTATGGATTACAATGGCTCCATCCCCCCATAACTTCCCTCCCACCCACACCACTCCCATCTCCCGCTCCCTCTCCCATTCCAATCACATCAAGATTCATTTTCAATTATCTTTATATACAGAAGATCGGTTTAGTATATATTAAGTAAAGATTTCATCAGTTTGCACCCACACAGAACACAAAGTGAAAAATACTGTTTCAGTACTAGTTCTAGCATTAATTCACATTGAACAACACATTAAGGACAGAGATACTACATGAGGAGTAAGTGCACAGTGACTCCTGTTGTTGACTTAACAAATTGACACTCCTGTTTATGGCATCAGTAATCTCCCTATGCTCCAGTCATGAGTTTCCAAGGCTATGGAAGCCTTTTGAGTTCGCCAACTTTGATCTTATTTAGACAACGTCATAGTCAAAGTGGAAGTTCTCTCCTCCTTTCAGAGAAAGGTACCTCCTTCTTTGATGGCCCGGTGTTTCTACTGGGATCTCACTTGCAGAGATATTTCATTTAGGTCCTTTTTTTTTTTTTTTTTCCAGAGTGTCTTGGCTTTCCATGCCTAAAATACTCTCATGGGCTCTTCAGCCAGATCTGAATGCCTTAAGGGCTGATTCTGAGGCCAGATTGCTTTTTAGGACATCTGCCATTCTATGCGTCTGCTGTGTATCCTGCTTCCCATGTTGGATCATTCTCTCTCTTTTTTATTCTATCAGTTAGTATTAGCAGACACTAGTCTTGTTTGTGTGATCCCTTTGACTCTTAGACCTATCAGTGTGATCAATTGTGAACTGAAATTGATCACTGGGACTAGTGAGATGGCATTGGTACATGCAACCTTGATGGGATTGTATTGGAATCCCCTGGCATGTTTCTAACTCCACCATTTGGGGCAAGTCAGCTTGAGCATGTCCCCAATTGCACATCTCCTCCCTCTCTTATTCCCACTCTTATATTTAACAGAGATCACTTTTCAGTTAACTTTAAACACCTGAGTAATTGTGTGTTAATTACAGAGTTCAATCAATAGTATTAAGTAGAACAAAAAAATACTAAAAGGGATAAAGTATTAAATTGTACATCAACGGTCGGGACAAGGGTTGATCAAGTCACTGTTTCTCATAGTGTCCATTTTGCTTCAACAGGTTTCCTTTTTGGTGCTCGGTTAGCTGTCACCAATCAGGGAGAACATATGATATTTGTCATTGTTGAAAACTTCTAAAAGACAAACATATTAATATGAACTGCAACCTCATTATCTAGAAATAACTAAAATCAGTATTTTAGTCTAATGTTTGAGATATTCACACTAGTTTTTTGATAAACAACGAATCTTCATAAAATCTGTGAAAAATGCATATTGTGAAAAAAGTCTATGAATGGGTTTCAAAATTTTTGCACCCAAATAAACTGATCTTTTAATTCTATTATTCATGACTCTTTCAAAGTACCTTTGCATACATATGCAGCACAAATAATTGGATTCAAACCACAGAGTCAATTTTTAATCTTGCTTTTAAAACAATAATATAGCAAGAACATTTTGTCAGGTTATTCAATCTCATTAACAAAGTAATTTTGAAGTGATGCATGGGAAGTATTTCATTGTAGGGCAGCAATATGTTTTATTTAGTCCCAGTCACTTTGAGAAGTGGAAAAATGGCTATTGTTGGAGTAGAACAGTTAGGAGAGCCTCAGAGGTTGTGAGAATGATGGGGATTCAACTCAGTATATTAACTGCTTACCATGCGTAAGGCCATCTGTTGATTCTGGGACCACAGCATGTGAAACGCACATCTTGTCCTCAAACTGGATTCCACATGTGAGGATAACCACCGCCCAAAGTGACTATTACTTAACTCACTGAATTCTTGATCTTATATTTAAGTTAGAAATTATGAATCTAGAAAATTGGCAGTTTGTAGTTTATATTAACTTTTGATCTTCACAAATGCAAAGTAAGTAAATAGAGTAGCTAAGTAGAGTTTTTGATGTCCATTCTATAGGTTTGGATCACAGAGTTTATTTGCAATGATATACTAAGCAACTCCGTGACAGAACCAGTTTTCTCTGTCCTATTCCAGTTTTTTCTCTGTCCTTTGGTGTCTCAGAGCCCTGTGCTCTTTGCTATCCCCAGTACCCTCTCCCCAACAAGAAGCCTTTTTTGTCCCTAATGTCCCTAACCCTAATTTTTACTGGTCTTTCATCATGTGTTGCCTCTGGCTAATGGGTTACTATGAGAAGGAAAAGCTCATCTCCTATTTCCTTTGGTCTTCATTCATCACTACCTCACTATGTCCTCTGGGTGTTGCTCTACTTGAGAATTAATAGTACCTAGGATCTTGTAATAGACTTCAGATATCCAAAAGGAACAGAGAGGGAGGCTGTGAAGGGAAATCTGTCAGAGAAGGAGGGAAGGGAAGAGAAAGGATGGGGCAATGGGAGAAGAGGAAAGAGACCCTGGGAACTGAGGCACCAAATGAAGAGAAATAAAAGTATTGAGGAAGAGACAGAAGAAGGGGTAGATTTGCAGGGAAAGAGTGAAGTGCCTGAAAAAGAGAAATAATAAGAGAGAGGAACAAGACACCTGAAAGCCAACTCAGCATTCTGAGCCTTGGGTTATTTTCTTTCTGTATTTTAATGGGCTTTGGCTGTTTTCTTTGTCTCTCACTGCATTAGTGGCACCATTCAGATGAGAAAGGAAAGTGTAATAGTCAATTTAGTGGGAAAAAAGAAACCACACACAGAGGGAAAAAATTACCAGATGCCAGCGCAAAAATGCACTCACCTTTGCATAAGGGCAGGGAGCTGACATAGCCCTCCTCAAAAAGGCAGGCAAAGCCCAGCAGGAGAGAGGCCTCCATGGGGAGCACCAAGGAAGGAGCCAGACTTGGGGAGGGGTCCCAGGGTAGGAGAGAAAGCTAAGCAGGGTGTGAGATTAGAGAGTTCCAACTACACTGGAGAATATTCAACTGCCTACTATTACTGGTGAGGCAGAGTGACCTCAGGATCCATCAGGGACAAGAGATGCCATAGAGCCAGAGTAGCCGGGGATCTGCCCAGAATGGCTTTCCGGTGTGCACTCTTGGAGATTGTCCCTGATTCCTCCTTCGTAACTGACTGTTTTAGTATCATCACCACCGTGTTTTTTCTCCCCACTGATAAAAACTTCCATTGTAGCTGAGTAATCTTATTTATCTTCAATATATATACTTCATGCCCAAGAGGACTCACAATGTGTATTGCCTGATGTTAATGTCTACTCTTAGAGATAAGTGAACAGAAAGAGAGCACAACCCCTAGTTTTATTTTTAGATATCATTACAATATATAGATACATGATATTAGTAATCCCACTGGTTTAATCTGTTATCAATGTATGCATGATGACAGCTCACATTTACAATGATGATGATGATGGCAGGCTATATTTCTCAGCTTTTAGAGCAGCCCAGAAGCTCTCCCAAGCAAGTTACAGACATTACTGTATTTACTTTTCACAATTATCCTGTGAGGTAGGTTCCATTGATATCTTCATTCATGGACACATAGGTGGAGTCCTGGAAATTCATTGACCCAGCTACTAAGCAAAATTGGATACTGTGAGAAGGCTTTCAGTAGAATGGTGACATGATCACATGTATTTGAAAAGGATCACTTCGGTGGCTATGTGTTCTGTAGAGCACAGGGCCAAGAAACCCAAGGTCATTTAGCAGGTAAGAACTGATGGTGTTTTGGACCAAGGTGGGGATGCTATAATTGGTGAAACATGGTCACATTCTCAGTAGTTTGATGGTAAACAAAATTCTGATAGATTAACTGTGAAATGTGACAGAAACAAAGAAGGCATGGATGAGGCTATGGCTTGGGCTTCAGTAAGCATGTGCAGTCATGAACTCAGGAATAACTGAGCAGAGTAGCTTTGTGGGGGAAGATACGGATTCTATGTCTGGACAGGTTAAGTTTGAGATGCAGGATGTGTGGTTAGATGTGGATGTTGTGTACAGACTGGTTATATCAGTTTTAGAGCCATCTACAAGAATATTATATTGAGAGCCATGATCTTGTATGAGATCATTCAGGGAATGAATGTAGCTAGAGAATAGGAGGGTGAAAATGCATGTCCTGGGACACTCAAATCCTTATGTGTTTTGAGGTTGGGAAACTGAGGAACTGGGAGAAGACACTGAGGAAAATCCACCTGTGAATAAAATGAAACCCAGATATGTTATTTTGAGTTTTGTGTGCCACATGAAGAAAGTATATCAAGGAAGAAGAAGGGATCAGTTTTATCCAATGCTGCCAATGCATCAAATAAATTGAAGACTGAAAATGAGAAGTTAGATTGAGCCACGTGCTCATCACTGTTCACCCTGACAAGAGCAGTTTTATTGGAGGTGGGCAGAGGATATGAATGCCAAATTGGAACAGCTTCAAGTAGCAATAGAAGAGAAATTGGAGACAATAAATATAGAAAACACTTCCAGGACTTTTCTTGTAAAGGAGTGTACAAAAAAGGATCAGTAGTTTGAGGGACTTGCATGTATTATTTCAAGTACTTTTTGCAGATGAAAAATTGCATTATGTTTGGATGTCAGTGGGGATGGTCTTGTAGTAGAGATGAAACCAGGAAAGATGCATGAGAAAGAATGGAGAGAATTTCCACAGACACCTTAGGCTAGGGCGAGGTGATGAGTAGAACAGGGTGCTCTGCCCTGTTCACCAAAGATGAACATAAAGGAAGGCACAATAAGGGTTCAGATGGGAATAGATGCAAGTTTATGAGCATTCTCCAATAGCCCTCAGAGAAATAGGAGGCACAGTTATCATGTTACTGAAAGCTCAGTTCCTCTCCCTGGTGCATTGTAGTCAAACTTTCAACAGTAAAACATAAAGAAAAGATTCAAAAATGTGCACGAGATTACCTTGAGAGGTTCTTCAATTAGACTCACAGCTGACTTCTCATCAGAAACTCTACAGGCTGGAAGAGAATGATGAGACATAGTCCAGGTCTTAAGAGAAAAAAACTGTCTGCTCAGAATACTGTACCCTGCAAAATTCTCATTTATGAATGAAGGTGAAATAAAGACTTTCTATGACAAATATAAATTGAAAGAATTTGTCACCACTCATCCAGGCTTACAAAAGATGCTTAAGGTTCTGCTTCACATGGAAACACAGAAAGATAGCTATCATTATGAAAGAATGTGAAGGCAAAAAAATCCCCCAGTAAAAGTACAAAAGAAAGCCAAAGAAAGCAAAAAGGAATATTGAAAGAATATTTATGGAAAAATGGCAGGGCCAAGTCATTACTTATCAATAGTCACATTGAATGTAAATGGCCTCAACTTTCCAGGTAAAGATACAGACTTGTTGAGTAGATTCAAAAACAAGACCCTCTATTTGCTGCCTACAGGAAACACTGATGATTGTTTATAGCCCTTGTTGCTTCTTTGAGCAACAGTATTTTATTTATTTATTTATTTTTTGTTCAAACTATTTGTTGAACTCTTTTATTTAATGTAGGGTTAAGTAAACTGAAGATTTTTGTAAAAATTAAGAGTGGGAATGGGAGAGGGAGGAGGAAGAAAGGTTGAAGTGTGGATGGGAGGAAGGGTAGGGTGGGAAGTATTACTATATTCTTAAATCTGTGAATACATGAAACTTGTATAACTTAAATAAACTAAAATAATAAGGAAGAGGAAGGAGTTGGAGGTTTGAGAAGAGAAGCTACAAAAAGTTAACTTTTTTTCTATTATTTTTATTTTCGATGTGTTGTTCTCCTGGTATACTCTTATCAAAGCATTCTCAGTACTTCACTTATGCGACTTGATGTATGTGCTCCTCCCAGCCCCCCACTAAGTAGTTCTTCAATTGGGTGCCAATTGGGTGTCCTATAGTTCAATTTAACTCTGACACCATCTACCTGGAGTTGCAGTCAATACCATCCATTACAGGCTCATCTCGAAAGACTGCCCCAACTTCAGATGGCAATCTCAAGTTTGTGCCTGAGAATTTCTGACTGGCTGGCTGTAAATTAGGAGTTCCCACCATTCCCTTTGGATTCCATCATCTTGGATCAACTTCCATCATTTGCCAAAATGACTCACAAAACTCAACACTTTACTTGGGTTTACTATAAACAAATGACACAGATGAATAGCCAGATGGAAGAGATGCATAGATAAGTGGGAGTGGGTGGGAAGGGAGGCAGCATGGAGCTTCCCGTTCTGGACATAGCTCTTTCCTAGTATCTTCACAGGTGCCACAATCAGGAAGTTCTCAAAAACCTGCCCCTCTGGGTTTTCATGAAAATTTCATTCTATAGGCATGGTTGATTGAATTGATGGCCATTGATTATCAACTCAACCTTCATCTCCTCCCCCCTCTAGGAGAGAGGGAGTGCCAAAAGTTCCATCTCTCTAATCACATGGTTGGTTCCCTTAGCAACCAACCCCCAGCTGGAGCCCCCAGCCATCAGTTACCTCATTAGCACACAAAAAGACACTTATCACTTCAGAAATTCCAAGGGTTTTAGGAGCTGTGAGGCAGGAAGCAGGATGAAGACCAAAATATATATTTCTTATTATAAATCACAATATCACAGACATTATTTTACTGCATGAAACATACCATGGAAATGAAGCATAAAGTTCTCTGTTGAGTCAGATGCATTTGGATTCTTTTTCCCAATGGTAAGCATATGTAGTTGACATATTGTGTTGCCTTTCACTACATGCCACTGGCTTCTTATAGGGCCCAAGTGTGAAGCCTGTGGGTTTGATAGCATCACAGGAGGCCCCACAAAGATACTGCTGCAAAAATGCTCTTAGGGCATAAAGCCTTCAGGGTCTGGGTATAGAAATTGTTTAGCATTCCCTGGGACCTTGAGCTCTTTCCTTCCTTTCCCTTTCTGATTGTGGCTTGAATTGGGCATTTCCTAAATGAGATTCCTGTGGATTTCACAATGGTGTGTGTGAAGCACAGCTTAAACAAAGATGTAAAATGCTGTAGGGAGAAGGAAAAACTGAGAACCCAAATGCATTGCAAGGAGACTCTGCTGGGAGCAGTTGTTAAGGCATTTTAAAGAGCCACTTACTTTAATTGAGGGGCAACAGGATAATAATACTGTGTAATAATGGTGCACCTTTGTGTGAGACTCTTGGAGACCTCCATGTGAATGATGTAATGTGGCCCCACATCCATAGGAGAAAGAGTCAGGTATAGTTGTCTCATTTCTGCAAAACAAATGAAAGTGGGTCACAGACTGAGTATGCCACGTCCACAAATATTCTAAAAGAACCATTCCTCTGGACCCAGATGTAGTGGTTAAAGCATGAGTGATCAAGTAAAGACAATTGTTGTTGAGTGACCTTTCAGATAATTGAATCAGTACAGTAGTCAGCTATGCATAACATTTATCCCCAAATAGACTAGAAAAGTCAGTAGGTGTCAGAGATCAGGACACGTGGAGGGACATGGAATGAAGGAAACCATGGAATTTTAGGTAGGCAGTGGTAGACCTTTATGATGATCCAGGTCATGTCCAGTTAATTTCCTGGTTAGAACTTTTAAGTCTGTTTCTGAAGCACATTTTCCTTAGCTGTGGTCTCTAATATGTGGTCTATCAAAGAAAAAAAAAAACAGCTGACTAGGATTCCATACACAAATTGACAAAGGCAACTGGCTGGATGTGCTTAGTAGAGGGTGAGGGTGGGTAACTAGGTAGATAGATCCTAAAAGTTATCTTGGCCCAGCAGTTCTAAGCCAAGCTCTTCCCTGACAGGGTGAATTCATGACTATTTCAACAGCAAAATAGTTATTCTGGACAAGTGCTTCTCAAATATTAATCTCTGTCTGCATCACTTGGGGATTTTGTTAAAATGCAGATTCTGATTCAGTAAATCTGAGTAGACCCTAAGCTTGCACATTTTGAAGCATACAGGTGACCATAGTGCTGCCTGCTCAAGGGGCACACTGAGATGCAAGAGGAGGGGCTGTTGCTGAGGTCCCCTCCCCCTCCCCCCCCCCTTTTTTTTTATCACATTTACTCCCCTGCTGCTTGTTGGTTGTATTTCTTCTTCCCTTAGGATAATTCATCTACAGGAGATATTTTTAGCTACAAAGGTCCTCTTGATGAAGCACAAGTAAGAATATTTCTCTTTTCAGAGGAATTTCATGGCTAGGAGGGAGCAGATCCTCTGATGTAGATATGGAGCCATTTACCAGATGCCACCTCATGGTTATATATGACCTTGTATGATTTGAGCAAGACAACCTCTCTGGGCCTCAGGTCGCCCATGTAGGAGAATGAAATGAGCAATGTTTATCCCATTTACTTTATAGAGTGGTAGCAATCATGTTAGAGGGTGTGTGTGAAACTATTTCACAAAGTTGGAATGTGTTCTACAAAGCAATAGTAGCCATGCCATCCTCCTATGTAAGCTCAGTATTCAAAATCTAAACCCCTTCTTCAATGAAAGCACTTGGTATGCTGTCATGTGTGATACAATTGGGCACAACACGCTCTGAAATACTGGAGCATTGCCCTAGTTTGATTCATTCCTGCTGCTGGAGATGAGGCACTTCTCTCCACCCCAAGCCCTCCAATTCTGACCTCTGTACTGCAAGATCCCAATCCAGCATGACTCAGTCCCCACACTGCAGAGAGGACTGCATTGGTGTAGCCATCATTTTTGGGTCTTAGGACTAGTTAGATGTCTTATGCATGGGTTTTTCTAATTATCTCAAAATAGTAAGTATCATTCCCATTGCAAGAGAAGAGAATTTACATTACTAGTTCAAGGCCACACAGTTGATCTCCACTACTACAGAACTGCATGTCTCAGTATGTGTGACTTCAAAGCATTTGATTCTACTATGACAAGCTACTTGTCCAATCCTCTTGCCCTAGGATTGTCATAGTGTAGTTCTGGTGTTGAGGCTTGATTCTGTTAGCCTTGTACAAAGCAGAGGGCACTTGGGGAAAGGGGAGCCAGTTGCATCATGATGTGTGCCATACTTGGAGTTATTCCACTCCATGTCATGAAGCTGGATTTGGGAATAAAAGAGCAGGGATTTGGATTTTTACAGGGGAAGAAGTTATCAATGACAGGAGGAGAACATAAGGGATTGTGCTCAGCTGTCACTTGCAAAGGAAAGGAGAACCATCATCAGGCAGGGGGAGGTGACCTCCATTCATGTACTGAATAGGAAGAAACTGGAGAGCAATCCAAGAGGAAGGGTGTAGGGAAATGCATGGAAATAGGATTCCCCATGGAAGCCCGGGGCGGTCAGTGCTGCTCCAGGTATTTATCTTCCTAATAGTGGTTTCCATCCTTGTCATAATATCTGTATTTGTGAGTCACATTGCATTTGTCTTGCTCTCGCAGTCTTACTTTGTGGGATGATTTTTATTCCCAATAATTCTCAGAAGTGTTATTTCTATGATTTATCACCCTTTGGCATTTATCTCAGTCTCCCACTTTTACCTTTCCTTCAACCATGCTCTAACATTTTAGAGTTTGACTTTGTATTCTGTAAGAGGAGATTTATCTTCTTTTCATATTTATTTCAGCATTTGTCTTGTTCTCCCAACATGTTTCATTTTCAGAATTTATCTCCTTTATTTTGAAATTATGTCTTGGAATATAGTGTTTTTCTTTTCCCTGCTCGGTCTTTATTTGTTTTAATATTTTACACCTTCTCTGTGTTTTGCTGTTCATCCAGAGCCTCTGCCTTCAAAGGGGGCGTTCTCTTGGGTAGAAGATTCCCTGGCTGTTGGAAGCAGGGGAGTTCGGTGCAAGCTGCATTCTAATTCCTTGCACCTCGAATTTTCAATCCATACAAATGGGGGATATTAAAAGCCTACGAGATAAACTGTGATCTCTGCTTTGTCTCAGAATAGCTTTGCGAGTCGGCGTGAATGAATATTTAGTTGCGAGACAGGGAAGGGGACGTTCCTGCCGAGGATGCAGTCCGTTTTTCATTTTTCTTATCAGCTTGAGAGAGGGCAGGTCTTCTGGAGTCATGTTTCTGCAATTTTCTTTTTGACAGATCTGGACTGCTACAGCTTCCTCAGTGGTGACTTCAGCTATAACATCAGCATTTTTCGTAGCCTTTAACAAGCATGCAAATATCTGTGCCAGAATCACCTTTTTATCAAACATGATGATGATACTAATTATGGACATTAGCATTTGAAGAGCTACATGTATTGTTTACTAGGCACATCCACATGTCTTCTCATCTTCTCTCCTTTGATGCTCACAATCATCAGGTGAGTTGCTATTAGTATCCCATTTACTGGGGAGAAACTGAGACTCAACATTAACTGACAGCCAGTAAACAGCAGAGCCAGAATTTCAACGGACATCTTTTAATGCTCAGTTTTGTGTCTCCTTCAATATCATGGTGTAATGGCGTTTATTTTAATCTATAGTATTGGAGGTATTTTCACAAATTACTTCTCATTCCTTGGACTTAGATGGATATCCTGATCTGCATTCACTTAAGCTAATTTTTTTTCTTTATCTGCCCCTACTCAGACTCTCTCTGTCCATCCTACCAACTTTTGCTAATGCGCATGACCAGCAAGGAAGTTGGGTGGGGGATTATGGCTGATCTTGCCTTCTACTGTCCCTGATTTTCAATCTCTTTTCACATTCTTCCCTCTAGAAAAAAGTCCCATCTTTTCTCAATCCTTTAGCGTTCCTTGGCTGTTTTTAGAAAAGTTTCAAGAAGGAGACAGGTAGTAAAATGTCCCATTCTAAAAGCAGACTCCTGGGGCCGGCGTTGTCACATAGTGAATTAAGCTGCTGCATGCACTCATTTGGGAGACCTGGAGGAAGCTCCTGGCTCCTGGCTTCAGCCTGACCCAGCCCCAGCTTTTGTCATCTTGGGAGTGAGTCAGTGGATGGAGGACCTCTCTTTGTCCTGCCCACCTACCATGTAAATCTGCTTTTCAAATAAATAAAATAAATCTTAAAATAAAAGCAGACTCCTTCCTTCCTTCTGGTCATCAACTCAAAAAAGTGCAGCCTGATTTTATGGGAACAGTAGCTTCCCAGCCCTGGTTTCCCTTTGGTCCTCTGCCTTTAAGGTTCCTCCAGGCTGGAAGCTGACCTTTCATAGGGGTTGAGACTGTACTAGAGAACTGCTGATGTTTACTATATATCAAACTGCTGCCCTGGTATCCCTGAGCAATGGAGAGAAAACTGTGTGTGGTGATCAGCCAGGACTATCCTGAGCACATTTTAGTTCTCGACCCAATTGTGGGAACAGCTGTGTAGGGGAGCCCCATCATCACACAGACTGGGGCCGTGTTGCTCCAACTCTTTGTACATCTGCCTAACTCTCCTGCTATGTTGGAGTGAACTTGGCTGTGAAGATCCCAGGGCTGCTTTTGTTTTCCCAGTTGCAGATTGCAGCCATCTATCTCCCAGGTTGACTGGTGCGTTGATACTTCAGCTTGAGCCCTGCTGGTTCACAATTTCCACTGGCACGCTCCCTCCCCCAACACACAACCCAGTGTTCCTGGTGAGCCTGACGTGGCACAGGCACAGCAGTCCATAAAGGGTGTCCCTTCCCCTTTCCTCTTCTCAGCTCACCACCGAGCCTTGTGTTTCCTCCCTGTTTCTACAAAAAGGTGGAAAGAAATGCATTCCGAACAAATAAAAACATATCCACATTTAATGTACTTTCGCTTATACCTACAAAGACTTTCTTCCATAAATTCATCTTCCAAACATATTGTTCTGCTCTCTTGCTCCAGGAGTGGGTGCCATACATTCCTCTTTATGTCATCTGTCATCTTCGTCCACTCACGATCCATCTCCAAACCCAATTCGGAATTTCCCCCTAGGTTCATAGAAATCTCCACAGAAATACCCTTCCTGGCATTTATATCTGGCCCAAAAGGCATTGAGACCTCAGCTACATCCTTGCTTCACGCTCCTCTCTTCCTTTTGTTTATTTTCTCTTAGTTACATTTCTGTACATTTTGTAACTCTGGTCTTATGCAGCAAAACTGATAATGAATGTAAAAATGCTTTGTAAACTGATGAATATCCTATCTATCTATCTATCTATCAATCAAACCCTAAACCCAATGTATTATTATATTCAGAATACTTTGATTATATTCAGAATACTTTGATCTGAGAGAACTTAGTCCTTTCAATATATTCAAAATATTACAGGAGAAAGACTGAAAATACAGTCACATGCTCCTAGAAGGACTTAATAGCTTACTAAGGGGGTTGATAGCCATTAGATTAGGTTGCAGATGGTGCTGACTTCACTAAGACTTGTTTCTAAAGATATTTATTTACTTTATTTGAAAGGCAGAGTGATAGAGTGAAAGAGAGAGAAAGAGAGAGGGAGACGCCTTCCATCTGCTGGTTCACTCCCAGATGACTGCAACAGCTGAAGCAGGCCAGGTTGAAGCCAGGAGCCAAGAACTGCATCGAGTTCTTCCATGTTGGTGATAGGAAGCCAATTTCTTGGTCCATCATCTGCTGATTCCCAGGTGCCTTAGCAGAAAGCTGGATCAGAAGCAGATGTGGGACTTGAGACAGTGTGATAGTTTTTTTTTTTTTTTGACAGGCAGAGTGGGCAGTGAGAGAGAGAGAAAGACAGAGAGAAAGGTCTTCCTTTTTGCCGTTGGTTCACCCTCCAATGGCCGCCGCAGCCGGCGTGCTGCTGCCGGCGCACCGCGCTGATCCAATGGCAGGAGCCAGGTACTTCTCCTGGTCTCCCATGGGGTGCAGGGCCCAAGCACTTGGGCCATCCTCCACTGCACTCCTGGGCCACAGCAGAGAGCTGGCCTGGAAGAGAGGCAACCAGGACAGAATCTGGCGCCCTGACCGGGACTAGAACCCGGTGTGCCGGCGCTGCAGGCGGAGGATTAGCCTATTGAGCTGCAGTGCCGGCCAGTGTGATAGTTCTGATTCCAGATCTTGGAAAGTCCCCCATTCCTTCTGTTGATCCTTCACCATCACTGTGGTGACATGTGTGCACTACCCTGGGTTGGCTTGCTGGAGCAGGAAAGAGCAGCCTGTAGGCATCCAACACCCACACATGTGAGAAAGCCCAGTGAAGAAAAGCAGAGCCATAGGTACAGGTGCAAGAGTGAGCTTAGCTGAGATACTGAGAATTTCCTGCCTGACCATTACAGAAAGTAGAATCATTAATGAAAGGTAGCTGGATACCTAACAAAGATACTCAAAGGTAGCTGGATATCTAACAAAGATACTCAAAGAAGTGGAGTGAGGTGGAGAGAAATGGAGAAATATTGAGATTTTTAAGAAATGACCTATCATTAGGTTTGGGAGTTCTGAAATCTGTAACATGGGCTAGCACACGGGAAACTCAGGTGAGATTAGTATATCACATGTTTGAAGCAGAAATGCTTCTTCTTTGAGATTAAAACCATCAACTAGTTAGGTGATGCCACTCAGATTATTTCAGTAATCCGCTTTACTCAAATGTTATCATACATCCAAAAAAAAAAAAAATGATCTCAGTGGAATCTGAATTGGTATTTAATGAAACAGCAAAGCACTTAACCTAGCCAACATGATGCATAAACAAACCAGCCCATCATGTGACTCAGAGTTCAACATCAAGCCACATCCCTATCCTAAGTTATGTCTACTGAAACTTGGTTCCGCTCTGAGTAAGAGGGGAAGACATTGGTTACTTATTTTACTTTTGAACTGCCATCTAGATGAAATTTGCGGTGAACTCAGCCCAATAGACAACATAGGAGCTGCTGGCCTGGGATTGGTTGTTGCCTTTCTGGCCATGAGACCAAGACAGCATCTCTCAACTGTTGTCTTTTTCATCTGCAGCACCTCATGCCTGCGTTTGACCCTTCCTTTTGCTTCTATCATATCAGTTTCTAGGAAAGGCTGAGTTATTGGTCTTTAATGCTTTACAACACACTCATAAACTACTTTGTTTTTATTCTAATGGATTTTGCCCTTTAACCATTATTGCTGATTGTTTCTTGTAAAGAACTATCAGGCAATATGAATAGATAAGAAAGATCTTTTTTCCTAAGGCAAGAGAAAAGAACACCTTCCCTGGACCCTTCTATGTCAGTGTCAGGGAGGATAACTGTCCTTTAGCAATGCCACCTGTTGTTTATGATCCAAACACCACCTCTGCTTTTTGGGTCACTGAAATCAGTTTCTATGGAAATGCTTGCGAGTCAACCTGTTATGAAACTTTATCTAGTTTTCCACAGAATAAATCACTTCCTCTGAATGAATGAGGAATGATTTTGTAATTCTATCTGACCTTGATTATTCTATTTTGAACTGTAGCTTGTATACTTCCTGGTCTTCCACTGGATGGTAAGTAAATTGATTGCAGCAGTCACCACCCCCTTCCCTCTCTTTCCTTTTTTCTTCCCTATTTGTACATTTGAAGAAAACCTTCTCCTTTTTGCTGGTGTTGGGCTTGGCCTAAGGGATTAAGATAATAGGGTCCTGAGTTTAAGGAGCTCAGTTATCACCAGGGAGAGTTTTTTACTTTAGAAATTATAATGCAATGTGATGGGGGTTCTTGTCAATATTGATTAGAGTTTTATCACCTGATACCAAAGTGCTTCATCCATGTACTGAGGCTAACCCTAGGAAAAGAAAGAATTCACCACTTTAAAGATTTTTCTTTGTTTTTTTTTTTTTTCCCTCTTACTCTAATCAATGCTTTTGGGTTAAAATAATTATTTTATCTCCTTTAGGTATATAATAGTGGTCAGGAGTTTCTCCTTTGTATTTGCACAGTGTGTCTATTTTTGCCTGTAGAACTTGATCTGCAGCTGACTGTGTTATTGAGTCCTCTGGGCCACCGAGCTGCTCTTGTGATCCATACCAGGTCAATCAAAATATTTCTCTAGGATCTTCTTTTGACAAGAATACAAAGAATTAGATTGTCTTGTATTCTGGAAGGAAAGATGAAAAAACTTGAATTCTGAACGTGCCAGTGACCAAGGGTCCAGGCTCATGGAAAAACCTATATAATGCATAAAATATTTATGATATAAGGTGATATTTCTTTTTTTTTTTTTTTTTTGACAGGCAGAGTGGACAGTGAGAGAGAGAGACAGAGGAGAAAGGTCTTCCTTTTGCCGTTGGTTGACTCTCCAATGGCCGCCGCGGCCGGTGCGCTGCGGCCGGCGCACCTCGCTGATCCGATGGCAGGAGCCAGGAGCCAGGTGCTTTTCCTGGTCTCCCATGGGGTGCAGGGCCCAAGCACCTGGGCCATCCTCCACTGCACTCCCTGGCCACAGCAGAGAGCTGGCCTGGAAGAGGAGCAACCAGGACAGAATCTGGCGCCCCAACCGGGACTAGAACCTGGTGTGCCGGCGCCGCTGGGCGGAGGATTAGCCTATTGAGCCGCGGCGCTGGCAGGTGATATTTCTAAAGAAACACAGTGACAGCCAGAGCCAGTCAGTATCCAAGCTTTGACATGCTCTATCTGTTGTGCAAAATGCACCGATGACTTCTTCATATTGATTAAGCTAATTTAAATGGAATTCCTGGTAAGGCAAAAGAATTTGACTCATATATTTTTGGCATATCAGTTATACTCCTACTCTGCCAATACTTAATTTCCATTTATTTATTTAAATGACAGAGAGGAAGAGAGAGAGGGAGGAAGGGAAGGAGGGAGGGAAGGAGAGAGAGAAAGATAGATAGAGACAGAGAGAGAGAGAGAGAGATCTTCCATCTGCTGGTTTACTCCCCAAATGCCTGCGACAGCTAGGGCTGGGTCAGACTGAAGCCAGGAGCCAGAAACTCCATCTGGGTCTTCCACATTGGTTACATGGACCCAAGTACTCGAGCCATCATCTGTTTTAACCCAGGATGCATATTGGAAGGAAGCTGACTTGGAAGCAGAGATGCGACTCCATCCCAGGCACTGCAGTATGGAATGCGGCCATCCTAAGCTGCGGCCTAACCCTCTGTCCTCAGTGCCTGTTCCACAATACCTCATATTTTGTTATGAGACCCATTTAGTAACTTGAATGTTAGAAGACTTCCACCCTCTTTTTAAATTGAATGGGTGAGAGGATGAGTATTTTTTATCTTCAATTTTGTAGACTTTAATTGCATCAGGGTCTACATTAAATGATACATTACAGAATTTACTATTGAGCATCACTTGGTAATTGGTTAAACAATGGAATATGAGCAAGAGAATTTTTAGATTTGGTTTATGTGTCTCAAAAGAAGTAGGCTTTGTAGCTTAGAAGGCAAGATTATGAGAACAGAAAACCAACATATCAGTGTGTTTGATAACACAGCTGCTGAGAAGAGACAGCACTAGATATCATTGGTTGATATTGAGAAGGGGAAGGGGGTATGAAACTTAAAACAAAAAGCTAACAAAAATACTATATTTAAGTAATAATATGGCAGCCTTGCAAATCAATTTCTTTCCTTTAACAGCTGTCCCTTCTTCAGAACTGTAGAGTAATTTACAATAACTTAGGTGTTCTAATTTGAACATTAGGTGCAATACATTCTGCATTTATGATAGCATAAATATAGTTTTATTATTTTCATCTTCAATACCACAAAATCATTGAATTCTTACTGTTTACTTAGTTCTATTTCAAATATGGTCATGTATAAAGAAATATAAGGCTGATTTTTGCTGCCATATCTCTTCTAATAGCATTAGAAAGACCAGGCAGGCACTGTAAAAAACAAAGGAATTTGTGAGGCAGGTTAAACTAAATGGCAAAGAGGTTTTATCTGAAACGGTATTGAGAAGAGTGTTGGATAAAGCTATAGCAGTTGGATTTGAAGAGTATGGCTTTGCTAGTTGGCGTATATGGGAACCACTAAGTCAAAGAGAAAATAAAAAAAAAAACTCAAGATGATCAGAAATCTCTCTCTCTCACTGTCCACTCTGCCTGTCAAAAAAATACCTGAAATTTTTAAAGAAATATCTTTATAATGGTGAATACTTCCCTTTCTAGAGTGAGTTCTCAATGTGGAGATGGAGCACTTTTCTAAAACAAGAGGTAAAATGCAAAGCAATATCAACCATGGCCATCATTGTATTGCATTATAATGTCTTATACACAAAACTCTTGCCAATGACAACCAATGTCCTTAAACTCAAGACCCCATAAAACCTTGATTCCTGAAGTCAATCACAGCATAAGCATACAGAAGATTTTCTCCAAATATATAAATAAGAAAGAAGAAAGAAGGAGAGGGAGGGGATATCTCCTGCACTCAACTCACTTAGTATCCAATGGAAGACCAGTCATGATGCAAAAGAATACAGCTCAAGACAGAATAATCAAGGTAAAATAGAATTGCAAAATCATTCCTCATTAGTTTAAATGAAATAGCTTATTTTGCTCAGGAAAATTAGATAAATCTTCATAAGGAAGTTGACTTGTGAGCATTTCCATAGAAACTAATTTCAGTAACCAAAAAGGAGAGGAGGTGTTTGGATCATAAATAACAGGTGGAAACACTAAACTACAACCTTCTGTTGCTAAAGGACAGTTTTTTGATAAAATACATAAAATGGAAATTCCTTTAGCCAGATTAATGAATAAAAACAGGGGCAAGTCTAATAAAATCAGAAATGAAGGAGGAGGCATTACAATGCTTGTCTCAGAAATAGAGAAAGATCATAAGGAATTATCATGAACAATTATATATCAAGAAATTGTATAACCTAGAGAAAACAGATAAATTCCTAGAAATATCCAATTTATGAAGAATTAATCTAGGAGAAGCAGAAACAGACAAGAAACAAATAAGAAAATAGAAGTAGTAATCAAAAATCTCCCATCAAAGAAAAGCTCAGTAACAGATGGTTTCATGGCTGAATTTTACAAAACATTCAAAGAAGAATTAATGCCAATACCTTTTCAACTCTTCTGAAAAAAGAGTAGTAGAAGAAATTCTTTCAAACTAGTTTTATGTGGTTAGTATAATCCTGCAACCAAAGCCAGGCAAAAGCACCACAAGAGAAGAAAAGTTCAAGCCAATATGTTTGATAAACATATGCTATAGTTGGATATTAGTTTAGATGTCCCCAAAAGGCCCATATGTTGAGGTTTGATCCTCCAGGACTTATGTTAATATTTAATGTATTAATGTTAATGGATTAAAGGTGGGGACTTGACCCAATTATTGTGTCTAAGAGGTAAGCCCAGTGGGAGGTATATGCAAAATATATAAAGAACTCACACAACTCAATAGCAGAAAAGCTCCAAATAATTTGTTTAAAAGTTAGGAAAAGGAACCCAATACACACGTGAACGGATAGCAGCTATATGAAAAGTGATCATAATCACTGGTTATCGGGGAAATGCAAGTCAAAACAACAATGAGGTATCACTTCACACATGTTAGGATGCTCTCATCAGAAGGCAAGGGATAACAAGAGTTGGGCAGGATGTGCAGAAAAGTGAACTCTTGTATGCTATTGGTGGGGGTGGAAACTGGTACAGACATTGTGGAAAGCTGAATGAAAGTTACTCAAAAAATTAAAATAAGAACAATTCAGTGATCCAGCAATTCCCCCTCCTGGGTATGTACTCAAAGGAAGTACAATCAATACATATAAGAGATGTTTGCATTTCTATGTTCATTGCAGCATAATTCACAATGGCCATGAAACAACATAGGCAAACAATTGAAGTGTGTTGAATTGAAGAATGTGTATACAAGTGGTATGTTAAAATGTACATGGCTAATACACAGTATGAAAAAGATAATTCATTTATTCCAAAAATTACTGAACCAAAAAATCTCTCACAGGTAATTGAATATTATATAGCCCTAACAAGAAAGAGATTTTGCCATTTGTGACAACTTGGGTTAACTGGAAGGACATTATGCTAAGTGAAATAAGCCAAAAAAAAAAAAGAGAAGGAAAAAAGTGCTGTATGATCTCATTTATATGTAGAATCTGAAAAAAATCAATGACATAGAAACAGAACTGAATGGTGGGTATTAGGGATGTGGGTGATAGAAATGAGGAGATCTTATGTGATGAGGTGATGACAATTAATTAGCTTCATTGTGAATGTATATCAAAACATTCTGTTGCATACCATGACTACATATAATTTTTATTTATCAATTGTGCTGCAATAAATCAGGAAAAAAGAGGCGGAAATGTTCCTTTATCTTGGATCTGAAAGCATATGATTACTTGGGATGGAGCTGTCCATGGTATTCAGGGAGACCAGTAAGACTAATTCGGCTGGAGTAAAGTGTAATATTTGGGTAATGGCTTACTAAGAAATTGTGTTACTGGGCTGAATTGAGTCAGGTTGTTAAGCATTCAAGATGCTTAACACATACCCTTCATCTCAGGCATTAAGTCTGTCTGGCTCTAAACACAGCAAGTAATGGACCCTCCCCTCATGAGACTTACAGACACAAGGTATATATAGAGGAAGATAATTAAACAAAGTATAATTATCTAACACATAATTTTAAAACATGATAATTCAATTCATCCACACATTCATTGAGTAGTCATTACATGCCAGGCACAGTGTGATGGTATGATCCTATTAGAGCAGAGCTCTTAGTCCAACAGGCACTGCAGGCACTAATGGGCACATCCATCTGAAAACATGAGGAGAAGGGTATCTCCTAGTCCATTCAGGCTTCTTTAACAAAGCACCATAGACTAGGTGGTTTATAACAAAGAAATGTATTCTTCACACTCTGGGGGCTGGGAATCTGATGGAGATAAGGTTCTGTTTCCATGGTTCATAGATGGTGCCCTCTTGCGTGCCCTCAGATGATGGGAAGGACAAGCCAGTTTCTTTGGGTCCCCTTAATAAAGGCACTGATTCTATTTGTGAGAACTCCACCTTCATGATCTAATCACCCACTCCCATATCACTAAAAAGGTCCTGCCTCCAAATTACTGTCAGCTTACTACTACTGTTGGAGTTAGGATTTCACCAAATGAATTTTGAGATACAAACATTCAGACAATGTGAGAATCAAAACCTTCAGTTATATTCTTAAAACTAAAAAATAAAAGATTATTCTAATAATTAAGTCATGTAATGTACAATATTGGTAGGGCTCTCTCTCTCTCCCCCTGAAGTAGGCTAAAAAGTTGCTCCTGGAGGTTGGACAAGATGGCAGCTGAGTAAGATTTTCTAACAATTGTATCCCCAACAACTTACCTTTACCAAGGTCTGGGGGAATCCAGATGAGAGATCACCATAGTGCATGGCATTAATATTATAATAAGAAAAGGTGCATTGCAGAGGGAGGAAGGAAACTGCTGCCCATGTCACCTCTCCTTGGCTCCAAGTAGCACAGGGTTGATAGGGACCCCTACTGCTCAAGAGAAAAGAAAGGAATTAAGTCCAAGCCTTAGTACCAGGCTTGGTTCTGGCCCACAGAGTGAAACACAGTGCTAGGTAGAGCCCCACAGCCTTGGCCCCCAGGCCAGCACTCATGGACTGAACCTCTGGATCCAGCACATTGGCTGGATGACCAAGGGACTGCCTCTACTATCTTCCCCCAATCTCAGATAGCACAGTGGAAGAAGACCCCAGCCACCGGGAAGTGGGACAGAACAGTGAGCAAACGAATCAGTGTTTGCAGAGCATGGAGACACTTAAATAAGGGAGCTAAGCACACAGCATCTGCTGTTTCATCTCTTGAGAGCAAGCCTGGACCAAAAAGTACTTCACTCGGTGGTAAAAGGGTAAGCAGGAGGCTGCAGAAATACCCACTTCTGCCACAGACATTTAGGCATTTACTGCTGCAGAACCCTGGGGCTCTCACAGGCTCTGATACTAATTTGGGGAGCTATTGGGTTCCAAGCAGCTGCATTGCCCAGAGAAGAGCCCAGCTCACACTGTGCTCCATCCTCCAGGCTCTTGCTGCAGGGAGCCATCTTGAGATCCCACACACTAATGCTCCTAGGAAGCACTTGCTTCTAGCTGGTCCACATAGCCCAGCCCTGCGAGCCAGGCAGGAAGTCCTGCCCACTCCTTCACAGCTCCATGAAGAACCTGGGCAGCACAATCTGAGTGGCTTGGCCTGAAGAGGCCCTCAGGAAAACTTCAACAGCTGTATTCATCCTTCTACAACCCTAGAAGCAGCTGGGTGGCCCTACCCACACACTCTTGGTCCTGGGAAGCCAGAGTGGAAAAGTAGCTGTTAATAGCTCAGCTCACAGAGGCCTATGGAAAGAAACTGGGTAGCCCTGCCTATCTTTTTGTAGTCCTAAGAAACAGTTGAGCAACCTATCATCAGAAGTTCAGTCCACTGAGAATCTAAGAAGCAGATACTTAGCCCAGCTCTCTCACCCACTCTTGGTCTCAGGAAGCATCCAAGTAGAACTTTGGGAGCAAGCTGGCCTCCAAACTCCCTGCAAAGTTATCTTCACAGCCCTTAGGCACTGACAAGTTGTTCTATCCTCTGTGCAATGCTCAGACCCTGAGGGCCATCCCATACTGCTACTAGACATGCTGTACCACATACACCTGGGCCCACAGAGGTAACTCCACACTCACATGACCTGCAGAAACTGACAGGAATCTCATACCTTCAACCTGACACAGTGCACACACAGCTTACAGTGAACCTGTCCCAGCTAAAGCTGCTGCATCTCAACTGAGGATGCACTACCAGCATTTCTAAAGCCTGGATCACCTGCAGACGTCATGAATGTTGATTACAGCTGAGGAAGGTGCAGAGATGCTCCATCAAAGTGCCCATCTGGAACCAAAGCCAACACAGTACATCCAACCAACACCCTAGGATACATCACCAGCAGAAAGTCTGTTATGATGAAAGTCACCTTATAAAATAGGTAGGAGGAACTAGCCTACCAGATGCACAAAAAACAATACAGAGGCACAAAAGCACAAAAAACAAGGTAACACGATGCTTCCAAAGAACAAAATAAATCTTCAACAGATCACAAAAAATGAAAATTAACAAATTGTAAACAAAGAATTCAAAATAGTAATTTTATTATTATGTGACATATAAAATATACACACATACATACATGTGTGTTTGTATACATATATACATATACATAGTATACATACATACATTACACATATGTGTATATATATAAAAAATGTGATGAGACATAAAAGAACACAGACTGATAAATTCCATGACTTTGGCAAGACAACTCATGATATGACTAAGAAACTCAGTATAGAGATAGGAATAATTTAAAAAAAAAAACACAAATCAGAACTCTTGGAACTAAATAACTCAATAAATGAATGAAAGTATAGTTTAAAGCCTCAGCAGCAGAATTTAACAGAAGAATTGCCAAGCTTGAAGACAGGTATTTTGAAATACACCAGTCAGTCGTAAGAAAAAAAACGAAAAGAAAATATTTGGAAGAAAGACTTTGACATGTATGGCATATGAATACCATTAATTAGAATAAACATCCAATTAGGGGTGTCCCAGAAGAAGAGAAGGGAGAAGGCATTGAAAAATCTTATCAAATGAAGTAATTGCTGAAGAGTTGCCAAATCTTGGTAAAGACAGACCCAGGGCCAGGAAGCCAAAGAGATTCCTAATAGAATGAACCACAGAGTATCATTTCCAAGGTACATTGTAGCCAAATTCAAACAAAGAAACAATCATACACACACACACATACACACACACACATACAACCTGTATACAAACAAAATCAAATACAGAATTCCAAATACAGCAACAGAAAAACAGCAACTTAGTTATGAATATCTCCATTAATTTAAAAGAAAACTTTTTGGACTGGCGTTTTAGTCCAGTGAGTTAGGCCACAGACTGTAGGACTGGCATCCCTTGTGAATGCTGACTTAAACCCCAGCGGTTCCACCTCTGATCCAGCTCCATGCTAGTGCTCCTGGGAAAAGCAGTGGAAGGTGGGCCAAGTGCTTTGGCCACTGCCATCCACATGGGAGATGTGGGTGGAATTCCTAGTTCCTGGCTTTGGCCCCAGCTGTTGTGGCTATGTGGGGAATGAACCAGGGATGGAAGATCTCTTTCTCCCTGACTGTCTCTCCCTCTTTCGGTAACTCTGCCTTTCAAATAAATAAATCTTTGAAAAGCTAAGCTTCTTGACAAAAGCCTTATATGCCAGGAGAGAATAGGAGGGCATATTCAGAGATTTGAAGGAAAAAATTTGCCAGCCATGAATACTATGTCCAGAAAAGCTGTCCTTCAGAAATGAAGGAGAAACAAAGACCTTCCATGACAAGCAAAAGCTAAGAATTGCCTATAAAAATTTCAATGGAGTCCTACATTAGAAGTGAAATGGTAAAATCGAAAGCACATGGGAGTATAAATCTCAACAGCAGAGCACATATCCAGAAGAGAGAGAAGGCAAAAAAACCTAAAATAATTCTTATTTAATTTTTACTCTTTTTCTGGATTTTATTTGCTATATATTTAGTTAAGGTTTATTTTTCACCTGTGTTAGGGCTGTAGCTGGGTAATTTTTTTCTTTTCATTTACTCATTAAGTTTTGATGAAGGGTTATGCTGATCTCTTTAAAATGAATTAGAAATTGATACTCTTCATTTTGTGATAGAACATATAACTCTGCTATTCTTTCTTCTTTAAATGTTTAGTAGAATTCACCAGTGAAATTATTTATGATTTTTGTTATCACTGGAGAACATTTTTAAATGAATTTAATGTCTTATATACATATGGGAGTATTCAAATTTTTTTCTTTCTGTGTCAGGTTTCTGAATATATGTTTTTGAAGAAATATGTGGATTTCACATAAGTTGCCAAAACTGTTGGCATAAAATTGTTTAACATTCTTGAAAAAATTAAAAATATAGCTATGCTATGATGTAGTGATCACACTACTGACTGTACATCCAAAAAATGCACCAAGCATGTCAAAGAGGTATCTGCACTCCCATGTTTATTACAGAACTAATCATAGTAATCATGCAGCATAGGCCCAAGTGTCCATCAACAGATGAATGGATAAGGAGAATGTGACATATATACATAATGGAACACAATTCAGTCATAAAAAGATTAGAATCCTGGTGTTTGTGACAACACAGGCAATTCTGGAAGACGCCAGCTTAGGTGAAACCGACCAGGCACAGGAAGCCGATTGCCACATGATCTTACTCATGTGAGGACTCTAAAAGAGTTGGTTGAATAAAAGTTCGAAGTGGAAAAGTGGTTCCTAGAGGATAGGAAGGAGGAGGATCCGGGGTGGGGGGAGAGAAAGAGCTTAGTGAGTGGCAGTAATGTTATAGGAAGACAGAAGGAACAAATTCTAATGTTCTATTGCACAGTAGAGTGAGTACAGTTTACATTAATGTATTATATGTTTCAAAATAGCTAGGAGAGGGTTTTTAATGTTCTTACCACAAAGAAATGATCGATGTTTGAGGTGATGCATCTGCTAGTTACTCTCATTTCTTCATTACATGAAGAATGTATGTATTGAAACCCATAAAAATGTTTGGTGAGTAATTGTGGCAATCAAAAACATTTTAAAGCTTAATGAATAGGCATGTAGCTCCTGATTTCTTCCCCTCGTCTTTCCCTTCTAAATGATACTGCCAGACCCCGGTGTGAGTCCTTCCTTTCATGAAATCCTGCTCTGCCACCACTCAGTAAAACCAGCTGAGCCTTTTTGGTTCAGCCTGCATTATTCATTTGCTTAACAGATTTGTCTCTTCATAGGTAATTTTCATGCTTGCCAACACTGGAATAATCACACATTCTTATTCAGTGGAATCCAAATTTAAGGTCTCAATACTTTGTTAGAATCAGCATCCTGTGTGACTCACTGAGCATCACTGAGTCCCTTCCAGTTCTGTTTGTAAACAAGTCTCAAGTGTCTAGAAGCTTCATGGTAAAAGAAAATAAACCTAGGCCATGAGTTCCACATCTGAATGCATACTTCCCAGGTCGCTGCAGCCCAGGAACCTGCACTCAGCTGGTGCTCTGGGAGCCAGGGCTGGGCAAAGGACCTGGGAATGTGGGCTCTTGGCTGCTGCAATGGGGATCAAAAGAAACTGAAGGCACAGCCTAAGTGTAGGCGGCCACTGAATCAGAGAGGGTCAGATGCTGATGTGAGAAATCCATGGGATCAGGGTGAAGATTCATTGCAGGTGTCTTCCAGCCAGGCAGGACAAGGAGTTTTAGAGGGTAAGTAGGAAGAGGCACTGGGAGATGCGACTGAACTGGTCTACAAACAGAAACAGCCTCTTAAAGGGCTGCCATGGGAGCCTTTCAGAAGACTCTGTTATTGGATAGCTCACTCCTGTCTCTGCCTTCCTATCTGCAAGTGAAAGGTGTGCTGCCTACCTCACAGACTCCAGTGAAACCAGTGGCACATAGTAGGTGTTCCAATAAATAAAATGAATGCCCTCAAGCAGTTCTGCATGGTGCTTCTTTATTCTGCTCATTTGAGAAGGTTCCTGCACATGCGCTTGGCTGACGATAGCCTCACTGAAAATCCCCCGAGAGGCTGCGCACCTCCTAATGGCCTGAATCTGCTCGCTGCCATCGTTGTGCTATTTTTCAGCTAGCTGGGCACAGGTTCCTGCTCCAAGTGTCTTCTGTGCTTTCAGGACTTTCCTTTTATATTTCTTTCTTAAACTTTTCACCCTCATTAAATTAAGCTCTGGTTTTCGGCAAAACCGTATTCCCGGGAGAATTCTTAAAATGTCCCATGCTGAGTTAAAATAAAGTGTTTCTTCTGCAAGTACTCTGGTAGCAGACCTTGTCTGTGTTGAAAGACCCGCCGTCTGCACAGCCTTACATTGCCCATGGATGCTTCAGTTTGATATCTGAAATTATCCTTTCACTGAGAACACCAGGGAGGCTGGGTTGTAACTGGTAGGTTCTTTTAAATCTGCTTAAACTTCTTGGACAGAAGCAGCTCATTATAAATCCATTCCTTCTTGTGCATTTGAAGGCAAGAGGGAGAGATGGCGCTTCCCAAACCAAAGACTCTCCTTATCTCTCAGTCATTTGAGCTTTCTGATGTCCTGTTCTGTATCTGCACCAGCATCTGCCAGAGCCCAGAGAAAGGCCAGGCACTTTCAAAGAGCCTGTCTTAATATCTACAACTTCTGTCTTTCTTCTTTGTTCCTTGGTATCCATGATTTGACCATTGTATCGGCTCAGCATACCTTTTGTTTCTTGGTTCCCTTAACACCCACTTATCTTGTGGCAAGAGTGCCTTACCAATGAATTGCTAGTATAACAATGCTTTACTGGGTTGCAAAGCAGGTGGAAATGTGCATCACTGCTAAGAATTGTGTGGAAACTTGAAGCTAACCATGTCTGCAGTGCACTGCAGCAACATGGGGTTAGGGTTAGAGCCTGGGTATCTGTGGGCTTCCACTCCTCTTCCTAACGACTCCTTTGTTCCCTGCTGCTGTCTGCTCAAACCTAAATTACCTCTTGTTCCTTTTGAGACTCCAGCAGTATCTTCCTGGAGCCACGAATGAAACATAGACACAGACTGGCGTTTATTCATTCAAGCAATCAATCATTCATTCACTTGCAAGTATCTCAAGCACTAGTGTTTCCCTAACTCATTACTGAGGATAAAACAAATAGTAGCCACCTCTCAGTCTCTTAGGAAAATGAAACTGGATTTCAGTACAGTGTGAGAATGGGGAGAAATTTAAATTTTCCATGCAAAGCAGTTTTCTGGATTGGAGCTGTGGGCAGGGGTAAGAGTCATTTTCATAGAGAAGATGACTCTGAATTGTGTTTCAGAGGGTGGATAGGAGTTTGGGACATAGTGTGCAGGTGATTTTTGATTGAAATGCTTAACAGCCAACAACAGATGCCCAGCACTGGACAGAATAGGGCAGGGAGTTTTAAGCTTGAAAATGCATACAAAGAAATCACTTGAGGATCCTGTTAAAATGTAGGTTTTGCTTCATTGGGTTTAGGATGACATCTGAGAGCCTGATTTTAAAAAAATTCTGGGCAAACAGCCATTGTTTTTTCTCCTATAGATCTTAGTTTTTTATTGAAATTATTTTATTGAAATGTTTAAATTTTTAACTGATACATAATTGTAAGTAGGAGGATACTTCAAAACATTTATGGAAAATGGAAGTAAAAGGTTCATTTTGGCACAAATTTGTTTTTGAGATCCCAGCATAGTTTTTTCATAATATGCATTTTCCTTATAATTTTTGAAAATCTCTCATATATTGTGTGATAATAAATCAAGACAATTAACATATCAATTACCTGAGATGGTTTACTACTTCTTTGTTTTGGGGACAATCAAAATCCTCTCTTCTAGCTCTTTTGAAATATATAGTAAATTAGTGTTAACTATAACCACTCTGTTATTCTGTAGAACACTAGAACTCCGGCCCTTTATCTCACTGTGATCTTCTGACTGACAACCGCACTCCCTGTCCCTCCCAATAATAATTCTTATTCAAAATAAAAGTCAAACAAAAAGTTGATTCTAATTTCAAACTTACAAAAAAGTTATAAGAGTAGCACAAGAAACTGCTTTATGCTTTAATTCAAATTCAGATTCACCAATTATTTGCAGTTTTCCTTCTTGGCTCACCATTCTCTCTCTTCATATTTATATGTGATATCATCTTGTTGGTATACTTGAAAGTACATTGGTGACATTATGTTCCTCGGCCTTTAAATTCTTTGTTTTGTATTTCCTAAGAAGTAGGATAGTCTGTTTCATTTATCACTATCAGGCAATTCAGTGTTGATGTAATACTGTATTTAATCTGCCTTTGCCTTCTATATTAAAATGCTGTCAATTTTGCCATTAATGTTCTTTATAGCAATTTTCCCTCTCTGATCTCAGATCCAAACCAAGATCAGTCCTTCGATGTGGAGGTTGTTGTATCTCTTGAGTCTCTTGCATTCAAAACCAATTGCTCAGCTTTTTTAGCATCTTTCTTGACCTTGTCCATTTTGGATAGTACAAGCCGGGTATTTCTGAAAATGTTCCTCAGTTTGAGATTGTCTCATGCTTCCTCTTAATAAGATTCAGGTATGTATTGTTGGCAGAAATAACACAGAGGTGATATTGTGTCCTGGATGATTTTTTTAAGATTTATTTATTTATTTATTGGAAGTCAGAGTTACACAGAGAGGAGAGGTAGAGAGAGAGAGAGGTCTTCTATCTACTGGTTCACTCCTTAATTGGCTGCAACTGCCAGAACTGTGCCAATCCGATGCCAGGAGCTTCCTCTAGATCTCCCACATGGATGCAGGGGCCCAAGGACTTGGGCCATCTTCTACTGCTTTCCCAGGCCATAGCATAGAGCTGGATCAGAAGTGGAGTGGCCGGGACTCAAACTGGCGCCCATGTGGGATGCCGGCATTACAGACAGCGGTTTTACCTACTATGCCACAGTGCTGGTCCCACCAGACCATGTTTTGAACAGCAACAATCTAGTGGAAGCAGAACTGGACACTGCTACCAATGCCTTTACCAAGGACTACCTCTCTGCCTGGAGCTTTGCAATTCCAGCATTTTCTTGGCCCACTCTGGCCACACCCACGCACTAGATGTTGGACTCACTTTGAAAAAACAGCTCTTACATTATGTCAATATTTTCCACTTCTGGACTGGCCCTCATGTTTAGGCTCTGTTTTCATCTACCCTGGCTTCTTTTCACAATCTGCAGTTCTGGTGGTCAGGTCCTGATTTCATCCCTTAGCAGTGTTGGCAGTGTTATTAGTACGTTACTGTTACCGACTTACTCTCAGATAGCAGTTGACAAGAGACCAGCATCCAAGCCAGACAAGGTTTACTGGGGGTTTATGTTCAAGCATGAGGGAGACAGCATGGTGGGAAGAACTTCTGCAGACTGCTCCCCTTGTCGGAAGCTCAGCAGGTGCTTTTGTGGGTTTGGGGAGTGGTTTCTCTGGCACAAGGCACTTCCATCTGTGCTGGACTCCGTTTGCTCCATAGGTGCTGTTGGTTTTTGAACACAACACATTCAGATTAGCAGTGTTGCTCACAACTGTCACTCCAGGAAAGCCCCAGGTGGGTCACATTGGGCTCTTGGGGGCATGTCTGCAGATTGGGGAAGTTGCTACTAGATGGCAAGGGGTCTTTTGTGGTTAGGGCTAAAAACATCTCACTCCTGGTTGGTTTGGAACTGGAGATGCATACATACACAGTCAGGTCAGGAGCTTGATCCATGTTGGGACAGAAGGAGCTTGGGTGAGTGCTGCTTTGGTCCTGTCTCATTATTAGGATTAACTATGGAAGACTGAATTGACACACGGCAGGCCTGGCTGTTTAAAGTAGTTGCACTCCTCATGCCTATAACTCTTCACTCCTGCTCCCTTTTTACTCATCCTCCCTCTTGTCTTTGAAGCTTCTCCTTTCCCAACGTGTTCACAAATAATCTGGATGCTCATTAAAGAAGTTTGGGAAGCTCTGTAAAGATTTCAAGACAGGAAGTGTCTCTTGGAAGAAGGCTTCAGCATCAGGCGGAGGGATTGCAGGACAAAAGACAGCACTGGGAGGCAGTGGCACACAAGGGGTTAAAAACCTTGGCTCCCAGGTCTGCCTGAGGGATCTAATACTTCCTGGCTATGCTGCCTTAACAGGATGTATTACCTCTCTCAACTTCACTTTTGTTGCAAGTAAAATGAGGATCCCACTGCTTTGGTATCCACAGATTCTGCATCCATTGGTTACATGCTATGGGCTTAGGCCTGGTCGTATCGGTACTGAGCATGCACAGACTTTTTTCTTGTCATTGTTCCTAAACAACACAGTCTAGCAGAATATAGCTTTTATACTGTATTCGGTATTATAAGTCACTAGAGGTGATTTAAAGCATCCAGGGAGTGGAGCTTGGTGCAGCAACTTGAGTCACTGGTTGGTACCCTTCGCCTACATCCCATATCAGAGTGCCTGGTTCATTTCCCAGCTACTCTGCTTCTGATTCCAGCGTCTTGCTAATGAGGACACTTGGAAACAAAAGATGATGGAGGTTCAAGTAGACTTGGGTCCCTGTGACCCTGGAGGGAGACCTGGAATGTGTTCTGAACTCCTGGCTGAGGCCTGGCTGTTGTGACTATTTGCAGAGCGAAACAGTAGATGAAAGTCTCTCCCTGTCTGTTTCTCTGTCCTTCTGTCTTTCAAGATAAATATAAAAATTAAAAAAATAAACAATCTAAAGGCATACAGAAGGTTGTGTGCTGGTTATATACAAAATAAACAATCTAAAGGCATACAGGAGGTTGTGTGCTGGTTATATACAAATATTACATCATTTAATATAAAGGCTCGGGCATCCTCAGATTTTGACTTCCCTGAGATAGCAAGGGATGACCGTGCTACTTGCCTTATAGGGTAAGGGATGATTCAGGCCTCTTGTTTGCAGACTTTCTGATGCAAGAAATGTGATTAATATGACAATTAACCAGGAGTCTTGTATTTCCCCAGCCTGGGGGCAGTTTCCATCTCAGAGCCTGGGTCAGGCTGAACGTGCAGATGGTGGGAAACTGTCCTCAACTTCAGAGGTCCAAGGTTTCTGAAATGGTCAGTCTCTAAGTAAGTGTATCAGAGTGCACATTGCAGGAACAGTAATTTGGGCCAGGAATACAGCGGTAACAGAAGCATTCCTGCACGACAGTTCCTATGAGAATCACTGATAACTGTGTCAGTCTGTTGTGAGAAGAAACTTCCTGCAGTGCCAAAAGAGAAGTGCAAAGGAGAACAATCCCCATCAAAATCCAGATTCCTTTGTCACTAGGCATTTTCTCTGCAACACACCCAAAGGCATTTTGTAAAATAGCAGCAGCTTCTGAAAGGAAGATGTGTTAATAGGATACAGTTTGGGTGTCATCAGCTCATTCCCAGAACGGCTTTCACACGAAGACAGACATCAAAATGGGGAGAGAGCTGGATTCACTCACATGTCGGCACTTGATGGAGAAAAGAAGAAAATCAAATGTTTTAGTGGCCTTGGATACCGCAACTCTTGACGTGAGCATTTTTAGCTCCATTTAGCTTTCTCAGACTAATGGGGTTATAAAATCATTCTGCAAGAATGACACCATTAGTGGATGCAGTTCTCTGCCTTGAAGGTTGGAAGTATATCAATTAACAAATATTTACTGAGTGTCTACTATATGCCAACACTGTGCAATGCAGGAAAGGAGACTGGAAATGTATGTAAAATGAGTTTTCAGTGGAAGTTAGCTGCAACAATAGTAGCTACCACTTAAGCAGTAACTATGTTAGGTTATTTCAAATCATCATCTCATTGCATCCAAGGTTTATAACTCTAATTCCCATTTTATACATGAGAAAATTGAGGCTCAAGGAAGCAAAATGATCTACTTAAGGTGGAACAAAATATAGTTATGCTGGTAGCCTCTGGATTTATTTGCCTTTTCACTCCTATATACTGCCTTGGAAAAGGAGCTACTTACTCATGTTCAAAGAAGCCAAAGAATTCAAAATAGTGTTATGGCAAGTGTTTTTCTTTTCCTCAGTTTAGTGGCAATCCTTTTAATTGATGGAGAAACTGAGGCTGACAAATATTCAGTGACTTAAAGGAGTTCGTTACAGAAAGAGGAGAACTCGGGTACTTTAATGCCCAGAGCTCCTTCTTCCCATTAACCCTTGGCACCAAACCACTGTGATTGCTCTCTGGACACCTGTATCCTGCACAGATGGTTTCTGGTGTATTTAGAGTGACTTCCCTCAGCTATAGTTTGGAGGGGGACAGTGTCATCACTCGTTCTGGGTGGCCCACCTCCTGCCAGGGTTCCTCGAGAAGCTGGATGCCAGGTAACTAAATACTGTCGGAGAAAGACCTTCCACACCGCTGTGGGCAGGAGGGAAACCCTGCCGGGACAGGAAACAGACTGCTGGGAGACAGATGCGAGCCGTCCACCCTGCTTGGTGAAGGATGTCTGCCTGCCGCGTGCCCTCCTCCCCGTTCCCTGAGGAGTGCAGTCTGCAGGCTGGGGCGGGCAGGGGGGGGCATGCGGGAGTGTGTCTTGGTTGATTCAAGGAGGGTCAAGGCTCTGAGGGGGAGTATTTTTGTCCAAATGGGATGGGAGAGGCATGTCCAGGAATCTTGGAGGAGTCATACCACTGTAGAGTGAATTAGCACTGGGCGTCTTGTTCTCTTTCCCTAGAAGAAGAAACGGGGGTGGGGGAGGGGAGACACTGTGGCTCAGCGGGTTCAAGCTGCAGCCTGCAGTGCCAGCATCCCATATGGGCACCGGTTCGAGTTCCTGCTGCTCCACTTCTGATCCAGCTCTCTGCTATGGCCTGGGAAAACACTACAAGATGGCCCAGGTCCTTGGGCCCCTGCAACTGCGTAGGAGAACTGCAAGAAGCTCTTGGTTCTTGGTTTTGGATCAGCTCAGCTCTGGCCGTTGCAGTCATCTGGGGAGTGAACCAGCGGATGGAAGCCCTCTCTCTCTGGCTCTACCTCACTATCTCACTATGTAACTCTGTCTTTCAAATAAATGAAATAAATCTTTAAAAAAAAAAGAAGAAAGAGGGGGCAGGGAGAGGAGACCGGGGAGAGGGCTGCTAAGCACCAGGTGAAGAGAGTTCATCAGTGTCTAGAGTGGGTTGAAATAATAAAATTAGAGCAGGCTCACTGGATCCGATCCATTTCCATTTCACGCTCTCAGAGCCTGAAGACAGACTGATGGGTTTGGCTGCTTGCTCTGGCTAGCTGTTCACCTTACCCTCCTGGAAGGGCAGGGCATCTGAATGACCTGGAAGGTAGAGGAGCAGCTCACCGGGACCCTACACTCTTTCTGGGACACAGACTGAATGCATCTGGGGCATTTCAGCATCTCTCCTCATCTTTCAGTCTTTGTCCTTCCAGTTGGGCTAGAAGGACACTGTCTCCAAGAGTACTGCCACGAAGGGCTCCTTGTCCTAGAGCCACTGAGTCATGGTGGATGGACTGTCCAACAAGCGTGACCTGTGTGTCTGTGGCTCCTGCCCATCCCAGTCACAGCTTGCCTGCTACTCAAGTCTGCCTGAAGTCTCAGATCCATGGCCCATGGTGTGCTCAATTCCCTGACCTTCTGGGACAGAGGGAAACGATGGGTCAGGTGTCACCTGGTCATCTTCTAGCATCTAGCCAATGTGGGCTCCACAGCCCAAGGAGAAATGAAACAATATGGCAAAAAAATGACTTCCAAATTGTCCTTCATCAAAGCATTTGCAAGGACCTGACATGCAGTCATTGTACTCAAAATGTATTGGGACCACAGAAGCTGGGTAATACTGATGAAGTAGCAGTCTGCCGGAACACAATGCCCTGTGTTTGGGAACACGGCTCTGTGCTGCAAGGAGAACCCAGAGGGGCTTGTGTCAGAGGAAAGACCACTGTTCTTGAGGGTTTCCATGGCCCTGTTTTCAGGCCCAGATAATTCCAGTGACAATAGCCTGTGGGAGGGACCTTTTTCCAGGCTCTTAGCACCACCAGTGCTGGCAGTAGTCTCCCCCTGACCTCGGAAAGGCATCTGTGCACACAGGAGAGGGATGCACATGGAGGCCCTTGTCATTACTATTCATTGAGAGACTGCTGTGAGACAGGATTTACAAACTCTATTGTATGCAACCCTTATTATATTTCCATCAACGTAATTTTGCCGATGATGTAATTCAAGCTCCTAGGTAATGAGTATGTTTCACCTACAGCCACTTGAAACTGAATGGGATCTTGATTCTACTTTATATTACCCTTCCTCCACCCCACCCACTGACTGTGAGTTGGCTTTTTGGGTCTCTTTTAATACGTAACTGAAATATTTCTTGGGAATCCCATCCTATTCTCTATCTTGTATGCTGTCGACTGAGAAAGGAAATCTTTTTCTCCACATCCCCATACATGCTGGTTGCTTTCTACATGAATGACAGGGTTAATTAGCTAATTAATTAAACAATTAAACAAATATTACTGAGTACCAACTATTTGCCATGCACTGTACTAGATGTTGGCATTGTCACAGAAAGGAAGACAAATAAAGTCCTATCTTTGGAAAGGAAAAAGCAAATTAAAAGAGCACAAAAACCTCAAATCAAAATAAATAATTACAATTTATGAGTAGCACTACATAAAAAATGAAACAAAACAGAGTACTGTGATAGATAATAATGAGAGCCAGGAAATGTATTTAAAGGGAATGCTTAGGAAGCCACGTCAAGGTGTGTAGGATGAAAGGCAGCCAAGCCATTGCAGAACATGGAAGAAGAAATACAAGGCAGGAGCAAACATCAAGTGCAAATGTTCCAGGGTGGGAAAGAGTTTGTCATGTTGAAGCCATGGGAAGGTCCGAGAAGTTGGGACAGAGAGAACCAGAGGGAGGGCCTCACACACCTGAGGGAGAGGGGATAGAAAGGTGATGTCCAGTTGACCACTGACTGTGGAGCTTGGCGTTGCTTATTCTAAATGCAATGGGAAGCAATTGCAGGATTGATGGCAGGTGAGTGATATGTACTGATTTAATTTTGATAGTTGTATTTCAATAGAAAAACATGTTTATTGTAGAAAATTTTAAAAATGGTAAAAGTGACTCCCTATTTCAGCTCTTCAGTTTCTGTACTAGATATCTATGTATTTTGAATCTCTCTCTCTCTCTCTATATATATATATACATATACATGCACATGGATATAATTAACACACTTGCATGTCATTCTGTAGCTTGTATACATATACAACATATAAACGTATATCTATATTATATATATATCCATAACTGATATATATCTTGGAGAGATCATTATACATCAGACCATGTAGAACTGTGCCATTCCTTTAATAGCTGCTGGGTAGTCAGCATAGCACAGTGGTTGTTTATGTAGATTCTGGAGGCAGACTCGCTGAGTTTGAATCCTTCCTTGAATGACCTTGGGCAACTAACTTAACCTCCCTGTACTTTGACCCATCTACTAGGTTGGTACCGTGAGTGAAGTGGAAATGAGCCAATACATATAAAGCACCTTGAGCAGCACGTGGCATGCAAAGTATGAAGATACTCCTGTGGTTATGCACACAGTGGAGGTTACTCAGTCCACTGTTGATGCTCATTAAGTCATTCCCAGTGCTTTCTCTTATAAATATGGCAAGGAATATGCTTGTCACTTCACTGTGTGTGAGAATATCTGCATATTAACTATCTAGGAATGAAATCGCTGATTCCAGGAGGGACATCCATAATTTTGAGAGATGTCCTCAATTCTATTTCACAGATGATACTCCAGTTCATAAGTTTGTCCACAATATATGTCTGTCACCAAACTTTTTGATATGTGTCAATCAGATAGTAAATAATGAGATTTGGTTGTGATTTTATTTTCTATTTGCCTTAATGTGAACAAGTCCCAGTATCCTTTTCCTTATATACATATATAGGTATATGTATTTATTTGAAAGGAAGAGAGTGAATAAAAATAGAGTTCCTACCCACTAATTCATTCCCCAAATGCCCAAAGCACCCAGAGCTGGACTGGGTAGAAGCTGGGGCCAGGAACACTGTGCAGGTTTCCCACATGGGTGGTAAGAACCCAATTACATCATCTGTCACCTGTTGCCTCCCAGAATCTGCATTAGCAGGAAGCTGGTGTCAGGAGCTGGACCTAGGAATCACATGCAGGTACTCGGGTGAGGGTTGCAGGCATTGTAACCCTTAGGCTGAACACCTTGAGCATCTTCTTTATCGTAAGAGTTATGGAATTTCTCTTTTAGCAAACTCTCTGCTCAGGCCCTTTGCTCATTTCCTTTCATGCTGTTGCCCTTTTTCTATTTAACTTCTTTAGTGTAGCAGGGGAGGACCTGGTATCTCAGGTGGGAATCTTGGCTCTGCCTCTTATCAGTTGTGTATGAGCAGGTTAATTAACCTCTCTGTGTCTCAGTTTTCTCTAGATAACATGGCACTGATGGCATATAATTGCTGTGCCTCTAACAAGAGTCGTAAGAGGCTGAATATACAAATGACAATGGCTAGACTGTATGTAAAAACAGAACTCTGACTCCCAATCCGCAGGCCAGGATGGATGCCAAACCACCACCTCCATAGCAATTGGCCCCAAATGGCCAAGATGTAATCAATAACTGCCAGCTTCACTTATTTTTGCTTCTACGTCCAACTTAGGACTGACCAGAAAAAGGCAAATATGCTCTTTTCAAACAAGCATGTAGGTTCCTTGCTTCTGGTTCACTCACTTCATCTTTCCCATCTCAAGAACCTCAATCAGGACACACCTTAAGCTTTCTCCTTTTCCCTCTACAAACCTTTCCTACTCCTCTATGCACCTTTGAATATCTCCAAGCACAAGTGACGGTGACGTAAACTCTGAAGATGTTGTTTGTTCTCCTTTGGGTAGCCTTCTTCTGCTTCTGCAGTCAGTGTATATGAGAAGCTGAGCAAAGGCATAGCAAACATCCAATACCACAGGTGGTGCATGTGCTTGTCCTGTGAGATGTGTTGTTATACATTACTTCTTGGATGGGCATTTGATGTGGTGGTTAAGACTCTGCTGGTGACATCCTCAACCCATATTGGAATGCCTACACTGTGTTTGGGCTCCACTCCCTAATTCCAGCTTCCTGCTAATGTGTACCCTGTGAGGCATCCATGATGGCTCAAGTAATTGGGTCCCAGCCACCTATGTGGGAAATCTGGATTGAGTTCATGGCTCCTGGCTCTGGCCTAGCCTAGCTCTGGCTATTGTGGGCATTTGGGGAATGAGCAAACCAGAGGACAGCATCTCTTTCTCTGTTTCTGTCTATATCTTTCTCTCTCTCTCTCTATGCATTTTAAATAAATACAAATTAAAAAAATTTAAATCCACCTTTTTTTTCACATTGTCTTTCTAAAATGCATGCTCTTTGAGGAAACAGCCATTGTTAGTACTTCTTGTAATCTTCCCAGAACCCTAAATTGTGCCTGACACCCAGAGTATGACCTGAAGGGATCCATCTTCAGTAAATCTTGAAGTTTAGAGGTTGATAATCATGCTGTGGTTTAAAGCTTGCAAACAGAGAGAGTTAGACAGAGTCAGGCCAATGGCTCCGGTTACTCTAAGCAGAGACAACAAATAGATAACACGTGTTCAAAGATAGTGAAGTATTGTAAATCCAGATGTGTGAGCCATGTGATCATTGACAAATTATAACTACCTTTAGTTTCTTCTCATAAAAATTACTCTTAACTGCATAGAGTTATTGTGAGAAGCACATGAGTTTATCAAGTAAGAAAGACCCTGATAGGGTCCTTCGGCGGGGGGGGGGGGTAGTATTTGTTAATTCAATTGCTTTATAGCAAACATAATTTTACCAACAAGAAGTTCATGGAAAATAGAATTAAAAGATAAGGTTATTTTTGTGCAAGAATTTTGAAATTCATGTATAGTTTTTTCATGAACTTTTTGAAGATCTCATGTGCAAGGATCCCAATTTTTTTGTAGGAAAATAAAAATCTATTAATTCCATTTTCCCATGAACATTTTGTAACACACTTCTATATGATTCACCTGATACAATATACAGTGCAGTGAGATAACACCACAACTGTTACTTCCATTTAACCAATTAGAAAAACAAGGCTATACTCCATCAAGGCAGTCTCTAAAAGTTGAAAGACTAGTGTATGTAGCTGGAATCCAGTGTAAATCTCAGTCTCTCAATTCCAAATTTTATGTTTAGTTCAGTAAGGTTGTACTGCTTCATATGTTCTCTTTGCACCTTTGCACCTCTTTTGGAGAAGAAGAAAATGAGTGTTTACTGGGCTCCCCTGACCCTCCTGCAGAAAACGGAAAGCCTGAAGTGCCAGAAACTTTGTGTCCTGGCATCCCTCATGTCTCTTCTGGAGGGGCCAGAATCGGCAGGCAGAGGTAGGTCTGCAGAGCCTGTCTGTGCCCACTGCTCTTCCCTCCAAGCCTGTGTGATTCACTCTGCACTCATCCCTGCCATTTTCCCTCAGGCCCTTGGCCACTGCAAGAAACAGCAGCTGTGGCCATCTAGTTCATGCCACTAATTAAATGGAATTTATGATTCAAATTTGGAAATGGGAACCTTCTTGCCAAGGCATAACAGCTATCTGAAATCAAGCAATTGAGATTCAAAAGACCCTCCTTTGGCCATATACCCTCATTCCATTCCAATCAGCATTTATTGATCATGTGCTATGTGCCAAGGATCCAAAGACTAGTTGTCTTTGCCAAATCACCCTCCATAAATGTTTCTCAAGCACCACAAAGTGTAAGTTAAGGCCATGTGCTGCATTCCTGTATAGAGAGTATAAGGAGAAATGGCTGAAGAAACTCAGAACAAAGAGGAAATAGTACTTTGGACTTACAAAGCAAACCCAATGGAAACAAGACAGCGGGCTGTGGCATAGCAAGAAAGCCGGGGAAGTCAATACAGGACTGAGACCCTTACCCTCCACTCATGCATTAAGAAGTTTAATAGAAATGCAGCTCATGCTATTTTCATTGATCCTGGATTGTGCTGCCTCCACTTGCTCTTGAACATCTGAGGACTATTCCAGAGGGAAGCTGAGTTAGAGAGGACTCCGAGATTCCTGAAATGTGTCACCCTGCCCCTTGCCATCACAGCCCTCACGGATGCCAGACCCCAGGCTATTTTGTTATCTCCTTTCCCATTCCCAGTCTGCCTGCAGCTTTTGGAGCTGCCTGTGCTGTTTTTCATCATTTGTAGCCATGCCCTTTCTCATTAGACTGCTGACTGATGAAGACAGACCCATTTCTCTCAGATTCTCACACTTTCAACAGGACCCACAGTCTACCTGACCCATGAGAGGGTTGGGGAACTTGGGGTTCCGCTCCTGTCCTGCCGTCCTCAGGGTTGTAGAGCTGCTTCATAATGTCTGCTTTGGTGAATACCTGCAAGGCTTTAAATAGAATCCTGTGGGAATGACTCTTTTCAAAGGGAAGTTGAAAGCAATTTTACTCAGCCAATACTCAGAATCAAAGGTGCGTGTATCTCTGTGGGGGCTGTCCTCTCAGTCTTGTTCTGGTCAGAATTAACCACAAATGTCCTTTCATTAAGCGGTTGTTAAAAGCCTCATTTTTGAAAGAGAGGGGAAACAAAGAAGATAAAGAAGAAAGGAAATAAAGGAGTCTGAGAGTTTGCTTCAGAGACTATGTAATTCCAAAATGATGGGAGTATGTTCCCAAAATTATGAGACTGTAAGGACAAGAACAAGAGTAAGCAGATAATTATAATTCTCAATGCTATCTCTGAAGAAATGTAACTTGGTTAAACTAATTTTTTTAAATTCCTAGCTTTGTTACTTCGGGTAAGTAATTCAACATCTCTGAGCTCCAATTTTGTAATCTATTAAGTAAAGGCAATAACTGTAGCTCCTGCAAGGATTACTGAGTGAATTCAATGAAATAAGCCTTAAAAAGGACCCAAGAATGGTATCTGGCACACAGTAAATTTATATAATTATTGATTGCTTATCATCATGGTCATTGTCATTGTTGTCACTGTTGTCATCATTTCTATTCATGTAATGAATATTTGTTTGGATTATTTGTTAGTCACTATGTTTGGTTCCACCAGCATTAAAAATGAATCCAATATGATTCTTATCCTTGGGGTAAAATAACATTAGTACAAAGTACAATATGGTTCCCTTCCTTGAGGCAAAGCAACATTAGTAGAAAAATAACATTAATACAATATAGAAAATTAGAGTCCAAAAAGAAATTGATTTGAAGTGCAAGGAGAGACAAGGGCTGGAAAAGTTTAATTTCAGTTGACAGCAGAGAAGAGCTGAGTATTTTAGGGAAAGTTCAACAGGAGAGGGATGTTTGCTCTGGGTCTTGATGGGTAGATAGGATGTGAAGTAGCAAAGGGAAAATGGGGAGGAATCAACGTTGCACAAGCCATGGAAACACAGAGTAAATTGAAGGAAAATCAAGTAATCCAGTTGGATTAACTATAAGTTATTCAAGGAGAAATGAATAGTAAGATAGAATAGAGTCAGATTGGGAACAGAAGCATCATAACATTTTTAATAAACATTCCCACCAAGGTCATGGGCATTCTGTATAGACACTCAGAATGCTTGGAGCCAGAGACCCTAGGTGAAGGTCCACACCACTCTCTGCATTCATGGGAGACTCACCCTTAAATCCCATAGAAGTGAAATCATAGCTGTCCCTGAGCTAAAACTTGGCAAGGGAGGCTAAGTTATACCTCTCTTGGGCATCTGTTCAGTTGTCTTAGATACTGTTGAGCAGGTGCCACCTAGTCTACTTTGCTGATGTGGAGCCATATTCCAGTTAGCCACCCAATCTGGCTGCTTCTACTTTCTATTCCTCTTTGTTTTTCACAGGACGTTATGTCTGTGGAGAAAATCAAGGTGCTTGCCATTGACTTTTAGAGAGAGAAAAGCAAGGGAAATAAGGTTACTGAGCTCCTATCATATGAGAGGTCGTATCTTACAGGATTTTTTGTAATAGAGTTTGCTTAATTCTCCTTGTTCTTCAAATGTACATTGTATGCTGGTCTTTATAGATGATGAAATGGATGTTCTGAGAAGTTAAGCTCCTGGCTTTCTTGACTTCTTTTAGCTAAATGTGATAGAGGACAGTTTTGTATGGATGTCTGTTTGTTACTAAGCATGAACCCATTCCACTTAAAAGTCTATCCTGAGCCCTGCAGGGGTTATGGTATTCTTCAAATTATTTAAAATGATCATGGTATTGTCAAAATGCAGCCCTGGTGAGAGGTGGGTGATATTTTGCTGTCCTACAGTCTACGGCTCTTTAACAACCTTACCTGGGGCAACAATTACATTTGCTTTGTTTATCATTATATATTTAGTTTCTAGCATTTACTCAATAAATATTAATAGGAAAAAATGGACCTAGGTCTCAAGCCAGCTTCCACAGTCCCGGAAAGTGATATGGTATACTCCCAAGTGCATTGACTCAAAGTCAGCGGGTTCAAGACTTGATTTTACTATGATTTAACATGTGCAGTTCACATTTTAAATCTCTGAGTCTTGATTTCCTGTTCTGCAGAATAACAACTCCTAACTCTGTGTATCTACCACCCAGAATTGTAGTGTGAGGTTTAAATGAGGTAATCCCATTCAAAAAAATATTTTCTCTGTGTAGGATTGGACATGAACAATGACTATAAGTGATTGAGCTTGTGAAGAATACTATTTTTATACAAATAAAAGTCAAAGGGCTGTTATTACCAGGGCATCATCAGCTTAATATCAAAAGAATCTCACCCCCAAGACCTAACTGTGTTCCCTGCAGAATTTTTTCCCTCCCTGTTGAAAAATTGAGCACATTCTTTTTCTCATGACATTTCATCTAAATCAAGTTGTCAGGAAGGTGTAATTTCTTCTAGGTGTGCGTATGAAAATAGATAGGCTGCTTTTTCCTTGGGGTCATTAGCACTTACCTATTTTCTGGCTCCCTGGTTTGCTGAAAGCAACAATGGATGACATTCACAATCAGAATGGCTGGCTGAACATGTTCTCCGCTACTATCAGTTTTGTCCCCTGGCTTCCTCTGGAAGTAGCCATATCATAGGCCCCAAAGCACATATTTTCTCATGAAAATACACATATTCTTTTTTAAATTGGGGTATACCTGGCAATCAGTACTAAACTGAAACCTAAAGATTTGGGTAAAGATTTTACCTAAAGATTAGGTAAAATCGAGGTAAAAATTTCAGAATTAGACAAAAGGTCAGTAAATTTTTTTAGTTCCACTCTCTCATTTTACAGATTAGGAATTCCAGACCTGTCAATCATTCCATACATGCATCCATGCATTCATGCATGTATGAAGTCATCTGCTACTTAATCATTAATTCAATCCATATTTAATGAGTCCATGCTGTATATCAGGCAATGGGGATAAAATATAAGTACTTGGGGGTCCTCTTCCTCAGAGACTTGATTACATTTGATTAATTTTTCAACAACAATATTAATATTTTTTGTGTGATCCAGAAGGGTGCTTTTTCATATACTATTATATTTGATCCTCAAAAACATATATGAGGCAGGTACTCTTGTACTCTTATTGTTTCTATTCTACACTTGGTAAGCCAGAAGCTTTGGGAGATTGAGTAACGTGTCAAAAATCATATATTAGTACAGAGGGAGAATTGCAAACCAGTATTGGGGAGGAAATTTTGAAATATCTTGAGTTGATAAATCAGAATTTCTGAACATTTCTAAAGGAAAGTCACATAGGACTGGAAAATGACCAGAAGAGTTCAAGAGGGCAGACGTGGTACCGCCTTTGAAAACCCATTGCCCTGACCAATGCAGTTCCACCAAGAGCTGGGGAGTCCTAAGGCAAACCAAGAAGCTTACAGTCTGGCAGGAAAGCATAGATTCTTTACAGAAATAAATCATCTGGAGCAATAGTTCTCAGATATGAATGTGCATGTGGATCCCCAGAACCTTGTTTTTTTTTTTTTTTATTTTTTTTTTTTTTATTTTTGACAGGCAGAGTGGACAGTGAGAGAGAGAGACAGAGAGAAAGGTCTTCCTTTGCCGTTGGTTCACCCTCCAATGGCCGCCGCTGCAGCCGGCGCACCGCGCTGATCCGATGGCAGGAGCCAGGATCCAGGTGCTTTTCCTGGTCTCCCATGGGGTGCAGGGCCCAAGCACCTGGGCCATCCTCCACTGCACTCCCTGGCCATAGCAGAGAGCTGGCCTGGAAGAGGGGCAACCGGGACAGAATCCGGCGCCCCGACCGGGACTAGAACCCGGTGTGCCGGCGCCGCAAGGTGGAGGATTAGCCTATTGAGCCACGGCGCCGGCTCCAGAACCTTGTTAAACGCAGATTTTACACAGCAGATCTGAGGCAGGGGTTGGACTTCCACATTTCTGAGCGACTTTCAGCGGATGCTGGTATTGCTGGTCCCCGGGCCACACATGAGCAGTGTAACCTATAGACCAAGATCGTTTGCTTTTAAACTTTTTGCATGAAATAGACACAGATCTTAATCTCTATGAGACTATTATGTTGAATATGATATTTTGACTCTAGATTTAAAAGCCATGGCCTTGATTATTGAAGGAACCATCTTTTTCAAAACCATTACAAAACAGGTAGTTACTATCAATTTGTAAGAAGGCCAGAGATACATTCCAATATTCTGGCTGTTGGAGACACGTAGGGAGTGAAATAGCAGATGAAAACTCTCGTTCTCTCTCCTTCTCTCTCTTTCTCTCTCTTTTCATTTCTCTCTCTTTCTGTTGCTCCACCTTTAAAATAGGTGAAAATAAATAGACATTTTAAGAGAATAAAATTAAAAATGAAAAAGTAAACCTGTAGTAACACTTAGAAGGAAGAGGTATAAACCAGAACAGCCAAGACCCCACCACAAAAACATAAGCATGAGTTGTAACGCTGTAATACAGGGGAGTGTTAAAAACAGGACCTGAAGGATGCCCTGAATTGCAAGCAGTAAGATGTTAAAATGGGTTGGAAATAAAAATACCTAGATACTGTAAAAGTTTAAAGTAATATTGCCATAAAACTTGCCCTGTGTTATTAGGATTTTAAATATAGAATTTTAAAAGAGATCTAGAGAAGCATAAGATTTAAACTGTAGCAGCCTCACATCTCTTTTAATCAGAGGAATTCCTTCAATCCCTGGAGAAACCCCAACATTGTCCTCTTAGCTCAGGTGGTTTATTCTCTTCCTCTTGTCCTTTGCAACATTTCGTAAAACTGAGCTGCATTAGAACACCTATGCAACAGAGGCCTCTGTTACACTTGTTGGCCACCTGTACAGTGCACATGTCTGAAATTCAAGTTATAGGAGCTAGTGAGGTTCCTCTTCTGCAGTGCAAATAGTTTGAGAGGTCACACATAGAGTCCACCCAAACACAACATAGGTATTTGTAGAGTTACTACAAGAGTTAGCTCAATATTCCCAACAGATTGAGCGGGGAGCAATCCCTCTCTATCAAAGGATTGATGCTTGACCTTCATTTAGGACTTTTTGGCCAAAACACATCAGTGGAGAGGTACATTGGATATCTGGGAGTTTATATGCAAAGCTGAATCTCATGAAAGAGCTTAAGGCTTCTGATAGTACTTTTTTAAAAAATTATTTTAGTCCTATCTGGGTTGTTGTTGGGATACTGTCTTAGAATAGTGAATGGCCTTTTAGGTGAGAGCTGAATGGTTGAGTGGTTTTTTGATTTGATTTTTAAGCAGCAGGTGTCAACATTATTCTGTTCCCTCCTATACAATCAGAAGTCTCTTTGGGAGGGTTCTGTGCTGGTCAAAAATTTCTTTCCATGGATAAAATTAGCTGGGTCTCAGGGTATCAGTCATGAAAGTACATGTCCATTTGTTCACTGAAGGATCCATTCAGTCATCTGAAGAAAAAAGTTATATGTGGAGTTCTGCTCTTGAGCAGGAAGAACACGCATCTATCCACCTTGGAAAGCATTTTTTCTTTTCCAAGAGGAAACACAAGCACCCATGGACAGATTGCTCTATAACGGTTCCATAGTTGTCTTATCAGGCTTGATGGTAGGTCTAGAAAACTGGCTGGGTCATTGTTTCATGTATTCCCAGTTCCTGAAAGTCAGTGGGTGCTTGGAGACAGATAAGTAAATGAGCTAGATATATAGATAAATGAGTTCCTTAACTTGTTTCCAGCAAGCCAGCTACTGGGTTAGAAGCTTGCACGTTCTTTCCTAGTTTACTATTTTCAAAACCTGTGATATCATTCTCTTGATTTTTGTTAAAGATGTTGAGATTCAGAGAAGCTTTAAATGGTAACGATAAAACTTACTTAAATGGTTTCATTGACTTGTTCCTTCCTTTCTCCCTCCCACTTTCCTCCTTCCATCCCCTTTCCTCCTTCCCTCCCTCCCTTTCTTACCCCATTTCTCCTTCTTATCAACTAATTTTATGACACACTCTCTTAATTGGTGTGAATAAAGAATGATGAGGACAGGGCCAGCACTGTGGCACAGAGGGTAAAGCCACCTCTTGCAGCACTGGCATCCCATATGGACATTGGTTCAAGTCCTGGCTACTCCACTTCTGGTGCAGCTCCAGCTCCATACTAATGCACCTGGGAAAGCAGTGGATGATAGTCCGATGTGCATGGGCCCTGTACCAATGTGGGAGACCCAGAAGAAGCTTTGGATCCTAGCATCTGCCTGGCCCAGCCCTAGCTGTTGTGGCCATTTGGAGTGTGAACCAGTGGATGGATGATCTCTCTTTGTCTCTCCCTCTCTCTGTAGCTCTGCCATTCAAGTAAATGAATAAATTAAAAACAAAAACAACAACAAGATGAAGCACTGCTCCTTGTCCTGCAGGAACTTGGAGTCTAGTGTTAAACATTAGCACTGTTGCAGTATTTTAAATGCTGATATAGAAGGACCATATACCCTGTGATAGGCCAGCCCTGCCCCAGTGCTCGAGTCTGGAAGTGGCTCTGCTTCTCTGGACTGCAGCCCCTGGCCAGCAGCCACCCTTGTCACCACCCTGGCTCTCCTGCTCTGTGGTGAGCCTGCCTTTGCCCTTCAAGCCCAGGTGCTGAAAGTTTGTCACTGCTGCAGCTCTTGGTCTCCTTACCAACCTTTATTTTCTCCCTTAACCTGCCTCACCCCTCTGTAGATGGCCCTTTAGTTAAATTCTTTCACCCATCATTTGTTTCTTGTGGGGATCCTGATTGATGTACACATTGGCCTTTAATATTGATGGCATATTTTCATGATAGTATAGCTTTGTAAATACAGTCATATTGAGGAATGTCCTTACAGTGCTAGTATAACTATAAAAGCAAAAGAAATATATTATTAAGTACCCATGAAACCAAAACCTAGGGGTGGGCATTTGGCCTCGTGGTGAAGATGCCATTTGGAATGCGTACATCCTAAGTTGGAGTGTCTGGGTTTGAGTTCCAGCTCTGCTCCTGGTTCCGGCATCCTGGGAGGCAGCAGGTGATGGTTCAAACGTCTGGGTCCTTGCCACCATCTGGAAGACCCAGACTGAGTTCTTGGCTCCTGGCTTCTGCCTGGCCCAGTCCGGGCTCTTGTAGGCATCTTGGGAGTGAATAGGCAGATGGGATTTCTCTGCCTATCTACCTGTCACTCTGTATCTCTCTACCTCTGTAATAAATGAAATTTAAAAACCAAAAAGGGAACGTAACAACCAATGAAATATAAACCCATAATTTACGTCCATATGGTGAACTGGGATGCGTCCCTAAACGAAACTGCAATTCTGGTGGGTTGCTGAGTGCCCCAGTGGGGGTCTGAGCTTGGCATACTTCCATTTCGATATGCAGGGAGATGACTCAATTCTTCCACCATCTATGTGCAAACTACTGGGAAATCTCCATTCCTCCCGTGAACATTGAGGTCATTTGACCTTCATGGTGAAAGAAAGTATAATTTATGTATTTACCCAGACTCTGTTCTTTTCTTATTACCTTTCAATATTAAAGAAGTACAACTTGTCACCTTCACTGTTGTAAATACAAACACAAACCCAGGCATTTTAATCCTCCTAGGTGAGCATCTTCTGCTAATTTTTATGTTGTCAGGAATGAACACATACATCTGGAAAATACCTAAAATTATTGCAGTACCTCCGAGGACCCCCTAGGTGACAGGTACCTTAGTTCAAATGGGAAGCCACTGAAGGTCAATGAACCAGGAACCTGAAGGAGAGGAGACAGGAGGCAGGGAAACAGGCAATCCAGGGCTTGTTCTCATGCACCTCTAAAATGTGATTGAGGGAAAGCTCCCTCCCAGAATTAATCAGATCACACTTTCATCTCCTTCCAGAGAGGAGAGGAGTATTACAAATGAAGAATCAGGGACTCAAGGGTGACAACTGGGCATCATTGCAGAGTAAGACTTAGTCTGGAAAGAAATGGAACAATAGGCCAAAAGCTAGTGGGAGAGAGAGAGAGAGACTGATTCATCAACAAAGCAGTAAGAACACTTCCCGTAAGGCAACCTGGGCTACCTGTATACCAAATTTCACTTGCTGGGAGAATGTTAACAGCATTTCACTATTAAGGATTCAATTCTTTCTTTACATCATGGGAGAAAAGAATGAACTCAAGAATCTTTAAGATGTGGCTGAAGCATCAGTACCCTCTTGGGATGCCTTCCTTCCAGATTTTTTTAAAAACGGATAGTGGGGGGGGGGGGCGCTTTGTATGTGAGCAGTGTGCTTATTAGAAAGTTCTCACTAAAATTAGTATTTGAATTGTTTCCCAAGCAAACCTGGGCTAATTTGGAACCTCAGAGTCTTCTGAGCGTTGACTGTGGGTAGCACCCTCTCGCCACCCCCATAGCTTGGCTTCACCCTCCTTGGCTTCAGAAATGGGAGGGACGCAAGCCTGTAGGGAGGTCATAGTGTGCTGAGCCCTGTAGTGGCTCCAGGTGCAGCAAACACTCCCCTGCAGCCTCTGTGAAGGGTGATCCTAGGAGAGAAGCTCTCTACCTTCTTAGTGGCTGACACTCTGGGGTGATCTTGTTGGAAAGGGAAACTTATATTCCTGACTTCCCATTTCTAGAGAGGAGAGAACATTGATGCCTCTCCCCACATCAGGGAAATGTTGGAGATTTCACTTCCCATCCTTCCATCCACTCCCTTTCTCCCAACAATTGAAGTAACTCAACCAGAAAGTAGGGGCCAGTTCAGCAGCATCTGGTTCCCTGATTATGGCTTCCTTCTGAGTGGAAATGCTTTCATTTCTCATATCTGCAAGGCTGCATAGGGTTCCAGCTTCTCATGACTGTGCACATCTTGGTCATAATTTGTCATCCTACTCTTTGGGTAATCCTGGTACCTCCAAGTAACATCTTACCCTTCAAGGCATCCCAAACCCATAGGATAAACAAATTCATTAAGATAATCTGTCACTCTTGCCTAATGGCTGGGGTGTCTCTTCACTGATGCCTGAAAAATCAATATTTCTTGAGAAAGTCCAGGTGTGCTCTGGCTAACCATGGCCCCACCTTTGCCTATAAAACCTTTTTTCTTCTGCCTTGTGGTATAAGAATCCACTTGCCTGGAGACCACCCAAGGCCATGCCCCTGCCTGTGAGGCCCTGAGAAGTGACACCTGTGTTACTGATGGATTTGTCCACTTCCTTCTCCAGTCTCACAGCACCTTCTAATTTGGTGGCCAGGTCTCACACACTGGGTTTTCCTGAACTAGGCAGGCACACCTGGACTCTATAGGAAAGGAAGTAGGATATCTCATTTTTAACCTTAGCAATAACAGCAACAGAACCAGAAAATTGTATTCTACAACGGCGTTTACCTAAAGCTCTGCTTTGTGGGGCTAGGGAATAATTAATTGCTCAGACTCAGAAGGAGCTATTCAATTCTCAGTTTGCTCATGATTTCTGTGTCTCCACTGGTCAGGACTCTGCAGGAAAGGAGGTGAAGGGTAGGATTAGAGGACTTGAATGCTTTAACCTGTTTCTGCAGGCAGCCCCTCTGCGTGGGTCAATCCCACACAGGACTCCCCCATCAAACACTGTTGCTGCCATGCTGGGCTCAAGACAGCTGCCCCCCTGGGTGTGCAGACTGTGCCAAGATTCACCTACAGCTGGTGCCCTGGTCCTCAGTGCTGTGAGATGCCACAGAGCTAGGCTTCGCTGAGTTACTGTCTTCCCACTGCTATTGCAGTACCTGATCAATTCCCAGATGGAGAGCTAGCAATTACCACTCATCAGGTGGCTCTAAACTTTCTTTTGCTTTTAGGAGTTGAAGCATTAAGCTCATTAAATTTACCCCAGGTGGTATGAGCATGTCATGGTCTTCTCTATCTGCTTCCAGGGAGCAAGCATCTCCCGACTCGGTAGAGCTCAAAAGGGTTGAACCAGCTGACACAGGTGACGTGCTGAACTCGGCAAAACCCAACTCCTGTGCCATGTGATTTCCAGCCATGCTCAGGGTGCTCTGTGCCTACCAGTGGGAGGGGATTAACTTGTGTTTTTCCAAATCAGTATACTATCCAGGGTGTAGGAGTGAGGAGGAGAATCCTGTTTCCCACAGTTCAAAACTGTTTTGTTTTGGCCTAATCTGGCTTACATAATTACAAATAAACCCAGAGCATTGGGTAATGGGGTCCCCATGTCTCCCAGGAGCAGAGGCTACCTCTCTGTTACATTCAGCCACACTTTGAACCCTCAAGTCTTTGGAACACTACTCTCCAAGGTCTTTGTGAAGGTTGATTTGTTTTTCTAAACTTCCTGCCTCCCTGTGTGAGCAGTTACATGATTAGAGATAATCACTATTAAAATGATAACCACAGGGACAAACACTGTGGCACAGTGGGTTTAGCCACTCCCTTTGGTGCCAGCATCCCATATCAGAGAGCCAGTTGGAGTACCAGCTACTCTGCTTCTGATCCAGCTCCCTGCTGATGCTCCTGGGAAAGCAGAAGAGTATGGCCTGAGTGTGTGGGCCTCTGTTATGCATGTGGGAGATCCAGATAGAGTTCCAGCTCCCTCTCTCTTCTTGACCTGGTCTCAGCTGTTGCAGCCATTTGGAGAGTCAGCTGGCAAATGGAAGATACCTCTCTGTCTCTGTTTCTCTCTATTTCTCTCTCTCTCTCTCTCTCTCTCTGTGTGAGTGACTTTGCTTTCAATAAATAAGAAATCATTAAAAAATTATAAATATAGTTGCTGCATTTTTCCTACGTGAAAACACATCTATATTTATAATCTATCTTAAAATCATCTTTCTCTATTTCTATCTACGTACCTATGCACATGCACACACACACATACATACACACAATAAAAGCATCTGGCATGTTTCAAGGCTGCTGGTCTATCCATTTAGGATTCTAAGCCTCTGGAATGTGAGAGTCAGATTTGTTTCCAGCCACCTACCTGTAAAACGTCAGCCTCCCTCCAACTTCGAAGCTGGGAGCTCTGAGGACCAGGGTGAAAGCTACTTGCTCTGCCCCGCCCATCCTGTGCACCTGTGCTGGATCCCTTTACCAGGCTCCCCTCACTCACCCTGCAGATGCTGTGGCAGGGTTGCTGTGATTATTTCTGTTTTGGATTGTTTGTTTGAGATGGAGAGAAGAAGAGGAGGAGAAGGAAGACAAGGAGGAGGGAGAGGAAGATTAAAGAGAGAACATGCCCATCTACTGGTTCAATCTCCCACATGGGTGGCAGGGACCCAACCAGTAGAGCCATCGCCTGCTACCATGCAGAGTTCACATTAGTAGGAAGCAGGAGTGAAGAGCTGGAGCTGAAAATTGAACTCAGGCACTCTGGTGTGAGTGGCGGGCACATTAATTTCCAAACACAATGCCTGTCCTGATTATTTCAGCTTAGATAAGGGGGACACTGGAGACTGGAGGGACTGGCCTGAGCTCCTGCAGCTGGAAGCAGTTGAGCTAAGGTTCAACCCCTAGATGCCAGACTCCACGCCCGGTGCTCTCCAGCTCCATTGTTTACCACATCCTGCTTTCAACAGTGATTCTTCATTAGCAACCTGGTGTTTATCTGACTTTATTCCTTATTCCTAGGCCAGAGGGCTCTGGCGTTTCATTTTCCATCACTTCAAGTTTAATGGCTTAGAACTAAAACTTATCCATGACAGATATTATAATTTCTCGGGTGTTGGTTGGAAAACCATTGACATATTACAATCTAACCCATTAGATGTACAGGTGTTTTGTGTTCAAAAATTGTAAAAAATAGAAAATAATAAAAAATAAAAACAAAAATTAAAAAAAAACACCCATATCCATGCTTGCTTGTGCAAAGAGCATTTACTTGCATCTAAAACACAAAACTCCTATTCTTTCCATGTTACAGATGTGATTGTCACATATGTTCATCATGAATTCATAATGAGGGCTCGGAACAGATGGCACAGACTTACAATGGCATGAGCTGCAAGCAGTGATTCCCTGTAATGCACAGGCTGCTGCTGCCACCCTCACCTCCAGTGCAGTGGGGCAGGGTCTGAAGAGGGCCCCTGTGGGCTGCCTGGCCTGTCCGGGGCTGGGCATGCTCTTGCTTGGCATGGGCCGCATGTTGCTCAGTCTTGGAGCTGGTCCCTGTGTCTTTTATGGCCTTCTCGGTGTCCTAAGAAATAGCCTAGTGCCTGAGCACTCAGAACAGAATTGATCTCACCAGAATTTGCTGAGTAGTGGAGAGAGACAGGGCCTGTGCCAGGGGCTCACTCCCACTTACCAAAAGAAGGAACCCTCTTCCTGTCCGTGTGGCTGTGGCTCCACTCTGAACCCACCTCCTCTTCTAGTGAGAACCAGCCCTGTGTCTGGGCGGGGGTAGGAAGTGGGGTGGAGTTAGTTTGTGATAACTGTATTTAGAGTAGGGTGTCACATATTGCCATGTGTGTCATGCCACTTAATCTAAGGAACTTTCAAATTGTGTGCACTGATATGTGTTCTGAATCTCATTCCCAGTGAGGGACACAGATTTGAATTGAAGTCCATTTGCTTGCAAAGCCCAGCATTACCTGATAGTGTCTATTGCTGGTCACTACTTTTTTAAATTTTGAAAAAAAAAAATTACTTATCTGAGAGGCAGAGAGAGAGAGAGAGAGAGAGAGAGAGAGAGTGTGCTCCCATTTGCTGAATCATCATCTAAATGCCCACAATAGCTAAGGTGGAGCCAGAGCTGAAGCCAGGAGCCCAGAACTCAATTCATGTGGGTAGCAGGGACTGAACTACTCGAACCATCACTGCTGCCTTCCAGGGTCTGTGTTAGCAGAAGGTGGAGTCAAGAGCCAGGACCGGAAATTGAACCCAGGCACTGTGATCTGGGAGATGGATGTCTTAACAGGTATCTTAACTGCCAGGCCAATTTACCCCCTCTAGTGAAGTTTCAATAAAAACAAAATTCATACTCCTCTCCTCCAAGGACACTAACAACTTTCAGGAGTTTTGGTTTTGAAGTTAAACTATGGTATGAAACTATACACGAGGTCATTTGCTAACACATATTCATGTGTGCCATGCAGCATGAACTGTGGGCTCAGTGCTCTGCAGCTGATCTCTAGAAGTGCAGTGATCATCTGAGATGAAACGAGTGAGTGGCGGATGGTAGGACTTCAGTTCTGAGAATGAGAGCTCTCCCCAGCTGGGGACAACCCAGATGGTAATCCTCAAATCACATTATTCAGGATGCTTGTGTTTCCTTCCTTTGTGAGGATGGGAAACTTTGCAGAAATCCCTTGTCTTAGCATGAGTCCTGGCCCACAGGATTCTTTCACATGTATCCACCCAAAAAATGCAGGTGATGTGGGAGGGCCCGGAGCAGATGGTCTGGGCTGAGGCAATGGGACACCAAAATCCAGGGAGGATGGCACCCAGAAAAGCCTCATATTTGGGCTTCCTTTGAAAACTGAAGGTTATATTACTAATGATAATTTTAAACATTTTAATAAAACAAATTTTTGCTGAATGTTGAGGAAAAATCACTTTTCCTACTTGCTGTTGAATGAATGCTACAGAAGGAATAGAGGCAACTAGTACAGTGCACGTCCTGGCTGGTCAGGCCGATTTTATTCATTGATTCAAAGCATAATTGTAGAACTTTACTTTTCTAGAATGTGTCTCTCAAACTTCACATTAGTAGGACCTATCATGTTATTGGGTGGGAAATAAATATTTTTTTCTTTTCTTTTTTTTTTTTTTGACAGGCAGAGTGGACAGTGAGAGAGAGAGACAGAGAGAAGGGTCTTCCTTTTGCCGTTGGTTCACCCTCCAATGGCCGCCGCGGACAGCGCGCTGCGGCCTGCGCACCGCGCTGATCCGATGGCAGGAGCCAGGAGCCAGGTGCTTTTCCTGGTCTCCCATGGGGTGCAGGGCCCAAGCACCTGGGCCATCCTCCACTGCACTCCCTGGCCACAGCAGAGGGCTGGCGTGGAAGAGGGGCAACCGGGACAGAATCCGGCACCCCGACCGGGACTAGAACCCGGTGTGCCGGCGCCGCTAGGCGGAGGATTAGCCTAGTGAGCCGCGGCGCCGGCCCGGGAAATAAATATTTTGTTCTTGGTATTTTCATAGGCCATTGTAAGAGTTTGTCACAATGCAAACTTTTCTGGGAAAAAGTAATTATATAATGTGTAGAATGCGTGACAGCATGGCTGTGTCACAATGGGTGCTGCACCAGAGGCAGGGGTGTGGGTGTCTGCACCATGGATTCCAGGGATGCCATTGCACCTGTGCTAGCAGATACATTGTTGCTATTTGGGCCTGTTCTTCATCTGTGAAACCGCTATTGTGAAATCCACTCTTCTTGCTTCAAAGAAATTTATAAGAGGGAACACAGACAAATGAGGGAACATGGACAAAAGCCTTCTGTAAATTTTAAAGTGCTTTACAAATATCTGTGGTGTCTGGAATATCATATGAGTATATAGAGTTTCTCAACTTCAGTGCTGTTGGTATTTCGAGTGAGATGATTCTGTTCAGGAAAGGAGGGCCACGTTAAACATTGCAGCGTCTGGAGCAGCATCCCCGTCCTTTACTCCCTGAAACCAGTTGCACCTCCAGTTGTGACAACCTTGGAAAATGTGACCTGGGGGACAAAATCTTCTCCAGTGGAGGAGTCTACTAATATACGAAGCTCCTCCATCACAGATACTATTAATAGGTAGGAGGAGATATTTTAGGAGATTGGATTCCTGGGCCTTGTTCTCCATAGGAAGTCTTTTTTTTTTAAAGATTTATTTATTTTGCTTGAAAGTCAGAGTTACACAGAGAGAGAAGGAGAGGCAGGGAGAGAGAGGTCTTTCATCCGCTGGTTTACTTCCCAATTGGCCGCGATGTACAGAGCTGCCGATCTGAAGCTAGGAGCCAGGAGCTTCTTCTGGGTCTCCCATGTAGATGCAGGGGCCCAAGGACTTGGGCCATCCTCTACTGCTTTCCCAGGCCGCAGCAGAGAGCTGGATCGGAAGTGGAGCAGCCAGGACTCGAACCAGCGCCCATATGGGATGCGAGCATTGCAGGCAGTGGCTTTACCTGCTACACCATAGCGCTGGCCCCCATAGGAAGTCTTAAGAGCAAGTTGACCTGTCTTTCATTTAGAGGAGGAAGCCAGGGACTGAAGAGACCCAGTTAAATTATAATTTATTGAGAATCAACCATGGGTTCATTTGTGTGCAAAGTGATTCCCTACCAGAGGGAGAGGGTATGGGCACCCATCATAATGGGGCAGAAGCCACAATAAATCTTCGAGGCAAGGCAGTTGTCCAAATAAGAGCCAGGGAAACTGACAAATAAAATTTTTGTGATGAGCAAAATCCAGCCCAACATAGAGAGAGAAAGGAGTACTTTAGCAAAAACAAAACAAAATAAGTTAAAAACAAACTTCTGCGGCCTTATCAATTTTGAAAAAAAAATTATTAATTTGAAAGGTAGAGTGACAGAGAGAGAGAGAGCGCGTGAGCAAGCAAACTAGCTTACATCCATTGATTTACTCTCCAAATGCCTGCAACAGCCAGGTCTGGATTAGACTGAATCCTGGAGCCAGGTGGCAGGAGCCAAGCCTTGAGCCATTTTCCTCTGCTTTCCTGGGTACGTTGGCAGGGAGGTGGTTCAGAAGTAGAGTGTCTGGGACTTGAACAGGCACTCTGATAGGGGATGCAGTTGTTGCAAGTGGTTGCTTAACTCTCTGGACTACAATGTCAGCCCTTCGATTTTTTTTTAAAATGACTGAGAAATAAGGTGACTAAGAAGAGTGTAGTACAAAAGGAAATGCAGAATTCTAAGACTGAATGAATTATTAAATTCTCAAACCCATATTGCTGGCAAGTTGGGCTGCCTGCGTTCATAAAGTGCCCACTGACATCAGCTCTTTTTCCAGAGACTGACATGCACGGTCTCCCAGGGTCTTGAACTCCTGTGCCTGATGGTATAAATGGGTTTGCCTGAGTAGAGCTAGGAAGAGTAGCCGAAAGCTGCAGTGGTGCAATCACAGAGCTCTGGGTTTGAAGTCAATTCCCCCTGTAATTAACAGTGTCCTTGGACACACTGCTTACACTTTCTGAGTTGCAGTCTTCTCATACAAGGCTTAGAAATAATAAGCTTAATGATTCTTTTGAATGATCCCACTGAACCTCCACCCACAGAGTACACCCCACTACCAAGAGTCCAGTTAAGAAATGGGATGCAGTTGTAAAACAGTGTGTGGCACAGCTATAATACTACCACTACTACTACTACTACCAATGGTAACTGTTGTTAAGCTTTGGGAGTTTTTTGAAAATGTGCTAAGTCTTTTGCTTGGGTTATATTCTTTCTTATCTTGTAGAACAATTATTCAAGATGGGTACCACTAATAATTTTCCATATGAAGAAACTGAGACTTAGAGCAAAGTTTCTGGCCAGACATTGAAAGCAGTGGAGCTGGAATTTGAATCCAACACTCCTGATCCCCATGACCTCCCTCTTTCTATTTGACCAAGTATTTCATCAGGGACTTGATGCTCACACAGCTAGATGGCTTCCTGTTTGGTAAGTGTGTATGTTTCTCATTCATTCTTTTCAGAAGAGACCTTGGCTTCAAAGTCAATCCCTCCATCCCAAGAATTTTTGACTTTACTGTGGTATGGAAGTCTCGGGCATTCCATAGAAACCCTACTTTGCAATTTGCACTTGGTTTGTTTGCTGGGCTACCAGTGCAAGGTGCCGTGATCTCTGATGACACTGGGGAATGACTGGGATGTGTGGTCCATAAGGTGTAGTAAACCCATTTTCAAATTATGATGTTTTTCATCTACCATGAGTTTGGCAGGATGGAATCCTCAAGGAGCTCTAATATTCTTAGGTGATTAAAAAATGATTTATCCACTAAAAAAAGGAAGAAAGGGAATGAATTTTCCCTGGAACATTTACTGGCATGTGATAAACATGAGGCTTGCTCAAGGCAAGCTGCTTTTTCTGAGAATTCTGGGCTGCCGTTCCTTGTCTCTGTCTTCTGCTGAGTTGCATCATCCATTAAAACATTGCTCTCACCCCAATATCCTGCTGGATCTACTTTCTCTTCTTCCCCCAGATCTGCTTCTAGGAAGGGATATGATCAGGTTATCCAAGTCAAAGCATGGACGTCATGGGAACTTACCCTGCCCTCCATGGGTGACATTTTTTAAAGGACTTTGTATCATAGAGTTTAAGCATTGATAGGCTAGTGGATTGTGTACTCATTAGCGATCTTGTCTTGGTGATCATTCCAAGTGTTCTGCTCACCATGTTGGTTCTGGGACCATTTTATGGCTAGGAGGAAAAGTCATGTGAATGGTACCTTGTGAAGTGAGCTCAGTAATGTGGTGTCAGCATAATACAATATAGAGGGAAAGGAAGCTTGTTTGTTGTTAATCAGTTTTAGAGGGGTGCAATAAATACCCTTCTATTCTTTCAAGTTTAGGACCACTTGAGAGGTACAGAAGTCAGAGATGAAACTCAAAATGTTTGAAGAAGAAACAGCTTGGGAACTGTAGCTTTAGACTTGCTGCCAAAGGTACTTGCAAAATTTCCTTGTAGAACCAAACAGATTTAGTGTCCTCCTGCTAACCTGTACTCCAGTCACTGCCAGTGAGTAGGGAGGGAGGTCAGGTGCCTTTACCTAGGGTAAACCTCTTAAAACACAAAGCCAGGGAAGCCACTGTGCCTCCTCCACATCTCAGACTCTCCTGGCGGCTTTGACTCTGAACCCTGTGTCATGTTCGTCTATACTGTACACACTGCCTTTACACCAGATTTTCTACATGTGTTCGCATGAATACTTACAAGGTAGGAAACTAATTAAACTCAAGATGGGAAAGACTATGGTGAAAAGGTTGGCGAGGTCTGTAATTTCTTTCTGCAGGTCTCTAGGGCCAATAATGTGTAAACAGGCACTGGAAATGTTCAAGAGGTTGCTCTCCCAGGCTTCCCCAAATAATGTGCCTTTTTTCCTGGGGCATAAAACACAGCTTGATAATTGCTGTCTGAAGCTAAAAATGCAGAGAAAGAGGTTTTATTACTCTTTAAATTAGGAAGCCATTCGAAGAGGATTGGAACTCCACCAATGGAAAGAAAGGCATGCAAAACTTAGCAAAATTGCCCCACTTGGCAGGAAGGAAAGACCAAAACTTACAGCTTTGGATGTAACTTTCTGCTACCTCAATAGGATATTTGTATGGGCATAGGCAGGGTGAAGCAGCGCTTGTAAATCAAGCAGTGTTTATAATGTATGCATAAGGATATTTCAAAAAGTTCAGACAAAAGTGGAATTAAAAGATTAACTTATTTTGGTCAAAAAAACCCTTTGAAATCTATGCGAAGCTTTTTACATAATAAAAGTTTTCCATCACCTTTCTGAAGACCCCTTGTATGCATAGATTTCAAAAATCAATCTATCTTTTAATTCCATTTTCCATAAACTTTTCAAAGCCCCCTCCAGGATGAGTTCTTGGTGTGGGGAGCAGCTCGGACTAGACTGTTACTGGAATTAAGACTTATTCTATGCACCTGCTCTCCCACAATATGGCGCTGGGAGAGAAGAAAACAGCTTCTACACAGCTGCCTCCAGTTCAACCAATGAACTGTAGGACTTGCTCCTGATTGGAGGAGAGCAGCGTACTCGGCGTGTGGGCAGCCGAGTTGGGATTGGCAGAGGAGGACTATAAAGGAGGAGAGAGACGGCATGCACCAGGAACATCTAAGGGGAACATCTAAGGGGAACACCTGTGCAGCCCCCGAGAGAGCCGGCCGGCGGTGTGCCGCTCCCCTGCGGAAGTGGGGAATGTGGCCAGGGGGAACTGCCCTTCCACGGAGGTGGAAGGGATAGTAGCCAACCCGGGAAGGGCCGAGCAGACGAAAGAACAGCGCAGGGTTCAGTGTTGCTCCTCCACGAAGAGGGGGAGCGACATAATGGTGCCGTGACTCGGATATGAAGCCTAGGCAGAGTTTAGTGTCGTTCCTCCACGAAGAGGGGGAGCGACACTTGGTAATGGAGAGGTGATTTTTATCTTCTGCTGATTTTTTTTCTACCACATGTTTCACAGGAATCACAGTTTTCCCTGCCTCTGTCCTGGGACATTTTTTACTAATCTGTTGAAACTCCGTAGGACCTTGGCATGTAGAAGCAGATGGGTAAAGTAGTGTGGTTTATGTGACTGCTGGAGGAAGAACCTCCTTCTGTGCTGCCGTCAGCTTCTTTGCGCCGAGTTGTGCTTTGTGCTGTTCCAACTCATAGGATCATCCCCTCCTGCCCCATGGGTTCTAAACACCAATGGCATGCTAACACAGCCGGCTCTGGAACACTATCTGGGCCTTGTGCAGAAGCTCAGGGGATGGCCAGGAGGGAACCGAACCCTGGTGAACTCACCAGGAGCCCTCAGGTTATCATAGACTCCTTGTGACAGTTGCCTCAAGTCAGAGACCAGCGTCTTTCCTAATTGATTTTTCTCCAGGTACAAAACTTCCTGATCTTGCAGTAAGTTTTCTCCTGTAAAACTCGTGTGTGTGTGTTAGTTGGAAATGGACAATGCTGGGAGAGCGGATGTTCTAGAAAAGATGTCTACATCCACCGTTGTCTTTCTAGCACCACTGGAGCACTTCTTATTATAGTGCTTGTACTGGAGGACAGTGTCACACTTCCATGGCAGCATATAGTCACAGTTGCGATGGCACTTCCATTATAAACTCCAGTGTTCAGGTGCTCATGACAGCCTTGAGGGAGAAAATCGCTCTTTGGGCTGAAATTTCTCATATCCGTTCTCACCTCAGAAGTGAAATTCTTGCTTTGAAAGTCTGGCAGAAAGCTCTGTATCTGTGACTGTGAAAGTCCTCTCAAATAGCCCAGGGGGTGGCGGTGGGGGTAAGAGATGGAGTGGGAATGCAATCTTGGAAGTTCAGGATCCCTATATGCATGGTATTTGGGAGTTGAGACCCCATAATTGCTTTGCAGGCTCTGCCCTAGAGTGACCCTATGATGTTGCGAGTGCCCTCATTCTGTGACTCCTGGGTGGTGAAGAGAATTGGTTAAGTCTACAAGCAAGCCCATTGAAATGATTCCACAGGGAGAACATGGACCTGATTCTCCCCAAATCTGTCTGAACCCCCTGTGATCCTGTATGGAGGTAAGAAATAGTCTATGGCTGTCATCCACCTTCTCCTTCACTGACAATTCTCTGTGCTATTATTTATTCAGCTTTTACAGCCTGAAACCCCTTTCCTGCCATATTCCCCCAGAGCCTTCACATTGCATCAAAATTCTGCTCATGGGGCTGGTGCTGGGTGCAGTGGGTTTAAACCCCAGCCTTCAGCACTGGCATCCCATATGGGCACTGGTTGGAGTCCCGGCTGCTCCTCTTCCAAGCCAGCTCTCCGCTATGGCCTGGGAAAGCAGTAGAAGATGGCCCAAGTCCTTGGGCCCCTGCACCCATGTGGGAGGCCGGAAGAAGCTCCTGACTCCTGACTTCAGATCGGCTCAGCTCTGGCCATTGTGGTCATTTGGGGAGTGACCCAGTGGAATGGAAGACTTCTCTTTCTGGCTCTACCTCTCTCTCTGTAACTCTGTATTTCAAATAAATAAAATAAATATTTAAAAAAAAAAATCTGCTCAACTCTGTGAAGCCCTCCACCTACCCTCGAAGCCAAATCCCCTCTTCCTCTGTATTCAGACCACATTATCTGGACTACTAATGTAGTGTTTATTTGATTCCTTATCCTGTTATACTTACTCATATGTCTTCTGTATATGGCCCTGCCTTCTATTTGATTGCCAGCCTCCTAAGGATCAGTACTCAGATTTCTGTAGATATTGCAATACTTTGGGCAAATTTAGTGCTCAATAAATGCTCATTAGATCTGTTCATTTCATTGTTGGCACTTAGTGAACAGTAGCTATGTCCCAATGCTCTATAAGGTCATAGACATGCTTTCTCAGATTTTGGACAAAACACTTAGCCAGATATGATTCTTGTCCTCTGCAGGCATGTGATGTAGTATGAATAGCAAGGAGACGGGCAAATTAAAAAATAAAAGCCCTCACATTTAAAGTATAAAACCAGCAGAACCATGTGGGATGTGATGGTGGAATTTCAGATCTACTATGGCAACAGCTTTGTGAGTGGAGGGAAAGGGGTAAGTGCATCACAGGGATGGACAGCAGCTAAGGAAAGAATCTCCGGAAAGCTCCAGGCTGTCTCTGCTTCATTAAGGTAATGGATGGCTTTTGAAAAAAGCTGCCAGATGTTAATCCAAACTGATTCCTATAGTAGTTTTCAAACTGATCCTGGGTAAACCAACTATTACATCCATGGCAAATGGTAGTCCTTTTAGTAGCAATTTAAAATGTGAGGTCTGGTGCTGGTGGTGTAGTGTGGTGGGTTGAACCTCTCACTGTGATGCCAGCATCCCATATAGACACCCTTTCAAGATGCTGATGCTCCATTTCAAAGCCAGCTCCCTCCTAATGTGTTGGGAAAGCAGTGGAAGATGGCCCAAGTGCTTGGCCCCTGCACCCGAGTGGAAGACCTGGTAGAAGCTCTGGGCTCCTGGTTTTGGACTGGCCCAGTTCTGGTTGTGTTTATTTGGGAATGAACCAGTAGATTCTCTCTCTCTCTCTCTCTCTCTCTCTCTCTCTCTCTCTCCCTCTCCATCTCCTCCCTCTAACTCTGCCTTTCAAATAAATAAAAAATAAATCTTAAAAATAAATAAATAAGTACCTGCATACATACAAGGATGACCTTGGACCTGATGTAATCCTATATCATTCCTGCAAGATTACTGCAAAACAAAGAGAACTCTCCATACAAAGGGTGTCTAAAAGTGAGGATTTAAAATAACTTCCCTTTCCATTGTCATTTCTATTATTCATGTGCCCCCACCAATTGATTGTAGCTGTTCCTTTTCTCTACTGTGTCTCTGTGGTATTGAATTTGAGGTTTCTTCTGCTGAGGAGACCCAGCCTGACAGGGCGGATGTGGAAAAATGATCAGAGCCAGCACTTGCTCTTTTAATTCCATCTGCCATGTTGCCACCTACAGTGACACCAGAGCCAGCAGGGAGATGAGCCCTTGTCAGTTCCTGTCTCTGCCCTGGTTGTGTGTGTACCCTGTTATTGAACAAGCTATCTCTTTGGATTCAGTACCCTCTGGTCGATTTTCAAATGGGTTTGGTTGTTGGAAGGTCTCCTCGACTTCTGTGATTAAATCCAACTCGGGATTTAAAAGCAGGCATTCTGTTTATTGGGATAATTAACTAAAGCTTATCTCACTTTATCCCAAATCCCTGCTGACCTATTTTAGGTGCAATGTTCCAGGAGCAGTGATCCAAAGGTGGAAACAGTCAGAGTGGGTCAGTGCCATCTTGCCACCCTTTCAGTCTTGGCTCCTTCTCCCCAAATTTCCTCCTTGGTAACCTGACTATCCCCACTGGATGTTAAACCAAGTTCAAGGTTCTATTTTTAGAAAGTACTGCAGATGCAAGCTTGGCACTAGGACTCTAAGTGGAGAGGTACACTGAGACCCAGTGAATCACCATGGTTCTGGAAGGCACTGGATGCTTCCATCCACATGACCTTGAAAAGATGTTCACCCTTAAAGTGGCACAAGAAAAATGTCTTGATCTCCAGCAGTGGGAGCCACTGCTAGGCTGGAAGCTTGCTTTCCTCCTTGTTCTCTGCTCTTCCTGACCTCTCTATTGCCTCTCTCTATCCCACACATAAGCACAAGCATGGGCGTGCATGCCCCACCGCCCTCCACCCCAACACGCACACACACACATGCAGAGAGACACAGGAACAGAAGGGCAAGGGGAAATCACATGAACCCAGCCAGAATGCCTGAACGCTCAGACCAAACAAAGCCTATCCATTCTGCTCTCTATTCTATCCTTAACCGCAGCAGGCAAAATAAATACTAGCAAATGACGCGACTAATTTTACAATTGCAGAATAAGGCAAAATCATATTGAAATGGCATGGAGAGCTGCTCTTTCCATAAAAAAAGTTTTACTGTTGTGTGGCAAGCACACCTTCTTTTCCTTGCTTCCCACTTTCTTGACCTCTGCCGTTATCTCTAGATTTATCAGCAGTACTAGATGGCTTTTTCACATCAGTAAGCACCATCCAAAATATAACAATCAGAAAGAATCAGAGAAAATAAATCAATGTCCGCAAACAACTGACCGATTTTGGCAAGTACAATTTATTCATAAAAGCTACAGTTCACTGGGGATTCTCTTGTCTTGCATCCACAATGCCCTTGATTCAGATGCCAGCGTGGTGAGTGCCAGGTGGCAGCCAAGATGGGAAGACATTGCATTGTTCCATCCCGTTTGCTTTGTTCCCCTAATGCCTCTGGTTGCCCCTGCTTTAGTCTCAGAGGCACACTTTATTCTAGGAATTCTACACAGTTGTTATCCTAACTAATTGAAGATAGAAATTAAAGTTGAACTGGCTTTTTCTTTTTTTGCGGGAGGGGGGATGATGGTACAAAGGAGGACTTTCTGTCCTAGTGACAAGCTCACTGACTGAGAATCCCCTACGTCTTCTGATCGTGCCTATCATTGCTCTTCAGAGGTCATCGTTGCATATCAGCAGAAATCATCTTAGCAGAAAGACTTTCATATTTTAGCTCTATATGTTGCCCAAGATTAATTGCATGTTGTCCCCAAAGGAACTTTGTGTTTCTTAGTCCTAACCGGCACTCCAGACACTTTGCTTCACGTCTCCCTTTTGATTTTCCAGCCTACATTTACATTAATAAGGATTTCTCTCCCTTCTCCTTTCGAAAGCCTGTTTGTGCTTGGGTTGGGAGGAGAGGCCAAATACTTCGCTCTCCAGCTAAGGACATTAGATAGGTGACGAGGAAGGAAGTGGGGGGAGATGGAATGGGGGAGATCACAGGCCAGGGCTGTGGGTGGCAGGCGAGGTTGGGACATACTGAAAAGAAGCTTCATTTTGGCTCCCAGGCCTGCAAACGTGGAGTAAATAATGCCGCTGACAATAATTAATTAACAATAATAGTTTGCACTCAGAGCTCAGCTTTTATCCGGCAACCTCAGAACACTTCGAAAACCACACTTAATGAAACCTTCTGCCCCTTGGAGAAGGAACCGATATTAATAGTGCCTTTTTTTTTTTTTTCCCAGCGCGGAAACAAAGGGACGGTGGCTTGTCCTGGGACTTGTTATCCCTAAATTGCCCCCGCAGTGGGGAAGAAAGGAGCCATCAGTCCGTTTCCCAGGGTCCTGGTTTGTGTCCCGAAGTGGCGGATAGTGACCTGCTGGAGGGAGCAGCCTGCACCGCCAGCACTCAGCTGCCGATGGGACACAAAGCCTGCCGCCTGCGCGTCATTCTCACCTAGGCTGGCGGCTCGCAGCCTCTGATGTGAAGGAGCACGCAAAAGCCTGCTTCCTGGTCCCAGAGCACGCTGCGATGAACTCTCGCGCGCGCAGACAGTATTTAATTTGTGAGGGCTTGATGAGGTTAGTCACCTTGCTCCGTCCTGCTGCCTTCTCCCCACCACACTTGCCTTCTGCCGGTGCCTTGTCATCCGGGCTTGATGGAGAGCGGTCTGCGGAGGAGCAGAGGAGACAGGCTCACGTCTGCCTTGGCGCTGCCTCCGTTGCCCTCGCTCTCCTCCTCCTGTTGGCCCTCGGCTGGCAGCTGCTGCTTCCCTTCCCCCCGGGCCCCCCAGATGGGAAGGAGGAAAGATTAGTTCTCTTTGCATCGCATGCCAGGGCTGTGCGGTGGATTAGGCTGGCGGAGAGACCTGAACAGCTTCATCTTCAAGAGCAGGGAATCTTTCTCAAGGTCACTGGGCAGCATGTGTGTGCTTCCAAGTTGCTCTGGGAAGCCACCTGCCATGTCCACTGGGATCTCAGTTTGAGGCCCCCACTTGTGAGACTGATACCCCGACATTTCTCCTCTTGGCACTGGTTTTCGTGTCCAACATTCTGCAGAACACGAAAGCCCTTGTCAATTCCCAACAATAAAATGTTATGCTGTTATTAATACTTATTTTGCAAGCAAGTGCATGATGGCAAACAGCTATTATAAATTCAGTGAAGATTTTTACATAGGATACGTTTTGCTTATAACAATAGAGCACCCACTTGAAAATAAAATAAGTGGGACTGTGTTTGCAAACCACTTTTTTTTCAGGTGAGAGCACTTATTGTGCACTCAAATTTGAAATCTTTTGTAATAACTGCATATTTCTCAAGGGCACTTGGCTCATCAGTTGAAAACTTTTGGTTTATAATTTAAGACACACATAAGTTGGGGTGACTGAGCCTGTGAGTTCTTGAAATGGACCGAATACATTCTCAGGTGCTTGGATCTTTTGGCTGAGTTCTGAATGCCAGGGTGCACCTGCCTGTAGAGAAATATGAAAGCTGGGGTATCCACTTAGTTCATCTAGGAAAGTGCCTTGCACCCTGCAGAATACCCACTGCGTGGGCTTCCTTTTACCTCTTATTATGCTTGGATTTCTTTTGTGTGTCTTTTTTTTTTCTGAGGATAACAAAGTAATTTGCTAAATGGGACCATGCTATGTATTGCAAAAGTTGTGCAAAGCAGGATGTGTCTGTCAGAAACCCTTGGTGTATGAGAAGTAGTTCTTAATACACTTTTTATTTGAATTAGAATTCTTCTTGCTTGTACTACTGAGGTCTAGGAGGCCAAAAAAGGGAGGTAAGGAGAATTCATAGCTTGGAGAAATTACTGCTAAGAGAGCAGATTATTGTAGCACAAGAATAACTTGATGGCCATTCATGGTTAGAATTGATTAGGCTCCTGTTGTGTCAATATCTTTACAGAGATTCAGTAACAAGATACATGAAAATGTATATACCACTGTTGTGGTTGTTATCTACTTCTTTCCCAAGACTTGTGAAGAGTGGTTATCTTTTTTCCCACCCTTGAGAAAACACAAGCTCAGCATGGTTTGCGACTTTCTCCAGGGCACAAGGCTGGTCACTGGTTGGGTTGGGGTCAAAACAGCTTACCCTCAATTCTTGCGGAACACAGGCTGTGTGGCTCAGAGTGTCTTTTCGGAGGCTCCGTGGTTCCTGAGAGTGATTTGGAAGGCATAATCTCTCCGTGTTACTGGACAGGCTGTCAGTAAGGGTGTCTCTCTCTATAGAGAGCCCCCTGTCATAGGCACGGTGGGCTGTGATCCCATTGCCCCAAAGGGAGTGATGCCTTGTGGCAAGTTTTCAGCATGTTGGTGCTGTGTGAAACAGTCAAAGATTCCAACTTTTGCTATGAAGGAAAAATCTGTGACTCGGAGTCACAAAGTTCAGGCCCAGATATGAGAGTTCTTAAAAAAGTTTGTGGAAAATGGAATTAAAGGATAAGTTTATTTTGGTGCAAAACATATTGAAATCCATGCTTATGAGGGGGTCTTCCAAAAACTCATGGAAATGCATATTTTGCAAAAAACTGTATGGATTTCATGTCATTTTGCACTAAAATTAGCATCTTTTTAAAAAAGATTTTTATTTATTTATTTGACAGGTAGCTACAGACAGTGAGAGAGAGAGACAGAGAGAAAGGTCTTTCTTTAGTTGGTTCACTCCCCAGATGGCCGCTACGGCCGGCGCTGCATTGATCTGAAGCCAGGAGCCAGGTGGTTCCTCCTGGTCTCCCATGCGGGTGCAGGGGCCCAAGTACTTGGGCCATCCTCTACTGACCTCCTGGGCCACAGCAGAGAGCTGGACTGGAAGAGGAGCAACTGAGACTAGAACCCGGCACCCATATGGGATGGTGGCACCGAAGTTAGAGGATTAACCAAGTGAGCCAAGGCACCAGCAAAATTTGCATCTTTTAATTCCTTTTTTTCATCTGCTTTTTGAAGTTTTCTTGTATATCAGTGTCTGATCTTTCACAATATTCTCAACCTCCCAAAATCTGTTTCTTTTCTGTAAGGTAGTGATTCATTCACTCATCAGATAATTTTTTGAATCTTAACCTTGAACTAGCCTCACTGTTCTTTAGTCTGTAGGAAATCAATCCAGTGGTAGATGAATTAAAAAGGTAATAATTTAGTGTAACAGTAGATTAATAAAGACTTCGGAAAATCTCTATGGATGCCTGGTGAAATCATAGAAGGTTTCAAAATAGGGATAATATTTGAAACATGTCTTCAAAGCCCATGAATTGATCAGGGAATTAAATTCAATCTTACTGGCGACTGTGTGTGTGTGTGCGTGTGTGTGCATGCTTCTACTATGTATCAGCTACTGCACTGGGCTTTTAGCATACAACAGTGAATAAGACAAAGATCCTGTTCCCAAGATGCTCAGTTTGATTAGGAAGGGATGTAATGTACAATATCAACACTGAAAGGAGCACTCACAAAAGTTCCTCTAGCCCAGTCTAGGGCAGGGGGATTTCAAGCAGAGAGAACAGGTTGTGTCAAGATGATAAATCCTGAAAGGGCACAGCATGCCCCCATGCAGTGTTTATGTGTAAAACTGTAGATCGTAAGATGACAGAACCATGGAAGGGGCAGGTGCAGGGGTAGGGAACGTCTGGCCTGCAGGTCATATAAGGCCTACAAAGTCTTTGGTTTGACCCTGTCAAGGAACAGCAGCTGGGACTAGAAATTCAATAAATCTATAGCAGGCTAACTTGTAAGTTGATAATTTTTATGGCTTGTGAATGATGTTATAAATATAAATATATATATATATAAATATAAATGGTTCTTGGAAGAAAAAGCTTCTGTGCCCATTGATAGGGTCACATGTACTTAGTTAAAATCTGGGCTTAAGGGCTGGCACTGTGGAGCAGTGGATTAAGCTGCCGCGTGCAATGTCGGCACCTCATATGGGTTCAAGTTCGAGTTCTGACTGCTCCACTTCTGATCCAGTTTCCTGTTAACATGACTGTGAAAGCAACAGAAGATGGCCCAAGTACTTGTTACCCTGCCACTCATATGGGAAACCCAGATGAAACTCTTGTCTCCTGGCTTCAGTGGCCTTTGAAGAGCAAATCAGCAGGTGGAAGTTCTCTCTTCCTTCCTCTGTGTCCCTCCTTCTGTGTCCCTCCCTCCCTCTCTGTAACTCTGCCTTTCAAAATAAATAAATACATATTTTAAAAATTTGAATTTAAATCTGAAGGCAAAGGGAAAATCGCATTGGGAATCAGATCAAATAGGAAGTTTTGTTTTTGTTTGAAGTGGGTGGGGGGGGGAGAAGGGTTGAAAAAATTTCCTCTGAAAGTATAAATAAGAGGAGCCTTCACAAAGTTCATGGAATGTAGAATTAAGAGATGAATTTATTTTGATGCCAAACAGTTTTGAAACCCACAGCAGTTTGTTCATAATGCACATGTCCAAGTGTTTGTAAAGCCCTTCCACTGTCGTCCTCCCTTATCTGACGCTTCACTTTCCTCAGTTTCCGTCATTTTAATCAATAACAGTGCAAAATTATTAAACAGAAAAGTCTCGGAACAACTCATAAGCTTTAAATTATGCACTATTATGAGTGAGCATGGCGAAATCTCATACTGTTTCATCCTGCACTACCTACCCAGAACATAAACAATCCCTTTGCCAGTGTATATATAGCATGTACACTACCCGTCCCCTCCCACCCCGTCACATTAGTCAGTCAGCAGTTTTCCTGGTTGTCAGATCCCCCTGCCTCAGCATTGCAGTGTTGGTGTTCGCAGAACTTCGTTTACTTGGCAATGGCTCCAAAGTACAAGAGTAGTGATCCTGGCAGTTCTGTTGTGGCAAAGAGAAGGAGGAAAGGGTTTCCTGGAAGTACCATCTTAGGTCATCTCAAGAAGAAGAAAAGTGAGTATAGCACAGTTAGATATTGAGAGAGAGGAGGAAGAGAGAGAGAGAGAGAGAGAGAGAGAGAGAGAAGACCACACTCACATTAATTTTACTATAGTACATTACAGTATATTATAATATTTTCTTATTATGTATTATTGTTAATCTGTTACTATGCCCAATTTATCAATTAAACCTCACCATGCACATGTATGTATTGGAAACAGCATTGTATATATGAGTTTCAGTGCTGCTCCTTGTGTCAAACATCCTCTAGGAGGGCTGGAATGAGCTCCCTCAGGCAAGGAACAATGCCTGCACTCAACTGGGGCAGAAGGCACAGGTGGACATTCAAACAGGAAGCTATTGCAATGGTGGTAGCAGGTGAGTTGGCAGAGTGAGACGAGCAGGAAGAGAAAATGGTGCTGAATTAGATAATGTACAGCTGGATGACGTTTGGGGGTGAAAGAAGGACTCGGGATGCTTGATAGGTTTCATCCTGAATGGGCTGAATGGGCTAAGTGAAGAGGATGTAGTTTTCCAAAGAAGGTCAGCACCACAGCTGGAAGTGAATGTCTGAAAGAAACAGAGGGCCGAGGTTCACATCTTGACCTGTTCAGTACGCTGTTTTTTGGATTGCAAGTGGACACGTACACGTGATCAGGTCAAGATTTGTGACCAGACCTCAAGAAACAGGTGGGAGCTGGAGGAGTGGATTTGGAAATTGCAACACTATGGGTACATCTCTAGTCCCAGGATTGAGGAGAAAGGAGGGTCAAGGATAAATCCCCAGGACAGGGAGCATTTGAGTTACACTGAAGCAGACTGGTATCTTGAGGAGGAAGGAAAGGCAGAGAAATATGAGAAGATCAGGAATGGCTGAGACCCTGAGAGAACATGGGCAGTGTAGAGGTAGAACAGGATGAAGATAGAAAGTGACTCATTGGGCTGGCCATTAGGGGGCCATTGGTGAACTCAGAAAAAGACCAGCACCTGCTGTATAAACTTTATGAGGCTGCTCCTGGGGCTGATGAGACAATGCTTGTGAAAGCAATAGACTGTGAAATGCCAGGCAGATGTTATGTGTGACTTCTCTGCCTGCATTTTTTCTCCCTCCCCTTCTCCACCTCTCACACACTCCCTGACACCACTTTCAGCTGCCTATCCCTTCTAGAAAATGAAGCCACCTGTGTTTTGTCAATTGCAGCCCCCCAACCAGTCTGTTGCTCATCCTTTCTTTGTTTCTGCTATTCTCTCTGCCAAGAAAATCTTGCAATCCCTGCTGTATATCATATATGCATCTCTGCATCCTTTGGGGCTCATTTTGATTATCTTCTCCTCCAGGAGGCCTTCCTTAATTCTTAACATCAGAGGCCACTCCCCTCCCTGTAGCACATACCATTGGTTGGGTGAAATACTCCTCCTCTGGTCTTTCATAACTCAATTCATCACCATTATCTGTTTATAACATGCACAGTAGTGATATCCATTTTCTGTGTTCTGTTACCAGCAAGGACTATGTCTCATTTCTTATAGAATTCCCACGTTCTAGCCCAATGTCAAATACTCAATAGCACCTTGATAAATAGTTGTTGAACATGAATGAACAGATAAGATACCAGGTGTGGTTTTCCTTTCTGGAAATTGGAACTCTCAACCCCTGAAGAACAGTCTTTGGCCACTCATCTAAGAGGCAAAACTGCCCATGGGGAGCTGTGACCAGACTGGCTGACATCACTTATTACAACACCCAGCCCCGTGTATGCAAATGCAGAAACAACATGTTAGGGAAGATAACTTGTGATCCCAACTCATCCCCAGAGCTTTTCCCTGATCCCAGCTGTTTAGAAGCATCTGCAGCATGGCCACTTGATAACAATTACTTCTGTTTGGTAAGTGTGGGTGGGCAAGACGGTGAGTGGAATCAGGGCAGTCAGGGCAGGAGCTGATGGGAAGTCAGATTGCAGAGGCTTCAAGAATGAAACCACAGTGAAAAACAATCCCCAGGGACCTCATCAAGTTTGGGGTTAGAGAGCATGAACAAGGGAAGAAATAGCTGATTGTTATATTTCCCTTAGACTACCTGACTTTAATGTTCAATGCAGCATCTAGCCACAGACACAAATGCATAGGCACAAACCTCAGACAAATGATCTCAGCAGCCCCTGGTCTTTGCAGAGCTGGTGCTTAACCCCTTCCAGTCACAAGGTTAGGTACAGAGCAAGTTGATTTGGCTGTGAGAGTTGTCTTTGAAGAATCTGAAGTGCCATTCAGAGGAAATGCAGTGATTCAGAGAGAGGTACATAGGAGATTGGGGTTCACATCCCAGTTGTATTACAAACTGGCTTCTTTAAGACTTTATCTCCTTATCCTTAAATTTAGATAATTTGGATTTATGGAATTACAGGGTACTCTTTTTTTTTTTAAGTATATTTATTTGAAATTCAGGGTTACAAAGAGAGAAGGAATGGCAGACAGAATCTTTCATTCATTGGTCTATGGCCCAAATGACTGCAATGGCCAGAGCTGGGCCTGGCTAAAGCTAGAAGCCTGGAATTCCATCCATGTCTCCCGGGTGGATGACAGGGGTCAAGAACTCAAGTCATTTTCTACTGCTTTCCCAGGTGCGTTAGCAGGGAGCTGGATCAGAAGTGGAGCAGCCAGGACTCAGACCAGTGTTCATATAGGATACCAGCATCTCAGGTGGAGACTAAATCCACTCCACCTCAACACTGACCCCAACTATGGTTTCTCTTACACTTTAACCATAAGATGCTATCCTCCCTATGTTTATAGCTGATGACTTGTGCTATTTCTGTGTTATTGCGAGGGTTAATCAGACTCTGGAAGATCTACAAGGCTACCATCTCCCCCCCTAACAGTTTGGGCCACAGTCTTATCTATACTCAGGCCCAACTTTGTCATGTACATGCATCCCTGTCATGGCCTTAACATGACTGAGTCTCCATTATGTTCTTTTCTTGGCTTTTGACAATTCCCCTTTCCTTGGTCAACTTTCTGATGATGCTATTGAGCGGTTGTGAGCATCTTAGATCTGTCATGGAGTATGGTCAGGAAGGAAAGAAAAACAGAAACTGAGTACACTTACGTCAGTGCTCTTGATGTGGGCATGAACATATTAGTTTCCAATCCAGGATCTTGTTTCACAGAGATAAAAATTCTGAGCAGAGACAAAAAACATGCATAAGTAGGAACAGCATTTATTTAACAGTGAGAGAATAATCACAGATCCATGTGCAAGTGTGGCATGCCCCAAACACAGGAATAGCTGTCTTAAGTGGGCCCAAAGGTTGTCCATGAAGCCGAAGAAAAAACAAGAGTAATACCTCTAGAGGCCAGCGCTGTGGCATAGCAGGTAAAACCACTGCCTGCAGGGCTAGCATCCCATATAGGCACTGGTTCGAGACCCGACTGCTTCATTTCTGATCCAGCTCTCTGCTATGGTCTGGGAAAGCAATAGAAGATGGCCCAAATCCTTGGGCTCCTGCGCCTATGTGGAAAACCCAGAAGAAGCTCCTGGCTCCTTGTTTCAGATCTTCCCAGCTCCAGCCGCTTTGGCCATCTGGGGAGTGAACCAGCAGATGGAAGACCTATCTCTCTGTATCTCTCTGTCTCTGTCTCTGTCTCTGCCTCTCTCTCTCTCTCTCCCTCCCCTTCTCTGAGACTCTGTAACTCTGCCTTTCAAATAAAATTAATGCATTTTTTTAAAAAAGAGTAATATGTCTAAGTGTGATCCATGGTAAAAATATATCTCTCCTCCACTCTCAGCCTCTTTCATGAGGTAGGGGGTGGTGCCTTACCTGGATGCGTTATTGGTATTGCACCCTGGTCTTGGATGAGACAGGTACAACCTGGTAAGTGGGCATATCAAGCCAACATTTAGAGACAAACATTACTTTGCAGAGGTACAAGAGTTCCAGCTCTTCTAACCTTGAACTGTCAATTTAGGTCATACTGCACTAGCATGGGGCTCAGAGTCCTCTGGAGTTGTACACACATCCAACCAGGATTAGTGTCCAAAGTGCTTCTCCAAAGTGCCAGCAATGAAATTCTATCACAGTGTTGAATCTCTAAATGCATGCTGCCTTCAGGCTGACTCAGCCAACAGAAATGCCTCTGGAAATGCCACATGTGCCTGGATGCTATGGGCAGAGGCAATGCACCATCCTTTTCAGCTGCGGAGCAGGTGACCAGAGTCTTCAGGGAGCTTCAGAAAACTGAAATTTCTCTGCTCATGGGAGCAGCCAAGGAGTCCCTTTTGAATTATCAGTTGCTATTATTATACCAATTCAGCCTTCATGATCTGTGTTCAAGGGAGTCAGTAAATAAAGGGAATCCAAAGATTTTTGTCAATGGACTCAATATGTTCAACACATGTGTATTAAGGGCCTGTGTGTGCACCAGTCCTTCTGCTAGAGCCCATAGCTACAAAAGGAAATAAGCTAAAGACTCTGGGACTCAAGATTGTAAGTTTAGGAGGAGATAGTGTCGAAAAAGGAGAGAATTTGTAATCAGAACTTCCAGAGTAGAGACCTGATGTTTGAACCAAAGAGGATAATTGCCAACTCTTCCTTAGGTGTTGGGTGGGTTTCTTATCAGAGGGTATTTTTAATTAGTATTTTATGTGAGGGAAACAGAGACAAAGAGAGACCTTTCACTCACCCCCAGATTCATCCCTCAAATGCTTGCAATGCCTGGGGTTGGTGCAGGTTGAAGTCAGGAGTCAGAAACTCAATCCAGATCTCTCACGTGGGTGGCAGGGACCCAATTACTTGAGACACTGTCTACTGCCTCTTGGGATCTGCATTAGCAGAAGCTGGAATTGGGAGCTGGAACCTGGAGTTGAACCCTGGAATACTAATATGGGAAGAAGGAATCCTAACCAGTGTCTTAACTGCTATGCTAGACACACTCCCAGAGAGTTTTTTTAAAATGCAGAATAGAGAAAAATGCAGGTTCCAGAGGGAGGAAATGGTTGCCCTGACAAAACATGCACAGTTGTGAAAGGATAATGTGTGGAATCTGGTGAGAAGCTCCTGGTGCATGGGGTGAAGGGCAGAGGATGAAGCAGTCTAACTTGGGACAGGGCCACCTCACACACTGGCATCCTCTGAAAGTGGACAGAGGGAAGGGAAATGATGAATGGATGAGGTTGTATGTTCCTGTGCAGTGCTGGGGGTCCTCTCAGCCATCCACTCCTCAGACCCTCCTCTACCTCCCACAGGTTACAGAGCTACATGGCTAAAGAAACCCATGCTTTTAAAAGTCATGGTAAAGTGGGCATAATGACATATTCCTTGCAAGGTGGTATAAAGGCTAAACCCAGAAACATAACTTCTGCTTCTGTCCAAGTGGGATTCCCTCTGGCTAGCAAAATCGGTCTTGTAAATGAAGATGTGTGGGTTTTGACTGACCAGCCTTTCCCTTTGGAGGTCCATTCAGTGGTCACTGAGGAGAGAAGAGGCTGTTCCTTACTCAATACTTGAAGTCACAGGTATGTGAATGACTGTCCCATGAGCACAAGGTAAGGGATGCTACAGAAGTAGTATGCAATACTCAATGCCCCAGTCCTGGGTGGGAGAGTGCACTTTCAATGAAGGGAGGAAGGCAGCTAACAGATTTGCTGAGCGTTGTCTCAGGGATAATATCAGTTGCAGCCAAATCTCACAGCAAAACTACAAGACTAAATAATACTAGTTGTATCACATACCATTGGCTGAGCTTCAGCAAGGCACAAGAGGCTATACTAAATCAATACGACTGTATGACTTATTTCCTACTGATTGTTCAGTTTCACCTTCACAAAGATCTTGTGAAGTAGGTTCTATGGTTTGGTTTTAGTTTGGGCGTGGCCCCCAAAGGTACATGTGCTGGAAGCTTGGTCCCAGGTTGGTGGTGTGTGGAGAGGTCATGGGATCTTTAAGAGATAGGGTCTTGTGGGAGTTGTTTGGATCACGTAGAGGGCATTGCCCATAGAAGGGACTGTTATAGTTCTCCTGGGACCCCAGCTAGTTCTCACAAGCGAGTTGTCATTGAAAAAAGCTACCATAGAATTTCTGTACTTCCTGTCTCACCATGCAATTGCTCCCTCTCATCAGGGTGCCAGCCAGCACACTGCAGCACAGGCTCCAGGCTCTTACCAGAGCTCAGTGGGAGCTGGTGCCATGCTCCTGTGACTCTGAAACTGTGAGTGACATAAAGCATGCTTGCCTTTCAAAGGGCTCACACTAGATACTCTATTATGGCAACAGAGGGTGGACTCATAGCATAGTTATTATTGGTCTCCATTTCATAGATGAGGAAATTGGGCCATGAAATGATTAGGCTGGTTATCTGCCATTCAGCTCATCAATCAAAAGGCAAGGTTTCAGATCGCAGACTGGTGAGCCTGGGAGGAGAAATTCGAGATGGAAGGACTTTCTACAAAACTGTGCAATGGGCCTTGGTCCTTCCTGTCCTAAGGCAGAGTCTGCTCTTGTCCCTTCCTCCTTGTTTGGGGTGGGGAGGGAGAAACAAGAGGAGCAGACCCTTATCAGGACCCTGGCAGACCAGCCCTTCCAGTGCAGATATGTCACGGGTGAAGTAACTCAGCAAAAATATGATGCAGACTCCCCTCAGAGGCTACAGTGGGAAGCCCTGCTCTGTGCACCTCTCCGATGAGCGCTAGAATCACAGGTGGTAATTACTAGACAAGAACCTAGCCTGAAAGGTGAAATGAGAGAGAACGGAACTGGTGAGCATGGATCCCCTCTCCCAGGGTTAACATCTGTGCACAGAGGATTGTAGCTGCCTTTGGACTTAGAGGAGGGGACAATTTTTGGAATTCTACATGGCTCTGTGCCCCGATTGTAGAAAAATCACAAACAGCTCTGTCCAGAGCTGAAACTGACATATTTGACTGATTTTACAAAATGGCCAAAGTAGGATGCCAAAAACCAAACAAACAAAATCTAACTGTTCTGTTGCCTCAAGGATTCTGAGGGTTCTGGTCCCAGAAGACCCTAGCCCCACCTTGGATACCTGAGGGAAAATTTCCGTCTTCACTTGTGTTTTTGTTTCTCGTTATGGCTCTTACTGCCTGAACTTCAGTGTTTTGCTTCACGGCTGCTGCTATTTTGGATCTGTGAAGTCATTTCTATTCTAAAGTGAGGAAGTGTGGTCAGACAGTGAGAGCCCACAGTCAGGAGATCCAGCAGCTCCCCCAGCGACTGAGACACTCAAAGCTCGATCCAGTCTCCCCACTTTGCTTTCCAGGAGGCGTGAACCAATTGCCCGCAGAGGACATGGCAGGGCATGGGGGGACTTGTGCCACGCTTTGGGGCTGCTCAGTGGAGTATCTGAACAGGCATGTTCTGACAGCCCAAGCCTCCTGTCCAGCAGTAGAGAGGCACATTGAGGACATAGGGCACAAAATCTGGGGGGAGTGGGTCTGATTCTGAGACCCCTAGAGTTCAGATGACAGATGTCTCTGATGCAACAGTACAGTCAAGGAGGGCCCAGAGACAGCTTCCAGGCCTTGCTCAGGGGTTGGTTCTGCCTAGAGAGGACCAAGTGATCCTTTGTATCCTAAAGGTCATGCTTAGCTACTGTCCTCACTGATGCCTGATTCCAGGTCTGGCAGACACACCAAGGTGCCTGGCACGCCAGCTCACCTCCCTCTCTCCTTCCTGTTTCCAGCTATAATTGGGAAAATGCTTTCCTGTCTTAAAAATGCACGGGCGCAGAAGATAAATGAGGACTAAGAGCTAAATCCACTATTACTATTCTCCTCAAACCTGTTGTTTATTTTCCACGGAAACTAAATAATGGATCTAAACTGTTTCCGATTACTTTAAGGAGCTGCTGGTGCATCATAGAAATCTTTGAAAACATTCTCTTTAGAGTCATGATTTTACCTGAGACACAGCCATTTTCTCCCCCTCTCCTTCTCCCTTGTTTACAAATTTCTTGCAAGAGCAAAGAGCTTTGCTTGGTCAGGAGTTAAGCAAATTTTTCTTTATCCTGAGCTGGAGCCATGTTGATAATGTCAGCCACTGGTCCCATTCCTGATCCTGGGGACTTCTGTATTTGCTGGTACTTTTCATTTCCCTGAATATCCTCCCATAAACACGAAGAAAAGACTTGGCCCAAGCCATGTAGGAATCTGATGACAGAGTTAAAATTGCCACATGTCATCATTCTACTCTTCGATGATGACACTAGGGATTGACATTCTAAAGAGAAGAAAAACTGCAATCATTAAAGGTCCATTATGTAATTATTTAATCACATAATTTTGCTATTGGTAGGAAATGTATTGATCATGTCTTCTAACTCCATCTTATTACTGGTGAACAAATAAGATTAGAAAGGAATTCAAGTGTCTGCCTTGCTCAAGGTCATCTTGGTAGCTGGTGACAGGACTAAGTCTGGACTCACATCCTGGGCTAGCGCTTTCCCTACACGCATGATTTCCACAGGAAATGGAGATTTAATTGGCTTATGTGGTTATATGAGTTATGCATCTGTCAGAAGTTGCTATGGAAAGACCTTCCGGTGAAAATGATTGCACTGGGTTGTAATGGACACACCAGGTTGAGAAGACATGAGCCCTTGATCTCAAGCTCAGAACAGAAGCGACCAGGCTATGCCCCTGCCTCTCCACTGCTCTCTAAGGCAGCTACTCTTAGCCAGGAGCTCCTGTTCTGACTCACCATTTTTTCAAATGCACCCCTGACTACTGGATAAGAATTTCTGTGGGGAGTCCCAAGTCGTGACCTCTGTGGGGGACTTCGAAGAAGCTCATTGTTAAAAACCAGTTTTAAAGCCTCCTGATGATTGTTGATGATGATTATAGGGGGAGGTAAGGTCTAAATGGAGATGGGATGGTGCATATCTTGAATTTCTAATCTAGGAGGCAGTTTTGTAAAACATCAGTTGGCTGTATGCATATAGCTTGATTTCTGGGCTCTCCATTCTATTCCATTGATCTATGCATTGGCTTTTATGCCAGTACCAAGCTGTTTTAATTACTGTGGTTTTGTAATATGGTTTAAAGTCAGGTATTGTGATGCCTGCAGCTTGATTTTATTTATTTATTTATTTATTTGCTCAGAATTTCTTTGGATATTCTGGGTCTTAAGTGATTTTGCAATAATTCTAGGATTTTTTTTCTAATTCTGTAAGGAATGTCATTGATATTTTGATAGGGATTGCATTGAATCTGCATATCACTTTAGGTAGTATAGATTTTGTAAGTATATTAATTATTCCAATCCATGAGCAAGGAATATCTTCCGCCAGGGTAGAAATGGGACTCATTTGTTCTTTTTTCTTTTTCTTTTTCTTTTTCTTTTTCTTTTTAGTTTCTTTTTTTTTTTTTATTTGACAGGTAGAGTTATAGACAGTGAGAGAGAGAGACAGAGAGAAAGGCCTTCCTTCCATTGGTTCACCCCCTAAATGGCCGCTACAGCTGGCAATGCGCCGATCCAAAGCCAAGAGCCCAATGCTTCCTCCTGGTCTCCCATGTGGGTGCAGCGCCCAAGCACTTGGGCTATCTTCCACTGTCCTCCTGGGCCCCAACAGAGAGCTGGACTGGAAGAGGAGCAACCGGGACTAGAACCCAGCACCCATATGGGATGTCGGTGCCGCAGGCAAAGGATTAACCAAGTGAGTCATGGCGCTGGCCCCTGTTCTTATTTCTAATCCAACCTGGAAAGTATCTTAGATGACTGCTATGATTTGAATGTGTCTCCTATAGTTCATGTGCTGCAAACTTAATCCCCAATCTCACTGTTGGGAGGTGGGACCCAGTGAAAAGAAACTATCCTGGAGAGGGTAAGTTCTTGTGGGAATGGACTTGTTAAAAAATGAATTCAGGGGCTGGCGTTGTGGCGTAGCGGGTTAAGCTGCTTCTTGCAGCGCCGGCATTCCTTATGAGCACCAGTTCTAGTCCCAGTTGCTCCATTTCCTATCCAGCTCTCTGCTGTGGCCTGGGAAAGCAGTAGAAAGTGGCCCAAGTTCTTGGGTCCCTGCACCCACATGGGAGACCTGGAAGAAGCTCCTGGCTCCTAGCTTTGGATCGGCGCAGCTCGGGCCATTGCAGCCAACTGGGGAGTGAACCAGCAGATGGAAGACCTCTCTCTCTCTCTCTCTCTCTCTCTCTCTCTAACTCTGACTTTCAAATAAATAAAAAATAAATCTTTAAAAACATGAATTCAGCCTCTTCTTGCTGTCTTGCACTCTCTTGTCTTTCTGCCTTTCGGCATGGAGAGACACAGCACAAAGGCTGGTGCCAGATGCTGGAATATTAGATTGGACTTCCTAGCCTCCAATTACCTAGTCTGCAGTATTCTGCAGCATGAGACAGTCTTTCAAAAATGGGGTCCTGAGAAGTGGGGTTATTGCTATATCAAACACTTGAAAATTTGAAGGCAGCTTTGCATTAGGGTATTAGGTAGAGACGGGAAGAATTCGGAGGTTTGGGCTAGAAAAGGCAGATTTTGCTGTAAGTGTAGCATTAAGAGGGACTCTTGTGAGGGCTTAGAAGAAGAGGAGAAATATAAGAAAGACCTGGAACTTTTTAATGATGACTTAGGTGGTCATGAGCGGAAGGTTGATAGGAATACAGATGATAAAGGCCATTCTGATGAGGTCACAGATGAGAGTGAGGAGCAAGATATTGGGAACTGGAGTAAAGGCCACTCTTGTTACCAGGTGTGAAAGAATTTAGCTCAAATGTACCCATGCTCAAGGGCTTTTATAGAAGGCAGAGTTTAAGAGCAATAAACTAAGATATCTGACAGAAGAAATTTCAAAGCAAAATTTTGAAGAAACTGCTCGGCTGCTTTTAAACGCATGCACTAAAATGCAAAAGGAAAGAAATAACTTACAGACAGAATTCATAATTAAAAGAGAAGCAGAATGAGAAGATTTGGAAAACTTGCAGGCTGGCCAAACTGAAAACTAAAAAGGTGTGTTTAGGAGGGCAAACCCAGGGTGTGACCTAGCAAATACTTGCACAGGACATCAGTATAGGTCGAAGGGTCACTCACACAATAGGAGAAGGTGCTGAAGACACTTCAGATTCCTTGAGGCTGCTACTGTCATTCCAGGGCAAGAGATCTAGAAGGGCAGAATGATTTGGGGAGAGTAGCCCTGAGCCCCTTACAGTGGCTAGCTGCACAGAGCTACCTCAAGCTTCCACTCCCTGAATTCCAGCACAGAATTTGTTAGCCACCCAGCCATGGCACATGTGGGCCAGGTAGGGGCCATGCTACCACTCTGCAAAGGCATAAGCAGTAACCTTGACAGAGTTCATGAACTGCCAATTCTGCAGATGTGCTGTGGGACTATGGGGACTCTAACTATATGTCAAAGGATGCATGGGACAGCCTGAGGGCCCAGGTGGAAACTAGCCACTGAAGGTAACCCCAAGGGCAATGCCCTGGGTGTCTGTGAAAGAGCAGACCCCAAGACAACAGCATTGTAGGGTCATCAGCATGCACCTCCAGCCTGGGAGCTTTGCTGCGTGGGCTGAGTCCAGCAAAGCCATGAAGGTAGCACTGCCTGGGGTCTGGGGGTCTCATCCCCTGCTTAAGTGTGGCCAAGAAGTGAAACATGGAGCCAGTCCAAGAAGATTCTTCTGCAGCTACAAGACTTGATGTTTTCCCTGTTGGATTCTGGATTTGGGTCTGATTTTGCATTCTTTTTGTCCATTTCTTCCTTTTGGAATGGGGATATATTTCCAATGCCTTTCCTACCACTGTATTTTGGGAGAACACTGCTTGTTTTGAATTCACAGTATCACATTCGGGGAGGAATCTGCCTCAGAGTGAATCATGCCTTGAGTCTAACGCCCACCTGAATTAGATGGGACTCTGGACGACGCTGGAATGAGTTAAGACTTTGGGGACTATTGGGATGGGGTGAATGCGTTTTGCTTTGTGAGAAGGACATGAATATTGGGCACTAGGGGTGGAATGCCATGGTTTGAATGTATCCTCCAAAGTTCATATGTTGGAAACTTAGTCCCCAATGCAACAGTATTTTAAGGTGGAGCCTCATGAGAGGTCATTAGGTCATGAGATCTCTGTCTTCATGCATAGATTGACATGGTTATTGCAAGACGGGGATGGTTTTGTGAGTGTGCTTGTCATCAAAGTGAGTTTGGCTCCTCTTGCTCTCGTCCATGCTTTTTGCATCCTCCACCCTTCTCCACGGGATGACACAGCATAAAGGTCCTTGCCAGATGCTGGCCCTCTGATCTTGGAACGCCCAGCCTCTAGAACTGCCAGGAATAAATTTTCTTTTAAATTATCCAGTGTATGGTTTTGTTATGGCAACACAAAACAAACTAAGACAGTGACCCTGTAGGAAGTGGAACCAGCAAACTCAGGTGAAAAATGACCCGTTCCAGCCAGCTCCATGCCTTGGACCTCAGGGCTCCCAGGGGAGACCAAGTCACGAGACTCTCGGTTGTCTCTGAAACCAGGAGGCAAAATGATGCGATCAGGGTCAAAAGGTGATGGCTAGAGCATCATCTGTTATTTTTCATTTCCTGTGCTGGGCCTCGTATCAGAAGATACCCCTGAGTTCAGGAGCTCACGGCCTGTCACGAGCCCAGTGCTATTGGCAGCTTCTGACCTCTAAGGGAAAAAGCTTTCCTATGGAAAGATGTGAAATCCCACCTTGTTTGCTCCTGATGTGACCCAGAGATAGGCTGCTAAGAAGCTCCAGTCCTGCACCGGAGTAGTGAGGAGAGGACGAAACTGCGAACACAGGGTGTGGTCAGGCTCTGGGTCACAGGGACGCAGGCGAGAGGAGACCAGAGATGGCCCTGGCCAAACACTTGGCTGGTGGTGTGTGGTGGTGGCATCCTTGGCTGGGCGTTCTTGGTCGGACATCATGCCTGCAAACCACTCCGTCTCGAGTGGTCCCTGGCAGCAGGGGTGAGAGGACACTGCAGCTGAAGGAAGCCATGGGGTCATCTGGAAGCCCAGAAGGCATCTGGCCATGATCAGATTTCAGCCACGAATCTGCAGTTCCTCCTGGCCCTCAGTGAGTGTGGACCCTGGGTCTCAGAGAAACAGAAAGATACCAGCTTCCCCATAGGCTGTGGATATGCTGTGGCTCAGGCCAGCAAGATTTGTGATGTCCGAGCTGGGGCTTAGCGGATGAAACAGCAATAGAACAACCACAGCCTAATTTCCAGGGCCAGGTATTATCCTAGGGACTACACATTGGTGGGCTCTGGGCCACATTTTTCTATCAGATGCACACTGATGGCCTGTGTAAGATTGAATCTAAGCTGCTTTTATGTGGACCCCCTTTCCAGTTTGCCCCAGTGCCTGTTTCCCTGCTGGGCTACACTCAGCTGAGTTCAGTTGTTTTCTTATTGCCTGAGCCCTGTTGGCATTTGAGTTGTTTGCTTCCTCTACTCCATTTGTGAATCCATACAACCATGTTCCCCGTTTGCTGTTGAAGAAGCTGAGGCTGGGAGAGAATTCTTGATTGGGCTGAGGTCATGATGGGTCAGGTCTCCAACCCCTGAGTGGCAGATTACAAAGCATTTACTTTCTCATTGTAGTTATAATGCATTCTCAGGGGGGGGGGGGCGGGCGGCGGCACTGTTTTATAGTGGATAAAGCCGCCGCCTGTTGTGTCGGCATCCCATATGGGCACTGGTTTGAGTCCTGGCTGCTCCATTTCCGATACAGCTCTCTGCTATGACCTGGGAAAGCAGAAGTGGCCCAACTCTTTGGGACCCTGCACCCACAAGGGAGACCCAGAGGAAGCTCCTGGCTCCTGGCTTTGGACTGGCGCATCTCCGGCCGTTGCGGCCAACTGGGGAGTGAACCAGCAGATAGAAGACCTCTCTCTCTCTCTCCCTCTACTTCTCCTCTCTCTATGTAACTCTTTCAAATAAAATAAATAATTCTTTAAAAAAACAATGTAATCTCTGGGAATCTACTGCCCACTTCCACCCTAATTTCCCAGCCTCTGTCTTCCTTGCTCCTCTACTACACACACACACACACACACACACAACCTTGGCATTACTGGACCTGGAGATACCTTGGTACATTTCTCTTTCTTCTCCTTTGGCCCCAGGATGACTCTGAAACAAGTGGGAATTATTTGTAATTCCTTAATGATTAGGTGTGGTAAGCACTTTTTCATATAGCTGTTGGTTATTTGTATGTCTTCTCTACAGAAATGTCTCTTTTATTCCTTGGCCCATTTTGTTGTTGAGCTATTTGGTGTTCTTGATGTTGAGTTATAGAAATTTCTTCAAAAATCTTCAAATGATAGAGTAGCATGGGGGAGTGGGGAGTTGGGTGTTGCTGTTAACAGGTAAAAATTCGACTTATGTACAATGAATTCCTTCTAGAGTTCCTCTGTACGACTTCGTGCTTATTCTCTTTTTTAACTTTTATTTAATGAATATAAATTTCCAAAGTACAGCTTATGGATTACAATGGCTCCCCCCCCCCCATAACTTCCCTCCCACCCGCAACCCTCCCCTCTCCCGCTGCTTCTCCCCCTGTGTGTGTGCTTGTTCTCAACAACATTGCATTGTGCACTTAAAAAATTGCTAAATGTGTAAATATCAAGTAAAATGTTTTTACTGCAATTGAAAGAAAAACAAGCCAAACAAACACTCAGGGAGAAGAAGACAAAAACACAAGGAGGCTGATGGAATTAATACTACATTTGTTTTTCAGGATCCTCAGAAAAGACAGCAAAACTAAAATCGCTTGGAAGGGACTCTCCGCATTTACTCTTGTCACTCTTGCTACTGAAGATTGAGTAACCTTAGCTCTGAAAATTTGTCCTGAAAGAAATACAGTTGTGAGCAATGAACGTTAAATTGTAGCTTGATTTGCATTTGACTCTAGGCAATCACCATGTGAGGGCTCTCAGGTTCTTGGGACGTGTTTGTGACTTAAAAATCCTCCTCAATGTCAAAACTCACAGGCGTCTTTCCTGTGGAGCCCAAGTCCCTGTCATCAGTGACAACCAGAGTAAGTCATCTGGCAGTAGGTGACTGTGCCATCGTCGTTGATAGAAACTTCTGGGTTTGTCCTCTACTGAGCAAAAAGCTGTTGGGCCCAAATTACTTTCCACACAGCTAAGAATGAGTGACCCTGTCATTCTGACTCCTCAGGCTAACGGAGCTCAAAGGTCTCACCTTCTGTATCACCTTGTGATGAAAAAAGAAAGTGCACTTATTTCCCTTTGAGAACCACTTTTTCATATCCCCCCCACATCGAAGGCTGAGTGTCATTTTCTGGATGGCAGTGAAGCTTCAGAAAGTTTTTGTTTTTGTTTTGAGAGGCAGAGTTAGACAGTGAGAGAGAGAGTCAGAGAGAAAGGTCTTCCTTCCGTTGGTTCACCCCTAAAATGGCCACTACGACTGGTGTGCTGCGCCAATCCAAAGCCAGGAGCCAGGTGGTTGCTCCTGGTCTCCCATGCAGGTGCAGGGCCTAAGCACTTGGGCCATCCTCCACTGCCTTCCCAGGCCACAGAAGAAAGCTGGACTGGAAGAGGAGCAACTGGGATAGACTCCAGCGCCCCAACCGGGACTAGAACCTGGAGTGCCAGCGCCGCAGGCAGAGGATTAGCCTAGTGAGCTGCAGTGCCAGCCGCATCAGAAAGTTTAATAGTACTGGGATGAGATATGCCAGGGTAGTGGGGGAAGGTTTCCCATGTGATGTCCCTGAGAGATGAATTCATTCAGAGAGGACTATGCACAGTGTGTTAGACAGGAAGTTATTTCATGGGCAAAGTCCAAGACTCAGAACTGATTTTCTTTTCATCCCACTGACAAATTACACATGCAAACCAACTCATATTTTCTGCTGTGGGGACTTTGACATTGAACCACTCCCTTGTAAGTCTTCCTTTGGTGATTCTTGCAGGTGAGAAGCAAACAGTATTATGCTTCCTTGAATGGCTGAGGTGCCAACACTGCTGGCTTCCCTAGGGGTTCCATGGCATGGCCTTCTTTCCTAAATCCAGGATTCATCGCTCTTTCTAAGAACTGACTCTGTCCAGCAGAGATGTTAGCCCAAGGTGTGGCTGGTGCTTGCAGAAGGGAGGAGTTGAGGACTATACCATTCAAAATGGGAATCCAAGCAGCCATGAAAACAAAGGATTGAGTCTTTTTTACAGGATGTCACAGGGAAGACCAGGGTCAAAAAGAAGTTATCTCTAAGGGATTCACCTGAGACTAGGGACAAATGTGGATGATAACCCAAGGTCAAAAGTAAAGGTATGTGTTAATTTGGAAATCTGAAGCAAGAATAAGTTATGATAAGACAGAAGGCAATCGAGCTGGAGCTAGTGAAGAAATGTGTCCATTTGGTGCCAAGACACTGACTCAGTGAGCTGTGTGATTTTGGCTATGGCTGCTGCCACGCATGTGACACGGCCCCACTACTTCCTTCCTGTGCCCCCATCAGCTCCAACTACACTGAATATCTTTCAGCCTATCAACCACCCTCTCACAGTCAGCCACTGCCAATCACTGTTCTACAGTCTCCTCTTTTATTCTAGCCTAAATGTCCCTTTCTCCAGCAAGCCTTCCCTGGACACTGTTCCTCCATGTGCCCTCCTAGCTCCTGTACCTGCCTATCACAGCCCATATCACACCTCTTCACCATCACTCCCACAGACTGCAGGTGCCCAGAAAGCATGTAGCCCATGTCTACACTGCCATTCCTCCACCACTGCAGCAAGCAGCAAAGACAACTTTATTTATTCATATGGGACATTTTCTTTCCCTGCTGTGCAGAGTCAAACATGTTTGTGACAAGATCCAGGTTAGCACTGTAATGATCATTCTATTGTCCAAATGAGTTAGGCTTGTTCCCTCAATAGTCTGTGAGTCCCTTGAGGACAGAAGCCATGTTTTTACTTCATCTCTCTATCTCCCACTCCTCCCTCTCTCTCTCTCTCAATCCATAGATATTTCGATCTACATGCCCCAGCATAATGCTAGACTCACAGAAGATGTTCAATAAGAAAATGTTATTTGATTGTGATGGTTAACTGTAAGAAAGGAGGGATTATCTCCTCTTTTAGACATAAAACAATTTGCTTCAAACTTGTCTGAGTGTTTGAGATCAGACACGACTCCTTTTTAAAATGGGAAAATGGGATTTTAATAGGTCCTGCCCTCTTTCTTTCCCTGTGGAAGATGAAGCAGGCATTTCATTCCATTGGAGATGCTGTCTGCAGCAAATAACCCTTGGGATTTGAGAGGGATTATTTGGCCACTGGAGGGCTCTTACATTTTTCCATGTAATGCAATTGAAACCTATTCAGAATGACTGAATAATTAATGCCACATTGTACAAAGTGTGCTCCCCAGCTCCTATCACGATTTTTTAAAATGCAGAATTTCAAGAAGACCAGACTTAATTTACTGTGTGTTTTGCTTCTTCAACAAAAACATGAGATGAATAATTTCCCCACATGATAGCTTTACATTTCCCCATAAATAGGGCATCTGTTAACATGGATTATTATGTATGCATGCTAACGTGATTAGGCTCAAACATTCACCCAGAAAAGCTAATTTTTTAAAAGAATGACTCATGAGAAAATGAGAACAAGAATCAAGGGAGGAAAAAATATTAAGGATCATCAGATGGTTATCATTTCCTCAACAGCATTTTTCCTGGGCCCACTATGCTTCAACCAAAGCAGTAAGTACTAGCCACAAAAAAACAGCAACTCATAGTACCAATAATAGCTTTGCCACAAAGGGCTAGGGCTTCACCTTTTCCCCAGCGAAGCCTAGAACACAGCTCAGAGCCCAACATGCAGTAGGATTACATCTTTCAGTATATAGGTAATGTTTATTGATCATCTTATATATGGATCATCTTCTATTTTGGGTTTACAAAAATTTCTTATATAAAGGGAACACATTTTATGTATTTCATATATACCACTTTAAGAACATAATGGTGTGTTCCTCCCCTCCTTGTTCCCAACTTCCCTCCTCCTTCCTTTCCTATTTTTCTTTTAAATTTTGCAATAAACTTTCCATTTATTCTGTAACCATATCCACAGTCCTCCACTAAATAAAGAACTGGACAAATAGTAAGTAGAAATACCGCTGTTCCTTAGGAGTATAGGACAAAGGCTATAACCAATAATCAAATCTCAAAATGTCAATTTTGCTCATACACATTACTTGTTTTGTATTCTGTATATTAGTTACCACAAATAGGGAAACATAGGATATTTGTGTTTTTTGGAGCTGTTTATCTCACTAAGCATAATGGTCTCCAATTGCATCTATTTTCTTACAAAAGACATGATTTCATTCTTTTTTATGGCTGAGTAATATTCCATCATGTATATATACAACAATTTGTTTAGCCAGTCATTGGTTGATGGAAATTTGGGTTGATTACATATCATAGCTATTGTGAGTTGAGTTTCTATAAACGTGGGAGTACAGAGAACTCCTTCATTTCCATTGGATAAATTCCCAGAGGTGGAATGGCTGGGTCATTTGGTAGATCTAGTTTCACATTTCTGAAGAATCCCCATACTGTCTTCCACAATGGTTGTACCAGTTACATTCCCATCGATAGTGTGTATTCTTCTCCACTCCTCACCAACTTTTGCTGTTTTTAAATGTTTGGATGATAGCCATTCTAACCAGGTAGAAGTGTAATCTTATTGCTGTTTTATTGGCATTTCCCTGATGGCTAGTGATCCTGAGCATCTTTTCATGTGTCTGTTGGCCATTGGTATTTCATTCTTTGAAAATTGTCTGTTCATATTCTTAGCCCATTTCTTATGGATTTTTTGTTTTGTCATTGAGCTTCTTCAGCTCCTGATGAATTCTGGATATTAATCTGTTATCAGATATATAGTTTACAAATATTTTCTCCCATTCTGTTGGTTGCCTTTTCACTTTGTTGAATGTTTCCTTTGCTGTGTATAAGCTTCGTAGCATGTCGAAATCCTATTTGTCTATTTTTTCTTTTCTTACCTGTGTTTTTGGGGTCTTATCCCAGAAGTCTTTGCCATTTCCAATGTCTTGTGGTGTTACCCCTATGTTTTCCTCTAGTAATTTTATTTTTTTCAGGTCTTAGGTTTATATCTCTGATGCGCTGTGAGCTGATTTTTGTGTAGGGTGTAAGGTTGGGGTCTTGTTTCATACTTATTCATGAAGAGATCTAATTTTCCCAACACTATTTTTTGAAGATACTGCTTGGCACACTTGTTATCATCTTTAATCCTCACAGTATTATTGTAAACTGAGTAACAGTACTATCCTTTTTCTACAGATGAGAAAACGAAGGTGAAGTGAATGAAGCTGCTAAGATGGATATAAGACTCGAGACTTTCTGATATGAAATCCATAGATTATATGTGCTTCCTGTCATTGAGCTCTCCTCTTTATATTTGGTGTTCCTGAAATCTGTGCACTGATACCTAGTATCAGAAATACATGCAAATAAGAAGCTAAAATAAACATAGTATAATTGCAGAAGGACACTTTCATCACATCAGTTATTTGCCTAGAGAATCCTGGAAAGATTTTATGTAGGAGATAACATCTGATCTGGTTCATGAAACTCATATGAAGCAGAGCCACTGCTGATCTAGACATGTTTCATGATTTAGACCCTTGCTGTTATGGGTTCTTTGAGGTCATTTGTTACTAAACAATGATCTATCTTATTCTGACTGCCGTACCATGATGAAGTTGGTTTCAAAATGTAATGCAGAGTACTCATATGTATTTTATGTATTTTTATTTTTTGAATATATATAAATACATATGAATGAATGAACATACAGGAACATGTAGAGCTCAATTAATTTTGATAAGCTTAGCACACTCACTTCCATAGAACACCACCAACAAAAACCCAAGAATTTGACATTTGACTTGCATCAGTCATCCCTCTTAGGCTTCTATTACTCATTTCCTGGAGCTGCTGTAACAAATTACCAAGAACTATGTGCCTGAAAACTCAAGTGCTCTCTTTAATAGTTTGGAAGGCCAGAAATCTGCAATCAAAGAGGAATGATTTCTTTTGGAGATTCTGAGGGAAAATCCATCCCACGTCCCACTCCTCACTTCTGATGGATTTAGCTATCCTTGCATTGCTTGGTTTAGTGGCACATCACTTCAGTCTCTGTCTTCATCTTGACATGATCTTCCTTTCTACGTCCCAAATTCCCCTCTTCTTTATTCTGCAAGGACACCATTCACTAGGTTTCGAGCCCACCTTAAATTCAGGATGATCTCATCTTGTGGTCCTTAACCAATCACATCTTCAAAAATCCTATTTCCATGTAGCCTATAATTACCAGATTCTTCAAAGGTGACATTGCTTGGTTTTATCTGCCTTTCTTCTTTAAACAAGTGGAATAATGCAGTTTATACTGTTCTATGATTAACTTCTTTTTCTCAAAATTGTATTTGTGAGATTCATTCAGATTATTGCATAGCTCTATAAAATGTATTGGCATTGATGTATAGTATTTCCTTGTGTGAATATAGCATAATTTAAAAATTACACAGTTAGGGGCATTTAGATAGTTTTGAGTTTGGTGCTGTTACAAACAATGCTACTCTATCTTTGTACATTTTTAGGTGAGCTTGTGCATGGATTTATGCTGATCATACATCCAGGAGAGAAGCTGCAAGGGCATAGTGTATACAGCTGATCAGCTTTAGTGCAACTGCCAAAGAGTTTTCCAAGGTTAGAAACCTTCCAAGACACTAGAAGGCTTTAAGCAGAGGAGAGACCTGAACTGATTTATGCATTTAAAAGATCACTGGGTGCAGGGATAGCTTGCAATGGCACAGAGGTTTAGTTTCAACATAACCTTCACAAAAGAAAGTCGCAGGAATCAAATCTAAAGAAAGCTGGGATCAGAGAAAGGAGGGTTTTCATAAACTCTTCGTCTAAAAGTATGGCTCTTTTTGTTAGGGAAAAAAGAAGATATTTTTAAAAGTAAGAGGATAGCATTATTGGATTTATTCTTCAGGAAGATACATGGGCACATGCTGGGAGAAGAAATTAGACCTTGAGGGACATTCTGAGTATATGAACCCTGAGCTGTGTCGAGAAAGATGCAGAATGGGAAACCTGAGTGAGTGGAACAGACAGACTCTGGAAGCCCCCCAGAAGAGCATGTAGGAGAAAGGGGCAATCAGTGGTGTCTTCTATGTTTATGACCCCTTGTCGGTACTTGTCCAGGGCAATGATAATGGCAGTGGAGTCCACTTGCCATTTTCATGCCAGAATTTTGGATGTAGCATACGCTGTTCCTATCAAAAGGCTTCACTCTGGGGGTGATGAGAAACTCTATGTCACCAACATGTGCATTTTTTCTGCTTTGCACAGAGAGCCCTGAGTCTACATGGAAATTTGCTATCATCCTCGTTTTCCTAAATATCAAGAAAGATTAAGAACCCACTGTAAAATCCAAGATCTCGGAGAAGTGTCAATTTGACATAACCATGTTGAGGGAATTAGGACCAGAGAAGGAAGCACTTGATCTGACCAGTGGTGTCAGGGAGGATTCTGGTGGAGAACATATCAACTGGGTTTTGATAGATGAGCAGGAGTTCTCACAAAAGAACAGACTTGGGAATTGAGGCTGATGACTGGCCCTAGATGAGAGTCAAGAAGGATAAAGTCATTCCCAGTAGAGGAAACAGCACATGTGAAATCTAAGGAATAAAAAAGAAAAACTGGGGCCAGATTTGTACTCAAAGGGTTAAGACTTTGCCTGCGAGGCAGACATCACATATCAGAGCACCTGTTCAAATCCTGGCTGCTCTGCTTCCTATCCAGCTCCCCATGAATGAATCTGGGCCTGGGCCCCTGCCACTCATCTGGGAGAACAGAATGGAGTTTCTGGTTCCTGGCTTCAGTCTGGCCCATTTCCAACGTTTGTGGCCATTTGGGGAGTGAACCAATGCATGAAAGATCTCTTTCTCTCTGTTTCTCCCTCTGTCTCTGTCCCTCTGCCTTTCAAAAAAATAATAATTGTGCTCTTACTGTAAGCCAAACACTGTGCTAAGAATTCATTTTTACTCATTGGGAGTAAATTTGTCATTACTCCCTATAACAACTCATCAAAACATGTACACTTATTTTGACTGACTGTACAGATAAAAAAGCAAAGGCTTAAAGAAGTCAAACCATTCAACTCCAGGGCACACAACTCCAAGAGACACAGCAGCAGGGATTCTGATCTTAGGACTCTGAGGTCTAGTCACCCTGAGCTCCCTCCCCTGGAGAAGGCACTCAGAATTGGTGTGGGGACAGAGGCAGGCAGCAAGCAATGAAGTCATGGCAGGTAAACTCTTTATCCTCTACCAGGATGGCTGACAGCGGATCATTTTCCATAATTCTCCTCCAGCCTGTGTCCAGAAAAATAGTAATGCCACTTTAAGACTTTGAAAAATGCTGCTGACATTTACCTATGTTGATACATCAGAATAAAAATAGCCCCTCCTGACCCTCCTTATTTAACCCTTTCTCTTTAACTCAGCCTGCCTCAAGTTTGCCTCTGCTCTATTTTCCCCCCTTTGAAGATGCATCAGGTCTCAAGTTCAGCCTAATCCAACTGCTAGATGTATTATTCATCTCTACACTTTAATGATGTGATAAGGTTTCTGGAAATAGGAAAAGGCTCATTAAACTGTCATTTGAATATAGATCACACCTAAATTCTAAGGAAGACAAAGTCTGCCAGCTGGGGGTTGCATTTGCCTTCCTAACACAGCTCACTGCAAACTGGGAAGGCAAGAAGAAGCATTTCAAAGATGAGATTCCTCAGATTAGCATGTAGTCTTGATTTATTCTGTAATTAACGATAACTCACAAACAGAGAGAAGGATTCAGAGAGACAGAGAATGAACACAGGCCCAAGGAAGATGGAGTCTGGGATGTCATACACGGTGTGATGTGTGTTTTGTCCCTGTCTGCGATCAGTGGTTTGATCAGGCAGGCTCTATTTGAAGTAAGGGAATGCAGAGTGGTTTAATTTGACTTGCATGGTTTAGAAGACAACGTCACCCTTGCCTGCAGAAACTGACTTGAAAATACAACTTGCCTGCAGATCTGCATCTCTGATTGTTTTTAGGTCTGAGAAGTTGCTGGAAAAAGCAGGAGTGGAAGGAAAGGTTCAGTGCCAGATGCTGGTGACACTGGGAATATGCCCACTTAATCCATGCCCATATCTCAATCCATGTGGGAACTGAAAATAATAAAAGCTACCCTACATTGGAAAATTTTTCATTTGATAGACTGTGCTCTATGCATTCAATGCTTACTTATTCATTTATTTCTTACCACATCTCTATAAGATAGGTCAGTGTTGTCCTTGGATATCATGACAGAGGTCTCCAGTTGGACTCTCTGCTTTAGCGGGTTATTTTGGCCCTCCTCAATGTGCCCTTCCCAAGAAGAGAAGAAAAATCTGCTTGCCACATGGGCCAACAGAACATAATACCAGGCACTCAGGATCCCAGTGTTCCCTTCCCTCACATGCCCAAGCCAGTCCAGGTTCTGAGCAGGCCTCCTGTCTAGGCTCATCCTGATTGTAGATTGTGTCTATGTGATGATCTTCTGTCTTGAAGCCAAGAACTGCCCATTTATGTGGCTTGTGGACAGAGTTTTTTCTGTGGGCTGAACTGTCAGCAAATTCGTTTGTACTTGATTTGCGGTAAGATGGGAAGAGGAAAGGAGGAGAGTGAGCCATGATTAAAACTTGGGACATGTTCCCACCATATTCTCACATCATTACATTGGGAGAGAAACCCCATGGAACCTAACTCTAAACTTGCGCTCACAGGTCATTTAAAAAGTATAATTGTTGATGTGGAAGAATAGATCATATTTTATTTAGTGATTTGTTGCTTTGATATTTTGAAATATTTTTGAATGTCTAGAATATGGTATATAGACTGCCATTTGTACTCTAGCTCTAAGGCCCTAAAAATGTTGGAAGTTGGCTTGATGGAGGGAAATTAGTGTCTATCCTTTACATACAGGACAGTGGAGAAGTTAGTTACTTGCTAAGGAAGTACTGAAGTCCAGATTTGAATTTAGGTAGCCTCATTCCAGGAACTACATTCTCAACCAGAACCTAACACTTCTTCATTGAGGGGATACCTTGGGGAAGTACCAATTCAGGGCAGCTAATTTCAGAAAGGGATTAGAGCCATTAGACAAACACGAAGCAGTTTCTGTAGGCAACCTTCCTCTTCTGTACGTCCTCAGGAAAAGTGGAATGGAACCCCTGGAGTTTGTCTACGAGTAGAAGCAGATGGAAAAAAATTAGGGATATTATTCACCAAAAAACCTGTTAGAAACACCTTCTTAAGAATCTTGCAATAATGTTGAACTTGAACTTAACAACAAAGAAACAGACAGATCCAACAAACCAGGCAAATGCAGAATGGAGGATGAGACAGATGGAATCATAAAATAAACCCCTAGACTCCCACCTTGCTGTATGAGACCTGTCTAATCTCACCTTAAATGTGGGAAGGGCCTGAGAAAGATGAGATAGCAAGTTCCTTGAGTGTGTTCCATATATGGCAAAAGTGAAAGGATTTTGCCAATATGAGTAAAGTCAACTATAGGTTGACTTTCAGATAAGCAGTTGGGTGGGCTTGATGTGATCAGAGCGATGATATCCACTAAATCCATTCTCCTCTTAACATTGAAGAAGCAACTGCTTTGACTTGGAAAGTGCCATATGACAGGTGACAGTGTGCATCCCTGTGAAGCCAAGCACATCAGACCTACATCTGCAAGGAACTGAATTCTTCTAACAACCAGTGAGCTTAGATCAAGACCCTAAACCCCAGCTGGGAAGGCAGGCCCAGCCTGCACCTGAATTTTAGCCTAGTGAGACTCTGGGCAGAGGATGCAGCCAACACAGGCTCAGAATCCTGACCCCAGAGCTACAAGAGAAGGCACTGGTGATACTTGAAGCTGCTTAATAAGGTTATTTGTTTCATAGCAACAGGAAGTTCTCACTAGGGTCTTTCTAGAGTCAACAGGTTGGGATGCTTCAAATAACCCTGATCATGAGAAACAGCAAACATAAAGGTGGGGGAGGATGCTACCACTAAGACTGTTTAGAGGATAAGCAAATAACAAAGAACAACAAGAACACAGTCCCATTGGGCTGGCAGTAGTCTATGGAAGTTGACTCAGACTGAGTTCTGGAAACTCAATGCTTATCTTCTGTACTCATAAGCATTTCACTATTATAAGGAAATACCCAAGGCAGGCTGCCATGTGGAGAAAAGAGGTTAATTTTGACTTATAGTTTTGGTGACTGAGGTCCAAGCAGCATGGTGTGGGCTCTTACACAGAAGCCCCTGTCCAGGTTGAATAAACTGATGGTGGGGTTCCGTGTGCATCTTTGTGTACAAGGTGTGGTGTCTTCTCTCCATAGAAAGTTGGCAGAATTCAATACTGGCAAAAGTTGGCAGAATTCAATACCTTTCCCTAGTAACCTCATTTAGTCACTTTCTAAAGGTCTGACTTCTAAACACTACAGTTGGATTAAATTTCTACAATCTTAATACCAATAACTTATGTCTTTGCCTTTTAAATTCCTGCATCCGTTTGAGAGAGCAAATCATACCCTAACCACAGCATTTGCCTTTCTTTTAAATATCCTTTTCCTTGCAGAGACTGTTGCTCTGTGTTTTGAGCAGGGGGTAGGCAGCATGACTTTGGATCCTCACAATGTCCCATGGTGGCGAGGGACCATTACATGAATGTGATTGCAAAGTTCCTCAGCTCTACAGTATTGACCACGGTTTCCTGGCATTAGCTGGAAGGCCAGGATTTAGTGGACTTGCTGAGGTCATAGGAATGAATGTTAATGGCCATCACCCGGCCTCCTCTCCTTAAGAATTGAATATGGGGAAGGGGCTGCCGTGACACATTTACAGAGATGACCCAATACACTTGGACAAGGACAATGCTTCTACAGGGAGAACTTTGTACTCAAGAGACAAAGCTTGTCTGCATTACCAGGCTTACCATTTCCTCCCACATAGAGACCTACTTCCTACCTAGTTTGCTGCTTCTTTGCAGGAAGACAAAAATGTCTGAAAATTGAATTTGTGTTAAGATGTAGGTGACCTCCACACAGCAATTGGGCATTTAAAAAAAGACTGCTGGGTGAGACCAATGCTTAACCCACATGAAAAGATCTTTAAAATACCTCTGATGGCAGGAGTTCATTGTTTGGGACACCTTAGTATGTGAAGTCAATTTTAAGATCCCTGGAAAGTTCTAATTATTTTATGTATAGTGATGTGTCTATTAGGTGAATGATTAAATGCTCATAGAGTTCACATGTGTGTAGATGCACACACATAAACACACTGACACCCAAATGTAGAAAACACCAAAACAGCTGTGTGGAAAATACATTCATTTAGACAGGGAAATATTTGTGGGTAGAAGTATAGTTTATCCAATCATTCCTTCAACAAATAAGCATTAATCATCATGGAATAAGGACATACAGCAAGTACAGCAATTATTAAAGCAATTTGGTGCAGAAAAATTCAAAAACCCTGTCCTTAAGGGGGTTACAAGACATATGAGGGGTCTTCAAAAGGTTCATGGGAAATGTGTATTATGAAAAAATGATGCATGCATTTCAAAAATGTTTGCACCAAAATAACCTTATCTTTTAATCCCATTTTCCTTTATTTGAAGGTCCCTTGTACAGAAATATAAGACAATGTAATCCCTGTTTATTAAATGCCTAAAATGAACCTGGTCCTATGCTGTACAGCTTTTCTTACATGCACTCATTTATACAAGGGCACCTCAAAAGGTTGGTGGAAAAAGGAATTAAAAATAAATTTATTTTGGTACAAGAAAATTTTGAAATCCATCCATATGATCCATAATCAAAAGATTGTGGAAAGCAAAGATTATCAAAAACTGATGGAACCCAATTTTTTGCATCAAAGCAAACTTATGTTTTAATTCTGTTTTCCATGAACTTCTTGAGGTACTCTTATATAACCATTCAAGCGGTCCATAATTAGCTCCATTTTATATGTGATAGATTGTGTTCCAGAGAGTTTAAATCACTTCCCCAAAGTTACAGACATAAACAGGATTTGTTTGCTCTCCATTATAGCATTCCATATTAATCATGAGTAATGTGACATCTGATTAACCAGGTCCCAGAGAATGAGGAATAGTCCACATAGGGTTAGAGAAATTTAAGAGTTTGACATCAGAGTTAGCATTCAAGGAAAGCTTCATGGAGAAAGTGACCTTAAACTGAATGTATGGAGAAGGAACAGAAAAGTCATGGAAGAAAAGCTACCAGACCAAAAGGGCAAGGCCAGGACACAGTGACAGAGTGAGAGGGAGGAGCTAATTTGGCTCTCTCTTGGTCACAGCAGCAAGGACCCGTCCAAGGAGAATGGAAATGGTGAACACCAGGAATTTGGTGTGGGAGATTTGGGTGGTTGAGTGGTGAGGCTCAGAGCTAATTCCTACATTCTGGAAATAGCTGACAAATGCCCATATCAGAGGAGGGAGGGAAGAGAGAGGAAGTGGGTCTTCACCAGGTGGCCAGGACAGCATGCTGGGTGCTGGTGCTAGGAGAGGCAAAAGACTGCTAAGGAGGATAAGGAAGAGGGTGACTGTGGTGATGAGGATGATGCTGATGATGCTGTGAGCAGTCACAATACAGCACACTCTGTAGGAAATATTGGAAGTATTGCTTTGGGTAAACTCCTGACCACAGCTCCACAGAAGTCACTGCTGACCCTTCCAGTTTTGAGGTGAGAAACAGGTTCCAAGCAGCTAGGTCATTTGTCTAACGTTAATCAATTTGCAGGAGGCAGGAACAGGATCTGAGTCCCAGATTGTTGAGCACAGAGCCAGACCTGAAAACACGGAGCGATTCCCTCCTGCTGTGAGATTTCAAACTGGGGAGGATCCTCTAGGCTTCCCTCTGGTATCCTAATCCTGGAGCCCATGCCAGAGAGGCTGTGGCGAACACAGAGAGAACAGAGTCACCAAACTGATGAAAGCCGGTTCTAAAATATCTTCCTGCTCCCCTAAAAGGAGAACTGTGCCTCCTCATGCTGCTTCAGAACCTCTTTATCTTTTAACCATTTTCCCTTCAAATTTAACTGCTGCCTTCTGCACTGAGGATTACCTAAAGGCCAAGTTTGACATTCTTAATCCAACCATTTCTGAGTTATCTGAGAATAGAAATGGTACAGGGATAAATGTTTAAAGAGTTAACTCTGGAAGTGCTAGAGTGAGCTGAAAGGAGGGCTCAGGCCCATAGGATGCCCCTTCAAACTGGGTGGTACTGAATTATCCTTATAAGTCCCTGGATCCCTTGTTTGTTTGGACCACTGTAAAAAAAAATGCCTACAGAAAAACTATTAGCCACTCACACTGCTGGGAAGATATTTCCTGAAAAGAACTTAGCTGGAGGCACAGTCTATAGGGAGATGTTAACTTGATAGAACCTAAGCTATCAAGGAAAATCAACAGGTGTTTAGCTTGCAGATGCTTACTGCAAGTCCAGTGACATCTGCACCAGGGAGAGGATGTAATGGCTTGTGAAAATTATCCAAACCTCAAGAGATAGTTCTGTCAATTCATCTGCTACCTCCAAGATTCTACAGGCAACCTTGAATTGAGTCCAGGACCCCGGTGGTTCCAAAGACAGCAAGTCCCTTTTAAAAATAGCATGATGTTTGTATAGAATCCGTGCACACCCTCTTTCACACTGTAAATCAACTCTAAATTACTGGTAGTCTTAAACTGTTACTGCAAATGCTGTGTAAATGGTTGCTATCTCTATTGTTTAGAGTGTAATAATAATAATGACAAAAATGTCTGTTCATGTTCACTAAGGGCATCATTTTTTAAAAGATTTTATTTATTTGAAAGGTAGAATTATAGATAGAAAGAGGGAGAGACAGAGAGAAAGGTCTTTCATCCACTGGTTCACTCTCCAAAGGTTGCGAAGGCTTGGGCTGGGCCAATCTGAAGTCAGAAGCCAGGACCTTCTTCTGGGTCCCTCATGTGGATGCAGGAGCACTTGGGCCATCTTCTACTGCCTTCCCAGACCATAGCAGAGAGCTAGATCAGAAGAAGAACAGCTGGAACATCAGCAGATACCCATATGGAATGCCAGTACTTAGGCAGAAGCTTAATCTACCATGCCACAACACCAGCCCTGACATAATTTCTTTTAACTTTTGTATCCACAGTTGCTTGAATCTGTGGACGTGGAACCCGTGGTCACAGAAGGCTGATTGTGCACTGCAGTAGGTGTTGTACTCTGTGCTGATGTGTAAGTCAACAATGAACAAAGCAGACCTTATCACTTGCCCTCTTGGAATGAATATTTTAGACTATTTACATTAAGTTAAAACACATTTGCTTTTCAACTACATTCTGAATAGCAACAGGAAATACCAGGCAGGCACAACAGAAATATATTTTTCACCTAGATTAAAAAGATAATATGAGATTCTAACACATTATTCAAAGGAATGAGGGAGACAATGGAAGTGGGGTCCCACAATTCTTCCCGCACCAAACACTCCCAAGACCATTATCTCAAGCGTGAAGGGTGTGTTCTTTGTTTAGAATCAGCTGAAAGGAAAGCTCCCAGTTTTCAGAGTTTTAATAAAGAGAAAATGCAGGGCAAAATTCTCCCCTATTGAAGATCATACAATGTGTTTGAAAAGAGTTTCACATGTGAGAGAACTGGAGAATAATTCAAGACAATATAGTCAAGTTCTCCTATTACCCACTCCACTTCTATGAAATCCAAACACTGATTGATTCTGCCTCTTTAAGGGAGCTGAGTACTTCGAATAACCTGGTGTTAACTACTCAGATGCAGATGGGGACAGATGCTGCCAGCCATGAATGAGTGAATCATATCTGCTCCATACCTTTGGTCTGCACAGGAATATATTGTATATCTTGAAAGTCACAGAAATGAACTTTTTAAAAATTATATAATTTTCCCATGTTATTTCTAAATTTATCTGAATTACTGGAGTTCAATTAACTTACCCAAATTCTACTGCTCTCAAGAAACAATAATGGTGTCTGGAGATAGCACCATGAATGAAACTGTGCCACATGATACCTGTCCCTTTGGGAGCTTATGTTCTAATGGGTGGTCTAAGAACAAGTTAAACACCACACACACATAGACACACACACACACACACCAATTGTGAATTGTGAAAAGTCTATGAAAACCAATAAGGGCACAAAAGGGGAGAGATTTAATGACTTAGGGGATCTGCGTTAGATAGGGTAGTCAGGGTAGGCTTTGGGATGATGGAGGATGAGAAGCATTCCATCCAGATTTGGAGGAGGGACGGATCTGGTACCAGTAAGGACCATGGCAATGGAGTATGTGGGGCAAATGCAAAGGATATTGTGAATTTATTGTTCATTGGTTGATGAGAATGAAGTAACAGTGGGAATCAAAAATACCAGTTTTGTTTTGTTTAAATTCTACTTTATACCCATTGTAATGAGAGAGAGGAAGAAGAAAAAGGGAGGGAAAGCAGATTTGACAATTTGATGTTCAGATGATGAAGTACTTCTAGTGTTTGTTTCTGTTTCCTCAATATCAGGTGAAATCCCTTGTCAATTATTTTTTTGTTCCAGAAAACTAGCTTTCAAAAACCATTAGCTTCTGTTTTATTTTTTTTAAAAGATTTGTTTTATTTATTTGAATTGCAGAGTAAAGGAGGAAAAGAGAGAGAGAGGGGCGGGGAGAGAGAGAAAAAGAATGAACTTCCATCCGCTGGTTCACTGTCCAAATGGCCTCAATGGCCAGGAATGGGCCAGGTTGAAGCTAAGAGGCAGGAGCTTCTTCCAGGTCTCCCATATGGGTGCAGGGGCCCAAGCACTTAGGACATCTACTGCTTTCTCAGGCCATTAGCAGGGAGCTGGATCAGAAGTGGAGCAGCTAGAAGTTGAGCTTGCTACACCACAATGTTGGCACCCATTAACATCTTAATCCCACTATCCAACACTTTTGAGACTGCAATTTTTTTTCAGTAGCCATTTCTCAAATTTCCTCCATTTAGCATTTTTACCTCCACCTTATGCCTCTTAGGACATCTTCCATCTCTTCTTGCTCTTGTGTCACTTGACTCTGAGAATGCAGGTATCTGTGTATAGCTGACATGCTCAGAGTCCTCCCCAGACACAGATTCTGCTGAATTCCAAACCCAAGGGGACTATCAAAGGAGGCAGAGTGTTCAGTTCCTCTTAGTAGCACTGCCTGTCTCCCATTTCAGGGCACACTGATTGCTTTGGGGAAATGTGGAGCAGTGCTTTTATCCATTGCCAATTTAATGACTGTATTATGCTAATTGCAGTTGCCATCATAATATCAATTCTTCTTCCAAGCCTCTCACAGTCCAAGAGGACTTCACCATTCACCCAGGTAGAATGTAATTATATCATGCTAGGCTTTGCATTTGTATTTGTTATATCACGAGGTTTCAGGAGGAAATATTATCCTAAAAGTGAATGTAAGTCTAATATTACACTGTAATTCCCCAACATTATTTACAAAACTTGAGACCCATCAGATGGAAGGCTGGGGTCCTCCGGTTTCAGCAGTTTGCTTTTAGGTAAAAATGTATGAATAGAACTTGGCTGAAGGGAAATATGGCTTACCAACCTGTTCCACTCAATCACTCATTGATTCTTTTATATATCAAATGTATATTGAACACTCAGTGTGTGCTCAGTAGTGCCACTTCATGTTCATGTCATTGGAGACTATGAAAATGATTAAGAACCTACTATGGTCAGAAAGCAAGTAGAGGTAAACTTCAAGTGTTACAGTAACTTGATCTTGGGTGTAGCAGCTGTGTAACTGTCAGCAGGACATCTAGGACATGTGGGCAGTGCAGATAACAGCCAAGGAGGGCATTCAAAGAGAGGTGATATTTCAGCCATACTCCATAATATTATGCTGTCATGGTACAGGGAATACAGGCGAGAAAGAGGATAGAGAAAAATAAAGAAGTGAGTAGAGAGGAAGAGGCAGAAGAAGCATGCAGGAGCAATTGGCCGCCTGTCTGGAGAGCTGCCTTGAGTTGCATTTTGTAAATGACATCTATGAACACCTTGCAAGCCTACAGGAACATGCATTTGACCATCTCTGTGGATCTCACTCTTGAATTTTTCTCTGCTGGAGCATTCTTCCCTTTCAAAGAGATGCTCCAAATTGTTCAGCTGAACTTCATATCACAACCACAGACAAAAAGCAGCTCTCACTCTACCACAACTGACCTCTAGCCCTGGTACTTGTGTCTTAATCAGTTGGTACTGTGAAATGTGGGTTTGCTTGTATACTCAATTTTCATGAGGTGTGTTGGTGATGGAGAACTGCAGAGAGCAGGATACAAATAATCCAGGAAAAGAGAGAACAAAGTCAGTCTTCATCCTTGAAGACATCTTTAAAATCCAATTGATGGGGAAAATGAATGTTATCTTGAAGAGATATGAATGCTATCTTAAAGAGAGCACTTACAAAATAACCTCCAGACAACTCCTGTTTCTTCCTATCCAAGCTGAGCACTCAATGGCAGAATAAAAGACTGTCTGCATCTGTGCCGAGGATATCTGTACCTTAAGAGGGCTTGCTGAGCTAGCTCTTGATGCCTTCTGTGTTTTTGCAGTGATAGGAGGAAGAGATGGGCAGTGTAGGCAGTGAGAGACAGAGGGAGTGCCCAAGAGAAGAGTCCATGTCTGCAGACTCAGTGTAGTGAAGCTCACCAGACTCAGGAAATTCTTGGATGCTAAGTGACTGGGACAGCTCAGAAATGAGTGCCCATTTCTTTGTCTGACTCAGAATCAGTGTTCATAGAAATAAATTTTAAAAGGACTTAGTTTCTTTGGCAAACCAATAAAAGGCTTTGGGATTTTACTTTAAGCATTCTGAATAATCCTATTAGCAGCTTAGAAAAACGGGGTTATTTTAATGACAGAACACACACACACACACACACACATTTCCCATCCATTAGTGTCTAGAGGAGATAATCCTCCCCAGCTGAAGTGTACCCTCATTGTGGGGTTTATCCCTGTCGCCAGGTATGGAGAAGCAACAGAGGAAAGCAGGGATCAGCTACTCTTGTAGGGCACAGTCCGCTGTACAGAATCTGCTTTTGCCCACCCACCCAATGGCACATAATCTAAATCCCAGAAGAGGAGCACAGAGCAGGAGCCGGAACCCATTGACACAGGAGACCCACATTTATGTCTAGGTTTTTCTTATGACATTTCACCTACAAAAAGGGAATAACAGTACTATTCAGGTCTTGAAAATTAAGTTGTCTTGAAAGTGAATCAAGGTTACACAAGAGGAAGTGCCGAAATGAGTGCCTAGACCACCAGTTCTGTTTATTATTTATGCTAGTCTGGAAGTCTGTCATTTCTCACAACCTATTTTGCAGCTATTTTTACAAATCAGCTGTCTTGACTTGGGTCAGGTGGGGTTTATTTTCTGATTTGTGCACAGCTCTGCTGGGAGGTAAAGAGTGTGGAAAAAAGAGTTGTTCTTGTGAAACCTTGCATGCTATGGATCCGACGAATGGGAAGCATGGAGCTAGACCAGCTGTTCAGCAGTACAATATGTGTACGATAACATATATATGTTTTAATCGCTTCTCGGCCTTTTGGCTAAGATCAAGTGTAGTACATACACATGTTTTAGTAAATGTGAGTTGTTGGCTTTTTAAGAAAGATTTACTTATGTATTTGAAAGAGTTACAGCTGGGGCTGGGCCAGGCCAAAGTCAGGAGCCAGGAGTTTCTTCCAGTTCTCCCACATGGGTGCAGGGGCCGAAGCAGTTGGGATATCTGCTGCTGCTTTTGCAGGCATGTTTGCAGAGTGCTGGATCCAAAATGGAGCAGCTGGGAATTGAACTGGCACCCACATGTGATGCAAGTGTGCAGGTTTGTGGTTTAATCAGCTATGCCACAGCACTGGCCCAGAGTTGTTATTGGCTTTTTAAAGAAAGAATATTGCTATGTGCTTGGATTTTCTTAGTAATCCTTTTTATGTTATCTCATCACTCCTTTCCCCCAACTTCCAGAGTTGCCTGATCCCCAGACAAAAGAAACCTAGATGCTTACATGAGAAATAGGCCTGGATTTCTTCCCAAAGTCCTATCTCTCTGATGTTGTTACTTGCAGGGATCAGACTTGCATGCTGCCAGGAACATTTCTTCTGTATGTTGTAATGACTCATGCCCCTGGGATAATGAACAAGACTTGGCAAATGCCAGGCGTGATGGCTGAGCCAACAGAGGACACGCACATCAGAGAAGCCAACAGTCGGAAGGCCAAGCTAGAAAACCCATTTAGGATTTCCAGAGAAAAAAAGTCATTAGCTACCAAAATCTCTTTTGATTTGAACAAATGACAAATCCTAAATGTGTTTCTTAGATGTATTTTCCTTACTGATCATTTAAATTCCCCATTATGAATCTTTATTTCAATTAGTAAGAGAGGCGAGAAAACCTTTGGGAGACATTAATTCATAGGCAAGAAAATCTACTGAGATGCTTTTATGGAGTCTTGCTTTATTGTAGGAAAGATTAGAGTACAGTGAAGACAAAACTCTCCCTTCACTTCCATGTAATGATCAGGTAAGGTTGCAGAAGAAAAGAGGCATGCAGACAGAATTGTACACACGTAGATGTTGGGTAAGTGTCAGTCAGATGAACATAGGGTGCGAGGACAAAAAGAAAGGACATGGAGGAGGGGTGAGGGTGACAGTGATGCAAAGGAGTGGACTCGTGGCCTCAGTGAAGGAGCAGGAGGGAGAGGTGCAATGAGGCACTATCAGGGGTGGGAAGTCTTTTTTTCTGCCAAGGACCATCTGGATATTTATGACATCATTTGTGGACCATACACAATTATCAGCTTAAAAATTGGCCTACTGTAGATTCAATGAATTTTGAGTCGAGAACAAATGATTTCATGGCCTGAGTGCTGGATGCTCCCTATCCCTGCTAGATGAACCTGGGAGAGGTGCTAGAAGTTACACATAGCCCCTCCTTTCATAGTTTCAGAGGGCTTTTGTCTGTTGAAATGTTAACTGTTTAACTATTTTTCTTAGACTCTCGAAATGTATTAATCTTTAAAGCAAATCCCCTGCAAATTGGATAACCATAGCAACCCAGCAGAGTGGAAATTGTTCTTGGTGGGCAGCGGCCAGTGCTGGTGGCCAGAGGGCAGGGCAATCAATGGGAAGTTCAGATGAGGCTCAGGAGGCAACAGTCCCCACCGCAGGCTGAGGAAGTCACCAGTGTACCATTAAGGCACCAGACTCTCAATCTGCAGCCTGGCAGAGAAGGACTGGGCTGGGTCGCGGGGGTGAGGTGAGGGGTGCAGGGCAGGGCCACACCAAGGAAGCGACTGACTGCACTGCACATTCACCATCCGGCCAGCCCCAGGGTTCAGACACATGCCACTGGCTCAGGAGCGATGTAACGCAAGAATAAGCAAGAGCATTTGTTATTTCTACCCAGGCAGAAAACAAACAGCAGCAAGAACAACAGAAGATACAGTGTAGGAGCAGCCTACAAAATGCAGGCTGTAACCTCGATGGTATTGATTGACTGCACCTGTCCGTCTTCATTTTCCAACCTGAGCTTGATTGCTGGCAAGTTTATAGGATTATGGGTTTAATTGGATGCCTGTGTTTCACTAGATGTAAGTGAAATTTATGGCTGTGGGGTTTGTGGTGCCAAGGTTTACCTCCGTCATTGCCTCCCAGCCGACTGGCCGAGACCCTGGGAACCAATCAGGACTGTGCTCCCAGGCTCGCGTGCGAGCAAAGCGCTCCTGGGAGCTGCTTGCAGGCTGGGGTCACAAGAAGAGCAGCTGGACCAGGTAACAGGAGCCAGGAGCACCCCCCGAGCTGCCCTCGCTATCTGGCCTCATCTAACACTAAAAGGAACTGTAACAGGCCTCCTGGAGCCATTATTGATGTTTAGTTAGATCCCCAAGTGCTAGTGATACACACAGAACTGCTCACTAGGCTGGTTGCCATGCTCTTCTTCCACAGGCTGTTACCATCAGGCATTTAGGGAGGGAAGCTGGAAGTGTGTGGAAGACGCTAATCCTGTGAACCCAGGGTGTTGTACTCACTACTGCTGGTTAATAGTGTGTTGTGTACATTTATGGTATTGTTTCAGTTTTCAAAGTGTGATTGCTCCTAATAACTCAGAAAAATTGTTCATTTAGCATATTATTTGTTGAGCACCTAATACATACTGTTTTCTGAGCTTCTAGGTAAGAGTAGGGCAAAAGAATTCTTATTTTCATTATTTTGCAGATAAGAAAAGCAAAATCCAGTTGTTTGATTCAACCTTACTACATGGAGATCTCCTGGAAAAAAATATCAGAGCCAGAATTCAGGTTCTTGACTCCACATTCATAGAAGCAGAGCTGAGAAAAGAAAGAAACATCAATGAGCTACCTTGGACTTCTTTTTGGCTGCTCAGGAAACCCAAGTGTTCTCTCTCTAGCTTTAGTTGGATGTGGACAGTTTTACTTATCAAATTAAATGGCCTCCAGGAAAGTAAAAGACTATATAAATCATTTATAAAGTTGTAACCCAGGGCCAGCATTGTCGCAAAGCAGATTAAAACACTACCTGCAACTCCAAACATCCTATGTGAGTGACAGTCTCAGCTGCTCCACTTCTGACCCAACTCCCTGCTAATATGCCTGTGAAGACAAGAGAAGATGGCTGAAGTATCTGAGTCTCTGCCACACACCTGCGAGTCTCAGATGGCGTTCCAGGCTCCTGGCTTCAGCCTGGCTTAACCCTGATCTTTGAGGCCATTTAGGCAGTGATTATTGGGGTAGAGGATCTCTCTTTCTCTCCCTCCTTCCCCCTTTCTCTATAACTCTGCCTTTCAAATAAATAGTTTTTTTAAAAAAAGATAGGAAATTTTTCTAATTAAGGAATATAGAACACTGTCCAGTGAAATTCAACTTCAGTTCTTTATGACAAAAATACATTGAGAGGCTGGCACTGTGGTGCAGTGCAGTGTGTTAATCTTGCACCTGTAGTGCTTGAATCCCATATGGGCAGCAGTTCTAGTCCTCGCTGCTCCTCTTCCGATACAGCTTTTTCCTATGGCCTGAAAGCAATAGAAGATGGCCCAAGTGCTTGGACCCCTACACCCGTGTGGGAGACTTGGAAGAAACTCCAGGCTCCTGGCTTCGGATCGGCTTACCTCTGGCCGTTGCAGCCATTTGGAGAGTGAACTATCGGATGGAAGACTTTTCTCTCTGTCTCTCCCTCTCACTGTCTGTAACTCTACCTCTCAAATGAATAAATAACATCTTTAAAAAAAATGAATAAAAATCCTGTAACATCAAGGAATGCTTTGACTCCATTTTAAAAAATGAAAAAAAAAAAAAAGAAATACATTGCAAGTTGATCAAGTTGATCAAGTTGGTTTAGAATAGAGATTATTTAGGAGGGGTACAGACTAAAGTAGCAAAGATCTACCTTTTTAAAATATTCATTTATTTATTTTGAAAGAATTACAGACATATAAACACACACAAACACACACACACAGAAAGAGAGAGAGAGAGGGGGAAGGAGAGAGAGAGAGAGGGAAGGAGAGAGAGAGAGAGAGAGAGAATATCTTTCATCTGCTGGCTCACTCCCCAGATGGCCACAATGGGCAGAGGTAGAGCAGGCTGAACATAGAATCGAGGCGCTTCATCTGACTTTCCCTTGTTGGTGTTAGGGTCACAAACCCTTAGACCATCTTCTGCTGTTTCCCAGGCCATTAGCATGGAGTTGGATCAGGAGTGGAACAGCTGGGACACAAACCGGCACTCCTATGGGATGCCAACTGTGCCAGCAGAGCTTTTACTCACTACACCACAACACCAGCTCCAAAGATCTACCATTATAAAAGAAACCTGATGATGTAGACACAGTGCACATGTAAAATGCTGATGATAAGTAATGGGAACAGCACACTGCTTGCCTTGTTTCATCCAAGTATTAAAACATTTGTTTTATAGATGAGAAATTTGAGCATTAATATACCCATTTTATAGATGAGGCTAAGAGATTATGTAATTTGCCCAGGGTAGAACTGGGATTTTACACTGCTTTAATATGATTACAGGACCCATGCCTTTAAATCTCTTACACTGTAGAGTATTTATTAAGATAGGCAGCATTTTTAATTAAATGCACTGATGACACATGGGTTTTAAACCTTTATTTATTTTGTGAAAGGCAGAGAGAGAGAGAGAGAGAGAGAGAGAGGAGAGAAGGGTCTTCCATCTGGTCACCCAATCCCCAAAGAATTACAACAAAACAGCTGGGTCAGGCCATAGTCCAAGAGCCAGGAACTCTATCTGGGTCTCCCACAGGGGTAGCAGGGTCCCAGGAACTTGAGCTATTACTTGCTGCCTTCAAGGGTGTACATTAACAGGAAGCTGAATTGGAAACAGAGTCCTGACTTGAATCAAGACATTTTGATATGGGATGTGTGCATCCCTAGCAACATCTTTAGCAAACATCCACCCCAATCACAAGCTGTTTTAAAAATATTTAAACTCATCAAGTATTGTTCTGTCAGCTAAGTGAATAAATGAATTGTAGAAGAAGAGATAACACTGGAAATTTAAGATGAATAAGTTCTGGGAGAACTGGACCACTGGTCCATCGAGTTTAGGTTCACTTCAGTGGCCATAAGGAACCTCTTCATGAAGGCTCCTGAACATATGAGCATTGTGATGAAGGCTGCACTGTGTGTGCAGCTGATGTCCAGGTGGGGCACTAGTGAAAGACTTCAGCAGGACTAGGAGTGTTTGATCAAACCTGGTGGACTTGGTGACTATTGCACTGAGAAGTGTGTGTGCCACAAACAGGAATCAGCAAGGTGTGGTAAGAGGCTTGGTTTGGGGGTCTGGGCTTAAATGTTGAGTCATAAAGGCTTGTGTAATTTATAGAAATAAATGGAAGCACATTGGAAATTCCTGACTGGAGGTCAGGAATAAATAGACAGGGACTGAAAATAAGCATTTGTGAGTAATTTTGCAGAGAGTTGACAGTTTTAGGGAATTGAGGAAAGGGAAGAGATCTTATGGGACTAGATGACACAAGACATAACTTAGGAGCATGCTTGTGAGGAGCAGGAATTGGAAGTAGAGACAGGAAAGTCACAGGATCAGAGATTCATGTGGGATAGAGTTTCATGAGAAAGAGGATCATCAAAGGTTTCCTTCTCTAGAGAAGTTAGGGACTGAGGCCTGACCAATTGTTTTTAGTGATTTAGACATCACTGGCTTCCTTGCAAGAATCCTTTGAGAGATGATGTGGGGGACACCATCTTGCAAAATATTAAGGAGTGAAGGGGTGGTTAGGACACAAGTGCAGTTCTCTTCAGTGAGAGTGGGACAAAACTTTTTTGAGGAGTTAGGATATCAGCTTAAAGATGGCAGGAGATAGGCTAGCCAGAGAGCAGAAGGACGTTTTATGAGTGAGAAGCAATAGAAACATGTTTATGAATAAATAGAGAAGAGAGAATGATTAAAGCTATAAGACAGGTTTTTTTTGATAGACCAAGTTCTTTGAGAAAGGAGAAAAGCAAAGCATTAGGTGGTGAGCTTGGTCTTGATAAGGTCACCTTGCTCCTGTTAGGAGTTTTGCCTGAGACTGTGCTCATATGTATTCTAGACCCATGGTAGGTTCTGCAAATATTCTCCAGATCACCTGCAAAAGCATGGGTAGTTTTGATGGATGAGGAAATAGAAATATTTCAGGCAACTTCCAGGGGAAATGAAATTGGAATTGATATGAGACAAGGAGGTGATACTTCCAACAAGATGATAAATTCAGATGAATTCCATTATAATGTCTCATGGTTAACAGAAATTAAGCAGTTTCCATGAAACTCTTGAGTTGGATTCCACAATTCTGAAGTCTGAATATAAAAAACAATAGGGAGTTTTCTAGAGAATGAGAATTGTCAAGGGGAAAAGTGGTATGCAAAGGGAGGTGTTGGAGGGTGGTAGGGAATGACTCCATCAACCTTAAGGTGAGGATGGGAAGGCGTGAGATAACAATGGTGATATTGAGTTACAGGGGAAGGAGTAATGGTTACCGGAACATCCAGCTAAAACAAACCAGTCAAAGGGATGTGAAGGCAAAATAAATGATGGCGGAAGAATAATGACATTTGCATGTGGAGGTTGAGGAAGAAGCTGTGAATGTCCTGTAGTCATTGGATACTGACACGTTGGTGTGTGATACAGAGGATAGAAGATGTCTTCAATGGTGAGGGACCCTGATTTGGAGGTTGCAGTCTGCAGAGCTGACCCCTTCATCTGGTCTGGTTGTGAAAGTTGGGGAGGTGGGTGTGGTGGAATGAGAAGACCATGCCAAGATGGCCGCTGGCAAGAGAGCGTCAGTTACTCAAGAATGGCTTTGAAACCCACCTGGCAATGGAGCCCGCCTGGCAACAGGCTGTGATTGGATGGCTTTGGAAACCACATGGCAAACAGAGCATGCTGGCAACAGGCTGTGATTGGATGGCTTCGGATACTGCCTGGCAACAGGCTGTGATTGGTTAGGGCATAAGCTGCTCCTTGGCTGGATTGGCTGCCTTGGCTATTTAAGCTGCTGTACCAACTGAAATAAATGAGTCTGCAGAATGCTCGCCTCTGGCCTGCTTTCACCTGACTCCTGGGGTCTGTGTGGTGACTCCACACCTCTTGACCCCACCACCCTCCTCCTCTCAGAACGAATCCACAGCAACAGGTGGGGTCAAGAAATAATCTCTGGGGAAGACATTGATGCATAGTGGATGCAAACATGGGTTCTTGGTCAGACTATCTGGTTTCTGTCCATCCTGGTTCTGCTGCTTCTTAGAAGGCTGGTCAGGGATGAACTATTAATCCATTGTGGGCCTCAGTCTTCTCATGTCAAAAGTGGCAGTAATGATGATATCTACCTTAAGGGTTTGGTATGAGGAATAATCAAAATTAAGTAAAAAAGAGTAGCATCTTCTACCATCTTCTACCGCTTTCCCAGGCCATAGCAGAGAGCTGGATCAGAAGTGGAGCAGCTAGGACTCAAAGTGGCGCCTATATGGAGTGTTGGCACTGCAGGCTGTAGCTTTACCCACTATGCCAAAGTGCTGGCCCCTCTTCATCTTATTTCTCCTTCTCATCGTTATTATTATTATTGAAAGTATGTACAGGGAATAGTGTCACCAGTGAGAAAAGTAGTTTTCAGTTGCAGACACTGTGTGAGGTGGAATGTTTAAAGTGTCAAATAGATAAGGGATTTTAGAATCTACAATAGCATTGGGTTCCTGGGTTTATCCTCAGGGAAGCAGTGCTCTCAAGAGGACTGGTGAGAGAAGGAGGGGTTCATGCTGGGCTACTGTGCAGTGCAGGGAGCCTGGGGTTAAGAACAAAGAGACAGAAGCGTATCTTGTTTTTAAAAAATATTTATTTATTTATTATCTTTATTTTTACTTGAAAGGCAGAGGTTCAGAAAATGAGGAAGACTGAGACAGACACAGAGAGATACCTTCCACTCACTGGTTCACTTTCCAAATGCCTACAACATTCACACCAACGACAGGATCTAGGAACTCCATCCGAGTCTTCCATATGTGTGCAGGAACCCAAGCTCTTGGGGCATTATCTGCTACCTCGTTGGGTGTGTGTTAGCAGGAAGCTGGAGGTGAAGTGGAGTAGCCTGGGTTTACAGTAGGCTCTCTAATATGGGATCTGAGTAAAACTTCTGCACAGAGCATTTCCTCCCCTTGCTCTTATTGGCTCAGTTTGATGTACAGTGAGTTAGAACATATTTTGCTGTCTTTTGATGAGAGTAATAATCTCTGACATTGCTTTGAAATTTTGTTTAAATGCAGGGAATCGGTTGCCTAGTTTTACCAATAAATACTATATTTAATGAGGTTCTTTTGTTCTATTTTGTGATTATTAATAGTTTCTAAAAGTCTTTTTAAAAATGTCATTCATTTGAAGGAAAACATATGGAAGTGTTAGTAATTACAACCCCGATCCTTTCCTCTGCTTTCAAAACCAGCAGGTATCAGAGAAGAGGGGTGGCTGCCTGCTGTGAAAGACAGAGGCACCCAAGAAAGGGCAGAAAGAAGCCTGGCCCCATTTAAAGGGACCACTTTATAAAGAGAGTTTTAGAAGATCTAACAGATGTGCGGCTGATGAATGTAAGTTTCTCTGATGAACAGAACTTTAGGGGAAGAAAGAGATCCTTAAAAGCATTTTTAAGCTTTACTCATTGATTTGAAAGTCAGAGTTACAGAGACAGAGACAGAGACAGAGACAGAGAGAGAGAGAGATCTTCTATCCACTGGTTCACTCCTTAGATGTCTGCAATGGCCAGGGCTGGACCAGGCAGAAGCCAGGAGACAGGAGCTGCGTTCAGGTCTCCTACATGGGTGACAGGGGCCCAAGCACCAGGGCCATCCTCCACTGCTTATCCCAGAACATTAAGAGGGAACTGGATCAGAAGTGGAGCAGCAGGACACAAAACATCACCCATATGGGATGCTGGGATCCCAGGTGGTAACTATGTGCTATGCCACAATGCCAGCTCCACCATGTAGACTTGACAATTATCAGGGTCATGCTGGACTTTTGCATCTATCTTGCCATTTTTGTTTTTTAATGATTTATTTATGTATACATGTATGTATCTGTATACTTATTTGAAAGGAAGAATGAAAGAGAGAGAGAGAGAGAGAGAGAGAGAGAGAGAGAGAGAGAGAGAGATGAAGACATTTGATTCACTACCCAAATTCCTGCAAAATCCAGGGCTGGGCCAGGCTGATGCCAGAAGCTTGGAACTCCCATGTGAGTGACAGGGACTCAGCACTTGCATCCTCACCTGCTGCCTTCCTAGGTGAATTAACAGGAAGCAGGATTGGAAGCCAAGTAGCCAGAACCCTAACATTCCAATATGGGATATGGGCATAACTCTGTGCCACAAGGCCTGATCCATAACTGGCCAGCTTTTCCCACATTTAATGGAAATCATTCAAAAGTAAGCTAAAGAGGCATGGTGCTCCATTCCTAAGTTCTTCAGCATGCATCTCCACAAACTGTAACAGCATGTCTGGTTACGCTAGTCCCCCAGCACCTGTGATTTTGTTTTCCATGGTTTTTTTATCCATGACCAGCCATGATCTGAGCATATTAAGTGAAAATTCCAGAAATAAACAGTTGATACATCTGAAATAACTTTTTATTATAGCATATCACTATAGCTGTTCTATTTTATCATTTGTTATTATTCATCTCTTACTGTGCCTAATTTAAAAATAAGATTTATCATAAGGGTGTATTAATAGAACAAAGTGATATATATAGGGCTCAGTACTAACTGTGTTTTCAGGCATCCACTGGGGGTCTTGAAATGTATCCCCTGTGGATACAGGAGCTACTGTAATTTCTCTGCTTAAGAAACCACTGAACATTTAAATGGCATCAAACAACAGCCATTTTATTGCACTCCTATTCTGTGAGTCAGGAATATACTGAGAGATAGCTTAACTATAGGAGTTCATAGTACCTGGGATTTCAGTGAGCAATACTCAAATGGATAAGGGCTGGAGTGTTCTGGAGGCTTCTGCAGATAAGATGTGGGATGATCCAAGTAAGTATTTTTTAAGATTTATTTTATTTATGAAAGATAGAGTGATGGGGGAGGGGAGAGAGGGAGGGAGGGAGGGAGGGAGGGAGGGAGAGAGAGAGAGAGAGAGAATCTTCCATTTGTTGGTTCACTCTGTAAATGGCCATGATGGTCAAGGCTGAGCCAGGCTGAAGCCAGGAGGCAGGAACTCCATCTGGATCTCTCAGGGGGGTGGCAAGGGTCCAGAGACTTGGGCCATCTTCTGCTGTCTTCCTAGGTGCATTAACTGGGCCTGTGGACTGGAACACCTACATATGGCTCTCCTTGTGGCTGGGACATCTCATAACATGGCACTGGGTTCTGAGAGGGAATGACCCAGGAAAAGGGCTTGAGAAAATGATAGTCCTGGAGACCAGGTAGAACTTGGGTGGTTTTCCTGCTGTAGCTCTGGAAGTCTTGCATTGTCACTTCCATTAGACCTCTTGTTAGCAGGCATGTGCTGCATCTGTGAAAAGGTTAATGTAAGGCTTTTCCAGGGCAGAGTATGAGTGATCTAAGCCTGGGAGAAGGAAGCCCAATAACTCACATTGTGGCTCAGGAATAGTTCCAAAGGGGTCAAATTCTAATCATAATTTATATATTAAATCATGGGCATATATTGGCTTGGCAGACAAAGCTGGGCTTTAGGTTGGGGGGGTAGGTGTGCTCTGGGGCTAAATTTCCAATTGGTTGGAGATTACAACATGATTGGCTAAGAGGCTCTGTCTCTGAGAGACAGAGAGAGCATTATCTCTGAAATGAGGGCACTGCTTAAATTTAAGGAAGGAATTTGTGGGAATGGATAAAGACTGTATAGATGAAGAACAAAGGATTGCTCAAGGTTACTCCTATGGCTCAGACAAAAACAGATCTCTTGTGGACATCATCCAGCTCAGATTGACCAGCTAGGTAAGATTCATAACTGTGTCCAGCCGCTCTTCAGTAAGTCTTAGTGGATGTGTATTTTGAATGCCTTGTGTTATTTTTAGGGGCAATTCCTTCTACTCTGCTGACCAAAGCAGGGGTCCCCACCTATATTCATGGGGAATAGACAGAGATCCTCATCCCTCCATGGGATGTCAAAGAACTTATAACTACTCTTAAAAAAACAGAAACAATCTTCCACAGAGCTCTGTGTTATTACCATTCCACAAAAATAATTTCTGAATATCATCTAATACCAATTATCCCTCAATTACCTAAAAAAAAACTTTAATAGCTTTTTTTCGTGTTCCAAAACTAGGTTCCAGTCAAGAATGGTAGATTGCACTTCTTATTTTATCTCTTATTTAAGAAGGGTTTTAAAGAAGGTTTTTTTTTCGAATAATACGCATTTTCCAAGCTTAGTAAAAACCTTAAAAAACCTCTTTAATGCTTTTGGGGCAAATGAGCAGTCTGTCTTTGTTTTGGATACAAATATTAGGCTGATGTTGACCTCAGATAAGACTGATTATATGTGAGTCACTCATTCATTTGATAATAGCTTGTAAAGGTCATGTTATATTCTGGGCACTGTGTTAGATTCTAGGTATGTAAACAAGATAAGACAAAAATAATATGGAAACAAACAAAGCAAAAAGAAATAAAATTCTTGCACTCAATTCTCAATCACACAGCAACTCAATAGTCAACTGTAACAGAGTAGGATAACTGGCATAATAGAGGAAGTTTAATAGCATCATGGGAACAGAGAGATAGGAGGTCCTTGGTGTTGAAGCGACAGTTCAGAGTCTAATGGTGATGTAGCTGTATCTGTAGGTAAATCACAAGACAAGTGCTCTAACACAGGTAACGATGAAGCACGGTGAAGAAAGCAGAAATAAAAACATTTAACGGCTCATTTTCCATAACAGAAAATGCAAACACCTTGGCACCCTTTGTCTTACCTCTCCTTCCCTTGCATTTCTTTCCTGGTTCACCTTCCTATGTTCAGAGTGTGTTTCTGTGTCTTGAGTCTTGGTTCCCTCGGATTGCTTTCTGGAGAGTCCCCTGCCTCAGTTGGCTCATCTGCATACCTTCTTTCATGAAGTTCAGACTTGCCCCCATTATAAATTTAGACTTTGTTCTGGGCCCAGTCACAAAGCCTGCAAATTCTACCCCCCAGCTCTTTGTTTATCTCCCCCTGGGTTTCTCCTCTGGAAGCTGAAAGCGGGTGGGCTCCCACTGACTCTGCCATTTTGGACAACATCACTGCTGCTCACTAGGGAAGCAATAAAGCCCGGCTCATTTGCATGAATCTCTGCAGTGGCTCTTCTGACCCCAGGGCTGTTAGAAGTACTCATTAGATCCTCTTTAATTAAATATGTAACACACATCATGCCATCAAGCATAAAAAAAGAAAGAAAAATACAAATCTAACAACGGCTCCTGCTCCTAATTAAAAGCAGGCTGCTTTTGCCTCAGAGCAAGCTGGGGACACTGCTTTTATCCCGGGCACAGCTATGGAACCCCCGGTGCCAATGCCCAGGGGGCAGGGGCATGAGTCCTTGGATGTGCCAAGGGGACTGAGCTTTGTTGGGTGACATAGGCTCTCTGCCTTCTCAGTAGGTGGGATCCAATTTCAGCTCCTGATACGTGATTCAAGGTGAGGGTGAGCTTTCATTTCCTTTCATCCCACTTTTCAAATGCTCTTCGACTGAATGCCATATAGTGGTGTTGTAGGTAAACAGAATGTGAACACAGTAGGATGGCCTCACCAACAAAAATCTCATAAAAGCTCAAAGAGAATGAGCCACATGCATCAGTTGCTCATATGTGATGCTGGTAGGAGGTGAAGGAGCAGATTGGCATGGGGGCAAAGGGCCAGGCTCCTAGAGGGTCTTTATTCTATGTCATGCTGATGATTGAAAATAGCATCCAGAAGTAGGAGACTTCCTGACTCACCTGCTCATAATCTTGGTTCTTAGACACCCCTTGAATTTTCTTCCTCCCCTCTCCTAATCTCTTCTCATCTCCACTCCACCCTTGCCAATTCTCTTTCTTCTAGTGAAACGCAGCAGAACCACTCCACCACTACACTTGAGTGGTCTTTCCTATTACATGCGAATCTTGAAACAGTTTACCCATGTTCAACTGAATAAAAATGCCTCTTATGTCTTTTTTTCAATAGTGATGGCCCCTGAACTTTTACATTGAGAAATGATTTTGCTGTTGAAAGAGAGGCAGGGGAAGAAAGATGACTGGGAAGGAACTTATCCTCCACCTACATATATCTTACAAGTCACTTTTTATTGAGTGACTTTTTGTTTGTTAGTTTGTTTGTTTGTCGGGGTATCTTTAAAGAACTAATGGACACTCCCACAGTAGGTGCTGTTCTGAGATGAACTAGGAATTCCTTTTTTTTTTTTTTGTAAAGATTTTATTTATTTCATTTGAGAGGTAGAGTTACAGATAGTGAGAGGGAGAGACAGAGAGAGAGGTCTTCCTTCTGTTGGTTCACTCTCCAGAAGCTGCGCCAATCTGAAGCCAGGAGCCAGGTGCTTCTTCCCAGTCTCCCACACAGATGCAGGGGCCCAAGGACTTGGGCCATCCTCCACTGCTCTCCCAGGCAATAGCAGAGAGCTGGATTGGAAGAGGAGCAGCCGGGACTAGAACCGGCATCCATATGGGATGCCGGCGCCGCAGGCGGAGGATTAACCTATTGCGCCATGGCGCCGGCCCCAGGAATTCTTGATCCTTTATAAGATTTTCTTGAAGTGAAAAAGGAGGCTTTTTTGAAAAATTGTATTTATTTACTTATTTATGTTCATTTGAAAGGCAGAGACATGAATGGGGGGAGAAAGAGAGGAAGAGAAGGCGAGAGAGAGAGAGAGAGAGAGAGAGAATCTTCCATCTAATAAATAGATGCCAAATGCAAGCAATAGTTAATTGGGCCAGGCCAAAGCTAGGAGCCCTCAGTCTGGGTCTATCACATAGGTTGCAGGGACCCAAGTACTTGAACATCACCTGCTGCCTCTCCAGGCACATATTAGCAGGACTGGAATGAGAAGTGGAGCCAGGACTTAAGCACAGGTACTCTGCACTGGGATAAAGGTGTGCCAAGCAATATGTTAACCACTACACCAAAGCCCCACCCAAGGAATTATTTTAGCCCTGCTTTCATTCTTAAGATTGTATTCTAGTCTGTATCCAATATAGCGTACCATTGGGAATTCATGACTACTGCTTTCCATGTCTGCTATCGGCTTTTTGGGCATAAGAATTGTTGAATCTATCAAGATCCTGCAACCATAGGATATTCATGTGACAAATGATTGTTAAATTCTATTATGTACCAGACCCCTTTTCAAACACTCAGGGCACAGCAACAAACAGAAGAAATAATATCCCACCTCTAATGGAATTTACATTCTAATGTGGGAAGTCAGATAACAAAACAAACACCTGAATATATTAAATATAAAATATTAAAAAATGAGATTGACATCTTGAGGCTTGATTATTGTTTATAACCCTTGTCTATACTCCTGAGGAACAGTGGTCTTTCTACTTACTACTTGTTGAATTCTTTATTTAGTGGAGGAATAACCTTGTGATTCTAAAGTAAATTGAAGATATGTCATCACAAAAATTAAAAGAAAAATAAGAAAGGAAAGAAGGGGAAAGGTGGGAGTGAGCCAGGGAGAGTGGGTAGTGTCATTTTGTTCTTAAAACTGTGTATATAGGCCGGCGTTGCGGCTCACTAGGCTAATACTCCGCCTTGCGGCACCGGCACACAGGGTTCTAGTCCCGGTTGGGGCGCCGGATTCTGTCCCGCTTGCCCCTCTTCCAGGCCAGCCCTCTGCTGTGGCCAGGGAGTGCAGTGGAGGATGGCCCAGGTCCTTGGGCCCTGCACCCCATGGGAGACCAGGATAAGTACCTGGCTGCTGGCTTTGGATCAGCATGGTGTGCTGGCCACAGCGGCCATTGGAGGGTGAACCAACGGCAAAGGAAGACCTTTCTCTCTGTCTCTCTCTCTCTCACTGTCCACTCTGCCTGTAAAAAAAAAAAAAAAACTGTGTATATGCAATACATGAAATCAATGCTCTTTGTATAAATAAATAAAAAATGAAAGACAATACCAATGCAGAATGTAAGGGCAGGTTAAGGGATGGAAAGTGATAGAGCTGGTAAGTTAAACACAGTGTTTGGAAGCTCTTTCTAATGCACACATATTTGAGCAAAGGTCTGTGTACAGTAAGAGTCTGAACCATATAGATGTCTGATGGAAGAGGAGTAACAGACAGAACGGAGAGCATGTTCAATGGCACTGAGGTTGGACCTCAGAGTATTTGAGGTCACCAAGGAGGCTTGTGTGGCTGGAACAGAATAAGCCAATAGGGAACTTTCTAAAATACTTCCAGTTGATTCTAAATCAGCTAGTCAGGTTTTAATCTTGCTCCTGCTTTGAACCATATGTGTCTTCATTCTAACATATAAAAGTTTTCATTCGAGAAAGGAGATGGCTAACGACTGTGTGTCATATTCATAGTTTGGGGATAGTTTAAAAGTCATTAGGGAACAGAGATTTTGGAGTGCAGGAAGTCTGTCAAGGATGCACTGTTTTGCAGTTCAATTATGGAAATCAGAGACATCAAGTATAGGCAACTCTTCATCAATTTTGAGCCTTGCAAGATGGGAGGTATACACAGTGAAACAAAAGGATGAGTCAGGGATAATAGTGATATAAAACCTTCTACTTAGTGTAGGTGTGGATTTGGACAGAAAAGGTTCTACTTGGCTTTACCCACAAGGGGGAAAAACCAAAAGCAGAATCAGAGGTTTCATAATTCAAAAGAAAATAGAAAGCAGCCAAATGATCAACTTATAGTAAGGTATGAGGGATGGAATAAGCATAGGTTAGCTGTTAGATTGGATAAGGGAACCACTTCTTTCCCTGCCCTGCAGGAGCTAGGAATCATGGGTGAAGATAGAGAGAAATAGGGAAGTTGAACTTCCAGTGCAGAACGTGCCCCCAGATTCAGGACTTGTGTGTCTAGATTCCTATCTGACTGCCTCAATATACCACTTGATTGCACAGTAGACTCCTCAACCTCACTGTGTCCAGAATTTGAAATACTGATCTCCTATACACACCCCCAGGTCTATTTCATTCTTAGACTTTCCCATCTCGGATAAAAACAACCCCATCTTTCCGGTCTCTCAAGCCATCTCATTACTCTTCTTTTTCTGACAGTGTCTCAAGAACTTCTGTCAGCTCTACTTTCAAAACACATCCAGAATCCAACTGCTTCTTACCATTTCACAGCTAACCAGATCTGAGCCATCATCTCTTACCTGTTACACTCTGGTGGCCTCCTTCCCAGTCTCCTTGATTCCACCCTTGCCTTTCCCCATCCCCAAAGTCTACTCTCAGCAGCCAAAACAGTCCCTTAAAAATCAATGTCAAGCAGTGTTCATCTTATACTGAAAACTCTGGACTGGATTTTTATTCCAGTCGGAATAAAAGTCCAAAACCTTATGATGGCCAATAACAAACTGTAAACGATTTCCCTTCTCCACACCCCTCTTACCTTTCTGGCTTCCTTTATTTCCACTTGCCTGTTTGCTATTCTGTTCCTGTAGACATCAACCATCCCTCCATTGTAGGATCCTTTCTCTATCCCTTCCCTATATCTGAATGCTTTTGCCTTAGATGTCAGCCGAGTTAATTCTGTTACTTCCTTCAAGGCTTTGCTCAGATTTTGCCTTCTCGATAATGACTCCCCAACTCGCACTCTAACACCCACTCCATCCTGACCCCAGGAACTCCTCTTCCCTTTCTTCTTCACATTAGTACTTTTTATCATACAACATTATGTATGTTAGTAATTTGCTAAAATGTAAGTTCTTTATGGGCATGCGCTTTTGTTACTTTTAAATTTTTTCCTTAGAGATAGACCTCAACAATTTAGTAGAGTTTAGGTATCCTGTTAAGTAAATTGGATGAATGGATAATAGAGAATTTTAAGGAAGGTCTACTGTGCAGACTTAATTTCCCTTATAAAATATGAGTCAAGACCAATTGCTGAGACTAAGATATGTAATTGAGGAATCAATTTTTAAAAGATATTTAAACTAGGATATTTGAACTATCTCTGAGGATGGAGATAGGGAGTCATCCAGGAGGAAATAAAAAATAAAGATTACTATCAATAAAGTGAAGCTTTAATTTAAAATAACCAAATGTACCATGACGATAGTATATATAATTATACTACTATCTTCAGAAATGCTTACTATGTAGACTATGGTGCACCGAGTAGTGACCCCTCAAAAGATGTTTATATTCTAATACCAGAGAATGATGGATATTACCTTAATGGTGAGAAAAATGATTGTTACCAATATTGAGAGGAGCTTGTCCTGTATTTCCTGTATAGACTCTAAATGGAATCACATATATTCTTTTTCTTTTTTTTTTTGACAGGCAGAGTGGACAGTGAGAGAGAGAGAGAAAGGTCTTCCTTTTGCCGTTGTTTCACCCTCCAATGGCCGCTGCGGCTGGCGCGCTGCGGCCAGCGCACCATGGCCGGCACACCGCGCTGATCCAAAGCCAGGAGCCAGGTGCTTCTCCTGGTCTCCCATGTGGGTGCAGGGCCCAAGCACTTGGGCCATCCTCCACTGCACTCCAGGGCCATAGCAGAGAGCTGGCCTGGAAGAGGAGCAACCGGGACAGAATCCGCGCCCCGACCAGGACTAGAACCCGGTGTGCTGGTGCCACAAGGTGGAGGATTAGCCTATTGAGCCATGGCGCTGGCCATATATAGTCTTATAATTGAGAAGCAGAGTTGGTTTTGAGGTAGACATGCAAAAGGTAAACACTCATATTCAGAGTGAAAGGCAATGTGAAGGTACAGATAGACACTGGAGTGATGCAACCACAAGCCAAGGGATGTGAAGGGTTCCCAGCAGCTAAACAAATCATGGAGAGAGGCCTAGAAGAGATTCCCCCAGAGTCTCTGGAGAGCATGTGGTCCTGTAGAACACCTTGATTTCAAACTTTTGGGCTCCAGAACTGAGGGGAAAGTATATTTCTGTTGTTGTAGTCCACCTAGTCTATAGTAACAGATTACAAAATGCCTAGGAATTCAAGACTGATTTTGGTAATTGAAAGTGGGGTGCTGCTATAACAAGCACCTAAAAGTGTAAGGACCGATATTGTGGTGTAGCAGGTTAAGCTGCTTCCTGTGAAGCTGCCATCACATACTGGCACTTATTTGTGTCCCGGCTGCTCCACTTACAATCCATCTCTCTGATAATGTCCTGGGAAAAGCAACAGAAGATGGCCCAACTGTTTGGGTCCCTGCTACCCATGTGGGATAGCCAGAAGAAAGAAGCTCTTGGCTCCTGGCTTCCTGGCTTTGGCCTGGTCCTGTCCTGGCTGATGTGGCCATTTGAGTGAGTGAACCAGCAGACTGATGATCTCTCTCTCTCTCTGCCTCCCCCTCTCTGTAACTCTGCCTTTCAAATAAATAAATAAAGCTTGGAAAAATTAAAAAATGAAAATGTGGACATGACTTTGTCAATGGAAAACGGATAGAGTGGAAGAGGAGTTTTGAAGTGCGTCACAGAAAGAGCTTACATTACCTTGAAGAGACAATTGGCAAAAATACAGTGCTTCTCTTGAAAGGACTCGGAAATTAAGAAGGCTGGGTGTGGGGAGCAACTCGGACTAGACTAAGTTACTGGAATTAAGACTTATTCTATGCATCTGCTCTCCCACAATATGGCGCTGAGAAGGGAGAAACAGCTTCTACACAGCTGCCTCCAGTTCCACCAATAAACTGTAGGACCTGCTCCTGATTGGAGGAGAGCAGCGTACTTGGCGTGTGGGTAGCAGAGTTGGGATTGGTGGAAGAGGACTATAAAGGAGGAGAGAGACAACATGCACGAGGAACATCTAAGGGGAACATCTGAGGGAACACCTGTGCAGCCCCCGAGAGAGCCGGCTGGCGGTGTGCCGCTCCCCTGCGGAAGTGGGGAAAGTGGCCAGGGGGAACCGCCCTTCCACGGAGGTGGAAGAGACGGTAGCCAACCCGGGAAGAACCAGCAGCAAACCCGGGGAGGGCCGAGCAGACAAAAGAACAGTGCAGGGTCCTGTGTCGTTCCTCCGCGAAGAGGGGGAGCGACAGCTGGGAAAAAAACAACCTGTGTAGTCTTTGTGAGGAACAGGGTGCTAGCATGTATGTGAACAAGGGAAACAGTTTTGGGATAAGTGTTTGGCATATCAGTTAAGATGCCACTCAGGACTCCTGTATCACATATCCAGTGTCTGGCTTCACATCCTACTCTACTCCCAAATCCAGCTGCCTGTTAATGCATATCCTGGAAGATAGCAGATGATGGCTCAACTAGTTGAGTCCCTACCACACATGTGGGTTACCTGTATTGAGTTTCTGGTTTCTGGATAGTTGGAGATTAAACTAGCAGATGGGAGGTTTCTGTTTCTGTGTACCTCTCCTCCAACTCTTTCTATCAAAATAAATATATAAACAAAAATGAATAAATTTAAAAACATTCTTATGAGGGATTACCAAGACATTGGGACTATATAATTGGAACCTGGAAGAAAAGTGATCCTTTCTATACGGTGACAGAAAATCAGCTGAATTACTTCTTGCAATTGCTTGAAAAGCAGAATGAACTTAGACACTTAGTTGGGGACAGTTCCAAGCAAAGTGTTGAGGGTGCAACCTGCTTTATTTCCTCTGCTTGTAGTAAAATGTGAGGAAGGAGATGAATTAAGGAAAGGCTGTTGAGTAAAAAGGAATCTGCAATTGATGATTTAGAAATTTCTCACTTTATGTAGCTTGGAAGAAGTACTAAAATTAGGAGACTTATTGTTAGGAAGGTGTGCTTTAAAAAGATGGACAAGTGTGTAGCTGAACAATCTTGAAGAATTAAAGTGTGAAAAGAAAGATCTACCCAGCTATTTTAGAAGATACTAGGGAGAGAATTTAAATTATACAGGAAAATTTCTATTTAACAATGTGAACCCCTAGTACATACATGGGAGACCCACAGGATATTTCACAATGTAATATCAGCATAGGCAATGCCATCTTAGACCAACAGGGAGAGAGACAGAATAAGATGAAAGAAAGCTGTCAGATTCCCCAAATTCTACCATTGAAAATAAATATACAGACAGAAAGAAATATCCAACACAAAATGTCAGAAGCGCTGCTGTTAAGAAATCTGGGGATTCCAAGACAGCTAAGTAGAGAAAAGACGTGCTGCTTTAGATGAGGGGAAAATAGCATAAGAAAAGGAGGAGAAGTGCATTCCCAGAGTAAAGTTGGAGAGAAGATTGCACTAAAAATTCTACAGAAGGAAGAAGGATGCTGGAGAGCAACGTGAACAGTGCAGGTGTGCAGCAATGAGCAGAGAAACCACACATGACTTCAGCAGCTGGGAACTGGAGGAGACGCCAGCTTTGGAGAGAGGTGAGAGCGGACTGCGGCAGCTCATACCACTGGTGATATTGCCTGAGAGAGAGCCTGGTGGCCCATACTGTCTTTGAGTCTAGCCTGAGCCCTAGCATGAGCCAGGATACCCATCTAATCCAGTGAAAGAAAAGCACATTTCTTTCTCCCCATCTCCCAGCAAGGGTACCTGGCAACTGGTGGGGAGAAGGTGCCATTTTGATACAAGTAGAGGCTGCAGCAGCCCTGATATACAAGTGTGATTGGGAGATTTTACCAGAGGGATAAATCCACGTTCCTACGGATGTTGAGTCTTCCTGGGAGGGTTGACAGGGAGCTGGGCACCCATGTAGGAATGTGAGGTACTCCCAACCTCTCAACATATCACGGGATCCAGGGCTCAAAGTGGAGCACTCACAGGCAGCTGGCTCTGGGAGAGTCTCTGCTCTCTTCATGGATAGAGCAGGCTATCAGGACAGAGGAAATCCTCTGCAACCCTTGACTGTGGGAGCCTTGAGCAATGTGACTGTGGGAACTCTGTGACTACATGATACAGCTCAGGTGTAGCTTGGTCTATCATTGTATCTTTTGCCAGAGGCTCAGAGCTTCCTGACTGTCTAGGGTGGGTCATTGCAGAGGGATCTGTGCTCACACTGAGGACTGCATAGGTCCTTTGTGTGGTTCATGTGGTAGCTTGGGTGAGGCTTGTACTCAATGTGGGCTAACCATGGTCATTGATCACTTTGAAAAAGACAATGTGATTATGCCAGCAGATGTGATCATGACCTTCCCTCTCTGATAATAGAGACCTACCGTGCCCATTTTGGCTGTCATCCTGGATGCTTGGCCTACACTGGAGCAATAACCAGAGTTCCCTGGCCACATTCAGCACATGTCTCTGGGTACTCAGTGAAAGGGAAGACACTCCACTAAGTCCAAGAGGCATAGTTCTAAGATAAAAATTCATCATAGGAAGAAACCAACAAGTAGCACCACAAATACCTAAAAATAAATGCAGAAATTCAAAAAAGAAGTACAAGGAAGACAACATGACTCCCCCAAAGGAACGCAACAACACCTCAATATTAGAACATGAAGACAAAGAAATTGATGAAGTGCCTGAAAAGAAATTCAAAAGAATAATCACAGGATTACCTAGAAGTAATCAGAAGCAAATTCATGAATTCAAAAAATCCATACATGACATGGAGGAAAATTTTCCCATGAGATTGAGATTTTAAAGAGAAATAAAACTAAAATATGTCAAATGAAAACTGCAGTGGAAAGCCTTAACAACAGACTTGGTGAGGCAAAAGAAAGAATATCTGAAGACAAATTCCAAAGACAAATCTTTGGAAATATCTCAACCAGACCAATGAAAATTAGAAATTAGAAAAGTTAAAAATAGCATATGAGATATATAGAATACTATCAAACAACCCAATATATGGGTCTTAGGAGTTTTTGAAGGTGTGGAAAGAAAGAATGTATTACATAGCTTATTTGGTGAAATAATTATAGAAAACTTTCCTAAATCTGAGAAAGAAAGGGATTTCCAGGTACACAAGGCTCAGAACTAATAGACATGATCAGAAAGGATCTTCACCACAACACATTGTAGTCAAACTTTCAACACAGAAACATAAACAGACAATTCTAAAATGTGCACAAGAGAAATGTCAGATTATTTTTAGATGTCCAGTTAGACTCACTGCTGATTTCTCATCAGAAATCCTACAGTGTAGAAGAGAATGGAGAGATATAGTCCAACTATTTTTTGAAAAAAAAAAAAAGATTTATTCATTTACTTGAAAGGCAGAGTTACACAGAGAAAAGGAGAGGCAGAGAAAGAGATGGAGGTCCTCCATCCGCTGGTTCACTCCCCAACTGTCCACAATGGTTGAAGCTTCACCAATCTGAAGCCAGGAGCCAGGAGCTTATTCTGGGTCTCCCACGTGGGTGCAGTGACCCAAGGAATTGGGCCATCTTCTACTGCTTCCCGAGGCCATAGCAGAGAGCTGGATCAGATGTGGAGCAGCCAGGACTTGAACTGGTGCCCATATGGGATGCTAGCATTGAAGGTGGTGGCCTCCTAGTCCACCCAAAATACTGTACCCTTTAAAGCTCTCATTTATGAATGAAGGTGAAAAAAAGATTTTGTATAACAAATAAAAATTCAAAGATTTTTTTCACCACTCATCAAGCCTTATAAATGATGTGTAAGGATGTGTTATGCAGAAGCTGAGCCACAGGAGCCGCCAGGGCCGCCGGACCCTCCGGAGCCGCAGAGTCTGTGTGCCAGCTCTGGAAGGAGAAGTGAGCTGAAAACCTCTCAGTAACCCGAGACATTGGCGGGGAAAGGCAGAAAAAGCTTGCAGAGACCGAGGCCTGAAACCCCACTGGGGAAAGTTCACCAGGCTGGCTGGAGGAGAGAAAAAATCGAATAAATAAGGGGAACCTGCAGGGACATTTAGCCTCTCTCTCCACTCACCTTACAAAGCCGAGCAAGACAAAGGGCAGGCGCCATTTTACGTAAGTAAAGCAGTGCTCGCCATTTTGCATATGTAAAGCGGGTGTCTCTCATTAGCCAAGCAGAAAAACCTGACTCTGGTAAGCAAGCGAATACCCACAGGGGCCAGATTTCATACATCAACTACTCTCAATTCCACTCAGCTGTGTGGAATTACTTCCCAACTGAGTCAAAAAAAAAAAAAAAAAAAGAGAGAGAGAGAGAGAGAGAGAGCGAGAGCGAGCAAGGGAACAATCAAGGTGAATCACCTTTGGCACACCCTTAACCCTGTAGAACCAGAGCTCTCTGGCCACACCCATCAAAGCCTCTAAGGATCCATCAAAAGCAGACAGTCCTCTTAATCTAGAGTCACAGTATAAGGAGAAAAAAACAAAGAATATCTCCAATATCACAAATGCAAGAGCCGAGGTAACAAGAACAAAGAAGACACTATGACGCCCCCAACTGAAATAGACATCCCAATTCAAGATTATGAAGATGATGAGATAGAAGAAATGCAAGAAGCAGATCTCAAAAAATTGATAAGAACATTAAGAAGTTCTCAAAAACAAATTCTCGAACTACAGAAATCCTTAATGGACAAGATAGAAAATCTCTCTCGTGAAAATGAAATGTTAAGGAGGAATCAAAATGAAATGAAACAACTAGTAGAAAATGAAACTGTGATAGTGATGAGAAATCATAATGAAGTGAAGAATTCAATAGATCAAATGACAAACACATTAGAGAGCCTTAAAAACAGAATGGGTGAAGCAGAAGGGAGAATATCAGACTTAGAAGACAGAGAACAGGAAAATATACAATCAAACCAAAGAAAAGAAGAGGAAATTAGAAATCTAAAACATATTGTCGGGCATCTTCAGGATACTATTAAAAAACCCAACATTCGGGTTCTAGGAGTTCCTGAAGGCATGGAGAGGGAGAAAGGATTAGAAGGCCTTTTTAGTGAGATATTAGCAGAAAATTTCCCAGGTTTGGAGAAGCACAGAGACATCCTAGTACAAGAAGCTCATAGAACCCCTAATAAACATGACCCAAAGAGATCCTCACCACGACACATTGTAATTAAACTCACCACAGTGAAACATAAAGAAAAGATCCTAAAATGTGCAAGAGAGAAACGTCAGATTACTCTCAGAGGATCTCCAATCAGAATCACAGCTGACTTCTCATCAGAAACCCTACAAGCTAGGAGGGAATGGCGAGATATAGCCCAGGTACTAAGAGAGAAAAACTGCCATCCCAGAATATTATATCCTGCTAAGCTCTCATTTGTGAATGAAGGTGAAATAAAGACCTTTCACAACAAACAGAAATTGAAAGAATTTCTGGCCACTCGTCCAGCCCTGCAAAAGATGCTTAAAGATGTGTTACACACAGAAACACAGAAACACGGTCATCAATATGAAAGAAGGTAAATGAAGGAACTCACACCAAAAGATCACAGGAAGTTCAAAACATATATCAGAAAATATCTTTGGCAAATGGCAGGGCAAAGCTACTACTTATCAATAGTCACATTGAACGTTAATGGCCTGAACTTTCCAGTTAAAAGACACCGATTGGCTGATTGGCTTAAGGAACAAAACCCATCTATTTGCTGCTTACAAGAAATACATCTTTCCAACAAAGATCCATACAGACTGAAAATGAAAGGCTGGAAAAAGATCTACCATGCCAACAGAAATGAAAAAAGAGCGGGCGTAGCCATCTTAATATCGGACAACATAAACTTTACCACAAAAACTGTTAGGAGAGACAAAGAGGGGCACTATATAATGATTAAGGGATCAATTCAACAGGAAGATATAACGATTATCAATGTATATGCACCTAATTACAGGGCACCGGTTTATTTAAAATATTTGTTAACGGACTTAAAGGGAGACTTAGACCCCAATACAATAGTACTGGGGGACTTCAATACACCACTCTCAGAAATAGACAGATCAACAGGGCAGAAGATCAACAAGGAGACAGTAGATTTAAACGACACTATAGCCCAAATGGATCTAACAGATATATACAGAACTTTTCATCCTACACGGAAAGCATTTACATTCTTTTCAGCAGTACATGGAACCTTCTCTAGGATTGACCACATACTAGGCCATAAAGCAAGTCTCAGCAAATTCAAAAGAATTAGAATCATACCATGCAGCTTCTCAGACCATAAAGGAATGAAGTTGGAAATTAGCAACTCAGGAATCCCTAGAGCATATGCAAACACATGGAGATTGAACAACATGCTCCTGAATGAACAATGGGTCATAGAAGAAATTAAAAGAGAAATCAAAAATTTTCTGGAAGTAAATGAGGATAACAGCACAACATACCAAAACTTATGGGATGCAGCAAAAGCAGTGTTAAGAGGAAAGTTTATATCAATAGGTGCCTACATCAAGAAATTGGAAAGGCACCAAATAGATGAGCTTTCACGGCATCTCAAGGATCTAGAAAATCTGCAGCAAACCAGACCCAAATCTAGTAGGAGAAGAGAAATAATTAAAATCAGAGAAGAAATCAACAGGATTGAATCCAAAAAAAATTACAAAAAATCAGCCAAACGAGGAGCTGGCTTTTTGAAAAAATAAACAAAATTGACACTCCATTGTCCCAACTAACTAAAAAAAGAAGAGAAAATACCCAAATCAATAAAATCAGAGATGAAAAAGGAAACTTAACAACAGACACCACAGAAATAAAAAGAATCATCAGAAATTACTACAAGGACCTGTATGCCAGCAAACAGGGAAACCTATCAGAAATGGATAGATTCCTGGACACATGCAACCTACCTAAATTGACCCACGAAGACATAGAAAACCTAAACAGACCCATAACTGAGACAGAAATTGAAACAGTAATAAAGGCCCTCCCAACAAAGAAAAGCTCAGGACCAGACGGATTCACTGCTGAATTCTACCAGACATTTAAAGAAGAACTAACTCCAATTCTTCTCAAACTATTCAGAACAATCGAAAAAGAGAGAATCCTCCCAAATTCTTTCTATGAAGCCAGCATCACCTTAATTCCTAAGCTGGAAAAAGATGCAGCATTGAAAGAGAATTACAGACCCATATCCCTGATGAACATAGATGCAAAAATCCTCAATAAAATTCTGGCCAATAGAATGCAACAACACATCAGAAAGATCATCCACCCAGACCAAGTGGGATTTATCCCTGGTATGCAGGGATTGTTCAACATTCGCAAATCGATCAATGTGATACACCACATTAACAGACTGCAGAAGAAAAACCATATGATTATCTCAATAGATGCAGAGAAAGCATTTGATAAAATACAACACCCTTTCATGATAAAAACTCTAAGCAAACTAGGTATGGAAGGAACATTCCTCAATATAATCAAAGCAATTTATGAAAAACCCACGGCCAACATCATATTGAATGGGGAAAAGTTGGAAGCTTTTCCACTGAGATCTGGTACCAGATAGGGTTGCACACTCTCACCACTGCTATTCAATATAGTTCTGGAAGTTCTAGCCAGAGCTATTAGGCAAGAAAAAGAAATTAAAGGGATACAAATTGGGAAGGAAGAACAAAAACTATCCCTCTTTGCAGATGATATGATTCTTTACTTAGGGGACCCAAAGAGCTCTATTAAGAGACTATTGGAACTCATAGAAGAGTTTGGCAAAGTAGCAGGATATACAATCAATGCACAAAAATCAACAGCCTTTGTATACACAGGCAATATCATGGCTGAGAAAGACCTTCTAAGATCAATCCCATTCACAATAGCTACAAAAACAATCAAATACCTTGGAATAAACTTAACCAAGGACTTTAATGATCTCTACGATGAAAATTACAAAACCTTAAAGAAAGAAATAGAAGAGGATACCAAAAAATGGAAAAATCTTCCATGCTCATGGATTGGAAGAATCAATATCATCAAAATGTCCATTCTCCCAAAAGCAATTTATAGATTCAATGCAATACCAATCAAGATACCGAAGACCTTCTTCTCAGATCTGGAAAAAATGATGCTGAAATTCATATGGAGACACAGGAGACCTCGAATTGATAAAGCAATCTTGTACAACAAAAACAAAGCCGGAGGCATCACAATACCAGATTTCAGGACATACTATAGGACAGTTGTTATCAAAACAGCATGGTACTGGTACAGAAACAGATGGATAGACCAACGGAACAGAATCGAAACACCAGAAATCAATCCAAACGTCTACAGCCAGCTCATATTTGATCAAGGATCCAAAACCAATCCCTGGAATAAGGACAGTCTATTCAATAAATGGTGCTGGGAAAACTGGATTTCCACATGCAGAATCATGAAGAAATACCCCTACCTTTCACCTTACACAAAAATCCACTCAACGTGGATTAAAGACTTAAATCTATGACCCAACACCATCAAATTACTAGAGAGCATTGGAAAAACCTTGCAAGATATAGGTACCGGCAAAGACTCTTGGAAAATACCCCAGAAGCACAGGCAGTCAAAAACAAAATTAACATTTGGGATTGCATCAAATTGAGAAGTTTCTGTATTTCAAAAGAAACAGTTAGGAAAGTGAAGAGGCAACCGACAGAATGGGAAAAAATATTTTCAAACTATGCAACAGATAAAGGGTTGATAACCAGAATCTACAAAGAAATCAAGAAACTCCACAACATCAAAACAAACAACCCACTTAAGAGATGGGCCAAGGACCTCAACAGACATTTTTCAGAAGAGGAAATCCAAATGGCCAACAGACACATGAAAAAATGTTCAAGATCACTAGCAATCAGGGAAATGCAAATCAAAACCACAATGAGGTTTCACCTCACCCTGGTTAGAATGGCTCACATTCAGAAATCTACCAACAATAGATGCTGGAGAGGATGTGGGGAAAAAGGGACACTAACCCACTGTTGGAGGGAATGCAAACTGGTAAAGCCACTATGGAAGTCAGTCTGGAGATTCCTCAGAAACCTGAATATAACCCTACCATTCAACCCAGCCATCCCACTCCTTGGAATTTACCCAAAGGAAATTAAATTGGCAAACAAAAAAGGAGTCTGCACATTAATGTTTATTGCAGCTCAATTCACAATAGCTAAGACCCGGAACCAACCCAAATGCCCATCAACAGAAGACTGGATAAAGAAATCATGGGACATGTACTCTATCGAATACTATACTGCAGTCAAAAACAATGAAATCCGATCATTTGCAACAAGATGGAGGAATTTGGAAAACATCATGCTGAGTGAATTAAGCCAGTCCCAAAGGGACAAATATCATATGTTCTCCCTGATCAGCGACAACTAACTGAGCACCAAAAGGGAAACGTGTTGAAGTGAAATGGACACTATGTGAAACAGTGACCTGATCAGCACTTGTCCTGACGGTTGATGTACAAGGTAATACTTTATCCATTTTAGTATTGTTTTGTTCTAGTACTATTGGTTGAACTCTGTAATTAACACACAATTATTCTTAGGTGTTTAAATTTTAACTGAAAAGTGATCCCTGTTAGGAATCTGGAAAGCATTATGCTGAATGAAATAAGCCAGTCCCAAAGGGACAAATACCATATGTTCTCCCTGATTGGTGACAACTAACTGAGCACCAAAAAGGAAACCTGTTAAAGAGAAATGAACATTATGAAACGGTGACTTGATCAGCCTTTGCCCTGACTGTTGATGAACAACTTAATACGTTATCCCTCTTAGTATTTTTTTTGTTTATTTGTTCTACTTAATACTTTTGGTTGAATACTGTAATCAATACAAAGTTATTCTCAAGTGTTGAAACTTAACTGAAAAGTGATCGCTGTTAAATAAAAGAGTGGGAGTAAGAGAGGGAAGAGATGTGCAATTCGGGACATGCTCAAGCTGACTTACCTCAAATGGTAGAGTTAGAAACATACCAGGGGATTCCAATTCAATCCCATCAAGGTGGCATGTACTAATGCCATCTCACTAGTCCCAGCAATCAATTTCTGTTCACAATTGATCATAATGATAGGATTAAGAGCCAAAGGGAGCACATAAACAAGACTAGTGTCTGCAAATACTAGCTGATAGAATCAAAAAGGGAGAGAATGATCCAACATGGGAAGCAAGATACACAGCAGACCCATAGAATGGCAGATATCCTAAACAGAACTCTGGCCTCAGAATCAGCCCTTAAGGCATGCAGATCTGGCTGAAAAGCCCATGAGAGTATTACAGGCATGGAAAGCCAAAACACTCTGGAAAAAAAAAAAAACCTACATGAAAGATCTCCGCGAGTGAGATCCCAGTGAAAAGAACAGGTCATCAAAGAAGAAGATACCTTTCTCTGAAGGGAGGAGCGAACTTCTACTTTGACTACAACCTTGTCTAAATATGATCAGAGTCGGTGAACTCAAATGGCTTCCATAGCCTTGGCAACTCATGACAAGAGCCTAGGGTGATTACTGAGACCATAAACAAGAGTGTCAATTTTTTACGTCAACAACAGGAGTCACTGTGCACTTACTCCTCATGTAGGATCTGTGTCCTTAACATGCTGTACATTGTGATTTAATGCTATAACTAGTACTCAAACAGTATTTTTCACTTGGTGTTTCTATGTGGGTGCAAACTTTTGAAATCTTTACTTAATATATGCTAAACTGATCTTCTGTATATAAAGAGAATTGAAAATGAATCTTGATGTGAATGGAAGGGGGAGGGAAAGGGAAAGGGGAGGGTTGCAGGTGGGAGGGAAGTTATGGGGGGGAATCCATTGTAATCCATAAGCTGTACTTTGGAAATTTATATTCATTAAATAAAAGTTAAAAAAAAAGAAAAGAAAAAACTAAAGGACAAGCATTGCAGCATAGAAAAAAAAAGGATGTGTTACGCAGACAAACACAGAAAGATAGTTATCATTATGAAAGAATATGAAGGCAGAAAATTTCCAAGTAAAAGTATAAAGGAAATACAAGCAAACAATGGGGATATTTATAGAAAATGGCAGGGCCAACTAGTTACTTATAAATAGTAACTGTGAATTTATAGGGCCTAAATTTTTCAATTTCAATTAATTTTTCAATACAGACTGGCTGAATAGATTAAAGAAAAGACCATATATTTGCTGCCTAAAACAAATACACCTCAGCAACAAAGATGCATGCAAACTGAAAGTGCAAGGATGGGAAAAAGTTAGTCTACATTAATGGAAAGCAAAAATGAGCAGGTGTAGCCATCCTAATATCAGATTTTAAAACAAAGATTTTTTTTTAACTTTTATTTAATGAATATAAATTTCCAAAGTACGATTTATGGGTTACAATGGCTTCACCCCATACCGTCCCTCCCACCCACAGCCCTCCCCTTTCCCACTCCCTCTCCCCTTCCATTCACATCAAGATTCATTTTCGATTATCTTAATATACAGAAGATCAGCTTAGTATACATTAAGTAAGGATTTCAACAGTTTGCTCCCACACAGAAACATAAAGTGAGGAATAATAGATGATTTTTTTAAAATGATGATGAAATCAGATCAGACCTATTGTCATGTTTAATCCCAGTGAGAGTCAAGTTGGGAGTTGATAATTTTTTTTTTTTTACAGAGGATCAGTTTAGTATGCATTAAGTAAAGATTTCAACAGTTTGCACCCCCATAGAAACACAAAGTGAACACAAACACTGTCAAAAGACACAAAGAAGGGCAATATGTAAATTAAGGAATCAATTCAACAGGAAGCTATGACTATAAAAATGGATAGGAATCCAATGGATTGGCCCTTGGTTATTTCAAAAATTTTAATATGTCTAAAGGGAGACATAGACTCCAATACAATACACATGAGGGACTTTAACGCCCTACTTTCATCAATGGGCAGATCAACTAGACAAAAAATCAGCAAGGAAACAACAAAGCTAATCTATCCTATGCACCAAATGTACCTAACTTATATCTACACAACCTTTCATCACACATATGGAGAGTACACATTCTTTTCATCAGTGAATGGAATTTTCTCTAGGATAGACCATATGCTAGAACATAAAGCAAGTCTCAACACATTAAAAAAATTGAAATCATATCATGCATCTTTTCTGACCAAATTAGAATGAAATCGGAAATTAACTACTCAAAAATCTCTAGAAAGCATGCAAACACATGGAGACTGAACAACATACTCCTAAATGAACAGTGAGTAATAAAAAATCAAATGGGAAATAAAAAAATCTGTGCAAGTGAATGAAGATAACAATACAACATATCAATACTTCTGGGATACAGTGCTTAGAGAGAAGTTTGCAGCAATTGGTGCCTATATGGAGAAGTTGGAATGGTACCAAATAAATGAGCTATCAATGCATCTCAAGGACCTATAAAAACAACAACAAACAATGCAAAATTAGTTGGAGTAAAGAAATAAGAGTAGAGAAGAAATAAACAAAATTGAAACAAAAAATACAAAAGATCAGTGAACTGCAGAGCTAGTTTTTTGAAAGCATAAACTAAATTGAAATACTACTGACCCAACTAATCCAAAAACAAGGTAATGAAATCAGAGATGAAAAAGGAGATATAAGAACAGATACCATAGAAATAAAAGGAAACATTAGGAATTTCTACAAATAGCTATATGCCAACAAATTGGAAAATCTAGAATAAATGGATAGATTCCTGGACACATAACTCTACCAAAATTGAGTCACAAAGACATAGAAATCCTAAGCAGATTAATAACCAAGACAGAGTTTGAAGCAGTAATAAAGACCCTCCCAACACAGAAATGCCCAGGACTGGAGGCTTCTTTGATGAATTCTACCAGACTTTTAAAGAAGAAGTAATTCTTCTCATGCTATTCAAAACAATCGAAAGAGAGGGAATCCTCTCAAACTCCTTCTATGAGACTGGCATTACCTTAATTCCAAAATCCTAAAACAAGGTACAACAAAGAGAACTATCCATATCACTGATGAACACAGTGCAAAAAATCCTCAATGAAGTTCCAGTGAATGAAATCCAACACAACATCAGAAAGATCATTCGATTGGACCAAGTGGGATTTATCCTTGTTATTCAGGGTTCAATGTACACAAATGAATCAATCCAAATATATCATATTAACAAACTGAAGAATAAAAACATATGGTTATCTCAATAGGTGCAGAGAAAGCATTTGATAAAATATAATGTCCTTTAATGACAAAAATCTTAAGTAAATTGTGTGTAGAGGAACATTCCTCAACACAATCAAGGCAATTTATGACAAAATCACAGCCACCATCACACTGAATGGAGAAAACTTGGAAGCATTTCACTAAGATCCAGAACCAGACAAAGATGTCCACTTTCACCATTGCTACTCAATGTAGTCCTGGAAGTGTTAGCCAGAGCCATTAGGCAAGAAAAAGAAAGCTAAGGAATACAAAAGAGTTGAGGAAGTTAAACTATCCCTATTGACAGAAGACATGATTTTTTTTATATAGAGGAACCAAAATTCTGCACCAAGAGACTATTGGAACTCAAAAAAGAGTTTGGTAAAATTGCAAGATATAAAATTAACACACAAAAATCAATACCCTTTGTATAAAGAAAAAAAAATGCCATGGCTAAGAAGGAACTTCTTTTTTTTTTTTTTTTGACAGGCAGATTGGACAGTGAGAGAGAGAGAGTCAGAGAGAAAGGTCTTCCCTTTTCCGTTGGTTCACACCACAATGGCTGCTGCTGCCGGCGCGCTGCAGCTGGCGCACCGCACTGATCCCAAGCCAGGAGCCAGGTGCTTCTCCTCGTCTCCCATGTGGGTGCGGGGCCCCAGCACTTGGGCCATCCTCCACCGCACTCTCGGGCCACAGCAGAGAGCTGGACTGGAAGAGGAGCAACCAGGACAGAATCTGGCACCCTGACTGGGACTAGAAGCCAGTGTGCTGGAGCCGTAGGTGAAGGATTAGCCTATTGAGCCATGGTGCCGGCCTAAGAAGGAACTTCTAAAATCAGCCCCTTTCACAATAGCTGAAATCAAATTTAAATACTTTGGAATAAATTTAACCAAGGAAGTGAAAGCTCTGTATGATGAAAATTACAAAACTTTAAAGAAAGAAGACACAAGAAAATGGAAAAATCTTCCATGTTTGTGTATTGGAAGAATTAATGTAATCAAAAGCATTTTATAGGTTCAATGTGATCCCAATCAAAACACCAAAGACATTCTTTTCAGATCTAGGAAGAATGATGCTAAAATTCATATGGAAACACAAGGGGCCCTGAATAGCTAAAGCAATCTTAAGCAACAAAAACAAAGCTGGAGGCATCACAATTCCAGATTTCAGGACATACTACAGGGAAATTATAATAAAAACAATCTGGTATTGGTACAAAAAAAACATGTGGACCAATAAATAGAATAGAAACTGCAGAAATCAGTCCACACATCCACAACAAACTGATCTTTAACAAAGGAACTAAAATCAATTCCTAGAGAAATGATAGTTTCTTCTAGAAATGTCATCGAAAAGTTTGATCTCTGCTTGCAGAAGTGTGAAACAAGAGCCCCACCTTATACCTTACACAAAAATAAGCTCAGAATGCATTAACGATATAAATCTATGACCTGATTTCATCAAATTACCAGAGGAAAACATTGGGGAAACTCTGAAAGACATTGGCATAGGCAAAGATTTCTTGGAAAAGACCCCATAAACAATCAATCAAAGCAAAAATAGACAAATCAGATTACATCAAGCAGAGGGGCTTCACAACTGTAAAGGAAACACTCAGCAAAGTGAAGAGACAGCTGACAGAATGGGAGAAAATATTTGCAAAGTATGCAAGTAATAAAGGATTAATCTCCAGAATCGATATAAAGCTCAAGAATCTCAACAACAACAAGTAAGCAATCCAATTTATGAAATGGGCAAAGAAGTTGAACAGGTAGTTTTCAAAAGAGGATATTTAAATGGCCACAGACACATGAAAAAATGCTCAGGATCACTAGCCATGAGGGAAATCAAAATCAAAACCACAATGAGGTTTCACTTCATCCAATGTAGAATGGCTATTGTGCAGAAATCAACAAACAATCAATGTTGGCGAGGATGTGGGGAAAAGGTACCCCAATCCACTGCTGGTAGGAATGTAAAATAGTACAGCCACTGTGCAAGACAGTATGGAGATACCTCAGAAAGCTTAAAATAAACCTATCATATGACCCAGCAATACCATTTCTGGGAACTTACCCAAATGAAATGAAATCAGCATATGAATGAGTTTTCTGTACCTGTATGCTTATTGCAGTTCAGTTCACAAGAGCTAAAATATGGATTCAGCCCAGATGTCCATCAACTGATGATAAGCAAAATTGACACTTTGAGATTTGATGATTGTTTACAACCCTTGTCTTTATTGTTGAAAAACAGTGTTCTTTTCTTCTTACTAGTTGTTGAGCTCCTTAGTTAGTGTGAGGTTAATCTTTTGAGTAGGTAATTAAAAGTGGATCCTCTTGGGGCTGGCACCATGACTCACCTGGTTAATTCTCCACCTGCGGTGCCGGCATCCCATATGGGTGGTGAGTTCTAGTCTCGGTTGCTCCTCTTCCAGTCTAGCTCTCTGCTGTGGCCCAGGAGGGCAGTGGAGGATGGCCCAAGTGCTTGGGCCCTTGCACCCATGTGGGAGACCAGGAGGAAGCACCTGGCTCCTGGCTTCGGGTAGGCACAATGCCGGCCATAGCGGCCATTTTGGGGGTGAGCTAGTGGAAGGAAGACCTTTCTCTCCGTTTCTCTCTCTCACTGTCTATAACTCTACATGTCAAAAAAAAAAAAGTAGGTCCTCTTAAGAGAGAAAGGAGGGTGAAGAGGGGAGTGTGGGCGGGAGGGAGTATAGGGTGGCAAGTACCCCTGTACTCCTAATCTGTATAAATGAAATACATGGAATTTGTTCACACTAAAAATGTTTAATAAAAAATAACAGAAAAAAGGAAAGAAAAGAACAGAAATACACAGAACAGAAATGGGAATTTTAATGCATTCAAGGGTTAGGGATAGAAAAAGCAAGTGTGTCAAATCTTCAAGGATATGAATTCTAAGGCACTAGAGCAAGTATAAACAAATACTTTACTAGAGGTTTAATTATTGAGAAGTTTCCTGAAGGTAAAATGGATGAGGGGAATCAGCTGACTGGAGTTCTCAATGAAATCAAAGAGTGCATTAAGAGGGAGTGAGGCTGTGGAATTGTAAGAGACTGAGGTCAAAGAAAGGAACTACTAAATTAGCAATATTAAGAGTATATACTGTTGATCTTCTGTGTATAAGGGTAATTGAAAATGAATCTTGATGGAGAATGGGATGGGAGAGGGAGTGGGAAATGGGATGGTTGAGGGTTGGAGGGAGGTTATGGAGGGAAAAGCCGCTATAATCCAAAAGTTGTGCTTTTGAAATTTATATTTATCAAATAAAAGTTAAAAAAAAGAGTGAATGGTTCCTACTGATAATGACATCTAGTGGGTGGTCTTGCTATGGAGAGTAGACATACATTAGTTGCATGGTAGAGATAAACAAAGAGGCAAGGTTGAGTCTTTGAGGGTCTGGAGCACATGACAATGGGTAATATGGATTACAAAAATGGAGATGATATTCTATACTGTAAAAGGTGTTTTCAAAACTTGGAAAATATGATTTATGAAAAAACTACTCATGAATTTCTAAATTTTTGCAGCAAAATAAACTTATTTTTAATTCAACTTCTCCATAAACATTTTGAAGTGCCCTCAAATTGTAGGTTACTGTCCTCAAAGATTTTGAGCCTACACAAAGACAAAGTTATTCTTTGCAGATCCAGAGATTTAGGGAAAAAAAAGAAAGTGAAAAAGATGCTGAGAGAAAAGCCAATAGGAGAAAGAGTAAAAAATATTGTGGGGCCGGAGCCATGGCTCACTAGGCTAATCCTCCGCCTGCGGTGCCATAACTCCGGGTTCCAGTCCTGGTTGGGGTGGTGGTTCTGTCCCGGTTGCTCCTATTCTAGTCCAGTTCTCTACTGTGGCATGGGAAGGCAGTGCAGGATGGCCCAAGTGCTTGGGTCCTGCACCTGCATGGGAGACCAGGAGGAACCACCTGGCTCCTGGCTTTGGATTGGCGCAGTGCACCAGTCGTAGCGGCCATTTTTGGGGTGAACCAACAGAAGAAAGACCTTTCTCTCTGACTCTCTCATTCTCTCTCTCTCTCTCTCTTTTTTTTTTTTTTTTTTTTTTGACAGGCAGAGTGGACAGTGAGAGAGAGAGACAGAGGGAAAGGTCTTCCTTTTGCCGTTGGTTCGCCCTCCAACGGCCACCACGGCAGGCGCGCTGCGGCCGGCGCAATGCGGCCGGCGCACCGCGCTGATCTGATGGCAGGAGCCAGGTACTGATCCTGGTCTCCCATGGGGTGCAGGGCCCAAGGACTTGGGCCATCCTCCACTGTACTCCCTGGCCACAGCAGAGAGCTGGTCTGGAAGTGGGGCAACCAAGACAGAATCCGGCGCCCCGACCGGAACTAGAACCCTGTGTGCTCCTGCCTCAGGTGGAGGATTAGCCTAGTGAGCCGCGGCGCTGGCCTCTCTCTCTCATTGTCTAACTCTGCCTGTCAAAAAAAAAATATTGTGGGATCATCTTCTCAGGACTTGAATGTATTTAGATCCCTTGGTCCCAGAATAAACCCCTACAACCTTATAATATCTATTTTTATGATAATCATTGGTGCTTTAAAAATATAACTGATGTGCTCTGTCCATCCTCGAAGCCTCAGAATCACCCTGTCTTTTTATTTTCTAAATTCTCTATAGATGTTGAATTAAATACAAATAGGTGACCTTCTCATTTCGATTCCAATTCATTTTAATGATATAAGGTCTATTAGAGTTATAATATAATCTCATTGCCCCAAGTAGCTTGAATGTTACAATGGCTATCCTTTTTCCTATTATTTTAAAAATTCAATAATAACTTAAGTGTGGATTTTAACCTTTTTATTTTGAAACACATCACAGGTAATGAAGAATCTACAAAAACATATGCTTATAGAGTTACATATAAATATAATTTAAGAGGTATTCATAAAGCAAAGTACATTAACTACCAACTTGGTTAAGACTGCATCATTTCAAGTTACCTAGAAGTTACTCTCTTGGGTCCCAAACCCAATTAAATTCCATTGCCCTTCTCAGAGTTAAAATCATTTCTCTTGATATTGTGATAATCATCTCTGTACCTTTCTAATTTCATCTCTGTCTATATTCTAAACTGCATATCTTTAATTTTTGAAATTTATAAAAATAGACTTATTGAAGGGCTAGTGCTGCACTACAGTAGATTAAGCCACTGTTTGTAAGGCCAGCATTCCCTATCAGAATGCCCATTCAAGTTCTGGCCACTCTGCTTCTGAATCAACTCCCTGTTCACGCACCTGGGAAGGCAGCAGATGATGGATCAAGTGCCTGGTCCTCTACCACCCATGAGGGAGTCCAGAATGGAGTTCCTGTTGATACTTATAATTGTAAATCACTCATTTTTCCAGCACAGCTTTAAGCACCACCTTTTCTGTTACATCTTCCCAGCCCCTCTACCAGATCCCATGTACTCTTTGACAGAACATTTTACGATTCTTTATTTTTCAGGAATTTCTATATTCTGCCCTGTGATATAATTTTACATCTTGTATATTTACTCTTGGCTCATTAGTCTGTTAAAAACAGTGTTTGTCTCAGATTTCTCTGTATCTTCAATTGTACTAAAATTAGAGAATGTGCATAATTTATGCATATAAAATGCTTATTAAATATGCATTGTTGAAAACTACAGTATATATTTGGATGGCAAACCTTTATTACATATTCCCCAAAGCCTATATAGCTCAATAATAAATATATCTCATCTATTTCTCATCTCAGTAGGCCATTGTGCACGACCGGCTTAGTGTTTGACTTCAATTACATTCTCAATAGCTTTTTTTCATCTTCCTAGCACTATGCTTGATATCTGTTAACCTGCATCTGTCTAATATTGAAATCTTTGCTCAAAAGAAAACAATTGAGTAAACAAAGTGTAAGTGTGTGAAGGATTAATCAGAGTCAGGGCTCTTAATTCTTTGCTGCTAGAGTGAAGCAAGTGTAATGAGGGGAGATCCAATTATATAAGCATGCAGAATAGGGAACAGCCCTTGAGACCTTCTGGGGAGATGCAGCCGTGTTTTTCTTGGTCCCTGCTGGAAGAAGTACAATGGTTCCCAAGGCTTTAAGGCTCAGAGCCCCAGGATGCTGGTCTTTCAGAAACAGTTCTCTAGAAAATGCTTTTGCCTCATCCAAGCCAAAGAACAAGTGTATCTGGGAAAGCTAAAGTGAATTCCCTCAAGCTCAAAGCATACAGAGCACAATACAACTTCCTTCTGAAAAGGAAATGAAGTGTTTTATTTCTTTATTTATTAGATTTGTTGCTAACCGTACCCTGTGCCAGAGGCCCCAAGGCAGAAAAGCTTATTGTAAAATAATAGAGATAATTAAATTTTATATTATGAAACAGCAATCAATGCAGCAAAACTAGTATCTGGTCCATTGGGGATATTGAAACTAAAGAGGTGGGTTCTGCATGATGTCCCAAGGCCAAACACTCCTGCTATCTCTATTCCTTGCTCCCTTCCTCATCCATTAATATTTATTAAGAATTGTGGTTCCTGGGCACTTCACATATTTTTTTCTCATAAAAAGTGAAATGAGAGCTTAATTATATAACAACAGAGGGCAGTTTCTTCTGGATAATGATTTGCGTATTGACCCAAGAAGCACCTCAAGAACATATACCATCACCCTTAGACATACTTCTAAAATTGGGTAACTTTTTCCTCAGAGAGTTTTTGCTTCTTGGGTGCAGCTATTGGCCTGTTGTAACTTTCTTCCTTACAACTCCCAGTGTTGCATCATTGCTTCTGTTCATCCATGTGTAATTCCACATATTTACTCCCGCCCAGCTGATTACAGCACTCTCTTAAACCCCTAGTTTCCTTTGAAACTTTGTCTGCATTGTGACATGGAATTTGCACTGTTGAGTAAATATATTTGTAAAGGGATTTTCTAGAAGAATAACAAATTAAAATGTTTGATTTAGTGTCTAGAAGACATGAGTTTAAGTTTGATTTTCTCATTTATGATCCTTGGAAAAGTTACTTAGTACTTTTTATTTTTAAAAATATTTATTTGAGAGGCAGAGTGGATGAGAGAGAAAGAGAGAGAGAGAAAGAGAAATGTCTTCCATCACTGGTTCACTCCCCAAATGCACACAACAGCTGGAGCTGAGCCAAGCCAAAGCCAGGAACCAGGGACTTCGTCTGGATCTCCTATATGTGTGGCAGCTCACATCGCCTGCCTCCAAGTTGCATTAGCAGGAAGCTGGGTCAGAAGCAGAGGTGGGACTTGATCCCAGGTACTCTGATATGGAGTGGGAGCAACCAAGCCACTGTTTAATCAGCTACTGTGCAATACCTGCCCCTTAGTCCTTGTTAGTCTTTTCCATTTAACTTGCAAAATAAAAGTACAGCTTCATTTTTCTTTGTAAAGAAATGCAAACAAATAGCTTGTGTATTGTTGTCAAGACTTTGTTCTCACAAGAGAGGGCAGATTTTTCCAAAGACAATGAATAACCATTTTTCTTTTTAAAAAAAAGATTTATGTATTTATTTGAAAGTCAGAGTTACACAGAGAGAGAGAGAGAGGTCTTCCATCTGCTGGTTCACTCCCCAGATGGCCGCAAGCTGGAGCTGAGCTGATCCAAAGCCAGGAGCCAGGAGCTTCTTCCGGGTCTCCCACGTGAGTGCAGGTGTCCCAAAGACTTGAGTCATCTTCCTATGCTTTCCCAGGCCATAGCAGAGAGCTGGATTGGAAGTAGAGCAGCCAGGACTCAAACTGGTGTCCATATGGGATGCCAGGACTGCAGGTGGTAGCTTTACCAGCTACACCACAGCACAGGCCCAAGTAACAGTTTCAGTGACAAAGAGATCAATATCTGTGGCCATGTGGCCACAAAAAGTGATTGCAACCTCTAGCAAGCTGGTGAGCAAATAGATATCTCATCATCACAACTAAGAGGTAAGAACTTGACAGAGACCTTTGGAGCATGCACAGAAATGATCACCAGCTTTCTAACCACACAATTCATTGACATTTGAGATCCCAAGAGACTGTAGGCTTACATGGTACTTGTAAACATTAAAGCACAATTCTGTAGAAGATGGGGAAATTGGGGTTTGCATTGTGGTGGAATGGGTTAAGCCACCACTGGCGAAGCTGGCATCCATATCACAGCACCAGTTCGAATTTCAGCTTCCCTTCTGATACATCTCTGTGCCAATACTCCTTGGAAAGCAGTGGAGGTTGGACCAGGTGCTAGAGTCTCTGTCATCTGTGTGGGATTCCTGGATGGAGTTCCAGGCTGTTGGCTTCTGCCAAGGCTGTTGTGACTATTTTGGGGAGTGAACCAGTGGATGGAAGATCTCTCTCTCTCTCTCCATTTTTCTGCCCCATTGCCACTTTCTCCGTCACTCTGACTTTCAAATAAATAAAAATGAACGTTTAAAAAGGAATGGAAAACTGAGGCATAAAGAAGCTAAGTAAAGTACTGAAGAACACAGAATTGGTAAATGGTGGAACCTGGAATCTTATACAAAACTTTGATTCAAAATTAGCTCCATAAGCATTAAGCCCTTAACTGTGATATTGTTATCTCAAATGACAAAAGAAAGGAGGTAATGAAGGAAGGAAGGAAGCAAGGAAGGAAGAAAGAGAGAGAGAGACAGTGTGGGAGAGAGGAAGGGAATACAATTATATTATTAGAATTGGGTCTGTAAACTACAAAAAAAAGTCAGCACCATAGAAAGAATCAGAGTTGTTTGGCTTTTGGCATTGACTTGACGTGGCAGATTCTTAATATGACAGTGTACATATCCATTTCAGATTCTGGATCCCTGTGAAAATGAATTATGTAAAAGTTTAAGTATTATTCATTTAAGAAAAAAATATAGTTCTTTTACCATTTTCTCAATTATATTGAGGTTGGCAGGTGGGGTCTAACTCTAAGGTCTTCTACTTTGGCATCACTTAACTGTGTTCAGCTGTTTTCATTATCTATTAACTCATCAGTTACATATCTTTCTATCCGCTCTTCCACCAAAGCTTAGTTAATACAACAAGCACAAAAAAAGATACCGAACAGATTGGGTTATCTGCTATTAGAGGACTAGATATAATGTTTGCAGAAGCAACAGTGCCCTGTGCCACCCAGATCAACAGAGCAGGTGTAAGTAATCCCATAGAGGATCCAACAAGACAGCAGGATATATGAACATCACAATGCCAAGGGTGACCAACACAGAAATGGCCAAGGCATGTACAATATGCTGAAGTGTGAAGCATGCTGTCTTCCCTTGTGTACCTGTACCACAAGTACTCCAGACACTACCTATTTAGTTTGTTTCCCAAGAGGAAAATATATAATTAGAAGAGAACTAGAAAGTACTTTTTACTGAATATGTCTAGTGGACAAGATACTAAAGATCTAGATTTTATTTTTTCTTAAAGGTTTGTTTACTTGAAAGGCAGAGTTATATATATATGTGTGTGTGTGAGTGTGTGTGTGTGTGTATATGTATATATAGAGAGTTATGTATATATATGTGTGTGTGTGTGTATATATATATATATATAGAGAGAGAGAGAGAGAGAGAGAGAGAGTGTTATCTTCCATCTGCTGGTTCACTTCCCAAATGGCATCAATGGCCAGGGATGAGCCAGGCTGAAGCTAGGGCCTGGAACTCCATCTGGGTCTCCCAGGTGGGTGGAGGGGCCCAAGAACTTGATCCTTCCGCTGCTGCTTTCCCAGGTGCACTAGCAGGTTGCTGAGTTGGAGCAGTACTTGAACTGGTGCTGATATGGGATGCTGGCATCACAGGCAGCAGCTTAACCTGCTGTGCCACAATGCCAGCCGCTAAACATCTAGACTTTAAAACAATGTGTAGGTCTTTTCTATCTTCCCAGTGATAATAGCAAGCAAGGGGGCAGTAAATTGATTTTTGAAGCAGAATCAGCAAACATGTTGCTGTAGGAGAAAGAGCTGAAGATTTGGAAACAGACTGACTTAGGGTGAATGGAGGATTTGCCACTTAGCAACTCATAAGAACTCAGCTTTTTTAACCAGAAGGAGGACTCTGAGGTCTTAAACTATCATAGTTGTTACAAGGATGGATACATACAGAAAAGATGTTCTGGCTGATGCATAGAAGAAACTCAGTTACTTATAACTATGGTTGCTACTTTTATTATTACTTAGAGAGGACATGAGAAATAATCTACTGAGTATACTGATAATAAGGAAAAAATTGGTTTTCTGGATCATGGCTCATTATAAAAGAATGATGTTCTCTGAGCAAATTGGGGTAGGGAAGGTAGATCATTCAGACACTGGAAGGATTTGGAAGCACACTCATCAAGACGATTAGAATAAATAAAACAGATGCTACAGTAAAGGCTAAAGAAGGCCTAGGTTAAACTGCAAAATGTGTACCATGGAAAGCAAAACGTGTATCTGGGGCTGGAGCAGAGCAGGGATTATGAGAGGATAATGAAGACAGTAGGAACATATCAATGAGCCATAATTTCTTTACTCAGCAATCAGTTGATGGACATCTGGGTTGATTCCCTATCAACTATCATGAGTTAAGCTGCTATAAACATAAGGGTACAGATAACAATTTCATATGCTGCATTCATATACTTTGTGTAAATTCCCAGGAGTGGGATAGTTGGGTCATATGGTAGATCTACTTTCAGATTTCTGAGGAATCTCTATACCAGCTTCCATAATGATTCTACGAGCTTACGTTCTCACCAACAGTGTATTAAGGTGTGCTTTTCCCCACATTCTCACCAGCATTTGCTAAGTTTTGACTTTGATGACAGCCATTCTAACTGGGGTGAGGAGAAAACTCATTGTGCTTTTAATTTGCATTTCCCTGATGGCTAGTGACCCTGAGCATCTTTTCATGTGTCTGTTGTCCATTTATATTTCATCCTTTGAAAAATGCTTGTCCATGTCCTTAGCTCATTTTTTTTTGACAGGCAGAGAGGACAGTGAGAGAGAGAGACAGAGAGAAAGGTCTTCCTTTGCCTTTGGTTCACCCTCAAATGGCCGCCACGGCCGGCGTGCTGTGGCAGGCGCACCATGCTGATCCGAAGGCAGGAGCAAGGTGCTTATCCTGGTCTCCCATGGGGTGCAGGGCCCAAGCACTTGGGCCATCCTCCACTGCACTCCCTGGCCACAGCAGAGAGCTGGCCTGGAAGAGGGGCAACCAGGACAGAATCCGGCGCCCCAACCAGGACTAGAACCCTGTGTGCCGGTGCCGCAGGCAGAAGATTAGCCTAGTGAGCTGCGGCGCCGGCTGCTCATTTGTTTTTTATTAAAGATTTATTTATTTATTTGAAAGGTAGAGTTACAAAGAGCAGAGCAGACACACACACACACACACAGAGAGAGAGAGAGAGAGAGAGAGAGATAGAGAGTCTTCTATCCACTGGTTCACTCCCCAAATGGCTGCAGTGGCAGGAACTGGGCTGAGTCAAAGCCAAGAACCAGGAGCTTCTTCTGGGTCTCCCACATGAGTGCAAGTGCCCAAGCAATTGGACCCTCTTCTATTGCTTTCCCAGGTCATAGCAGAGAGCTGGATCAAAATGGAGCAACCAGGACTCAAACAGGATGCTGGCACTGCAGGTGGCGGCTTTACTCACTACACCACAACAACAGCACTTTAGCTCATTTCTTAACTGGATTATTTGTTTTGTTGTTGTTGAGTTTCTTGAGCACCTTATATAATCAGGATATGAATCCTTTATCAATTGTATCATTTGCAAATATTTCTCCCTTTCTGTCAGCTGCCTGTTTACTTTGTTGAGTGATTCCTTTCCTAACTTGTTGTAATCCCCTTTGTCTAATTTTGCCTATATTGACTGTGCTTCTGGCATCTTATCCCAGACTTTTTTGCCAGTGCCAATCTCTTGCTTGCTTTCCTCTAGTAATTTGATGGTTTAGGTCTGAAATTTAGATCACTGATCCATCGTGGGTTAATTTTGTATAGGATGTAGAAAGTCTACATCTTGTATAAGTGGGGCATCTTGTTAAAGCCTTCCCATGACTCACTCTTGTATTGTTTTGTAAATAGAAAAGAAAGTTATAAGGAGGATATTGTTGCATTGATTCAATTCTGACCATTGAGACAAAACTTGTTGCTATCATGAGAGCGGCAGGGACCTTGGAGAAAGTAACCTGGTTACATCTCCTGAAAGCCTGCAGAGACAAAGACTTGACTTCAGAATAGAAATGTTAGAAAGTGCACATGGGTGTGTGAGCCCACGGAAGGAGACGTGAGAAATGACACAGTTTAACAGAAATACAATGATAAGAAAACTTAGGAGAAAAAAATCCCCTATCCCCAGAAATTATCCTGATGATAAAGAAAAGTGGTGCAATCTAGATGAACTTGTGCAGCTGAGAGTGATTTTCATTTTACAAGGACATACACTGAAACTAAACACCAAGGAGGAGTGCCAGAGTGCAGTGGCAGGCTCCAGGAATAACATTTTGCAGCTTAAATATTAAGTAACGAGCTGAGAAAGATGCTTTACAAAGTCTAAAGATGTTTAAAAGTTATGAGAAGAACCAGAAGATGAGCAAGGAAAATGCCCTAGCCTGGGTTTTCCAGGAGGCAGAGCCTGTGACAAAAGTTTGCTGGTAGCAAATGTGGACAGGATCCCAAGGAGAGTGTGAAGCAGGAATGGAAGAGAAGCCACAGGAAGAAGAACTAGTCTTACAGCTGCGAGAGACCCTGTGGTAGCTTTGTTCTTAAATTTTATTTATTTATTTGAAAGGCAAAGTTACAGAGAGGCAGAGGCAGAGAGAGAGAGAGCGAGAGCGAGTGAGCAGTCTTTCATCTGCTGGTTCATTCCCCAGATGGCCACAGTGGCCGGAATCTGAAGCTAAGAGCCAGGAGTTTCTTCCAGGTCTCCCACACGGGTTCAGGGACCCAAGGACTTGGGCCATCTTCCACTGCTTTCCCAGGTCATTACAGAAAGCTGGATTGGAAGTGGAGCAGCTGGGTCTCAAAACGGCACCCAAATGGGATGCCAGCACTGCAGGTGGCACTTTTACCCACAATGCCACAGTGTCGGCCCCTATAGTACATTCTAAAGAAGCTTTCGAGTGGTGTCTCATGTTGTTCTGCCCTGGAAATGCAAGTAATATTATTATCCATCCATCCCTATTATTTTATCTATTTATTTGAAAGCCACAGTGATAGAAAAGCAGATAGGAAGAGAGGTAGAAACAGAAAGATACCTTCCATCCACTGATTCATTCCTCAAAGGACTGCAATAGCCAGGACTAGGCCAGGCTGGAACCAGGACTGGGAATTGCATAGAGGTCTTCCACAGAGGTAGCAGGGACCAAAGTACTTGAGCCATCGTTGGCTGCAGAAAACTGGATCAGAAGCTGAGTAGGCAGGACTTGACTGGGCACTCTGATAGGAGTTGCAGGTGTGGCAAGTGTTGGCTTAACCTGCTGTACCGCATTGCCCACCCCCTTGTTCCCATTCTTTAGTGGTAGAGGTTGGCTCATTGAGCCCTAATTGCCTTGCACTTCTAGGTCATGCCTGGGTGAGGGCCATGCTGCCTACTCTGGTACTCGGGGTGCACTGTGGACAAGGAGGAGGACATAGCACAGAGGAGTGGGGGTGTAGATGGCAGAGGTCCTCTTGGGACCAGCTGCTGCAGCTATGACTGGAGTAAGAGGTGAGTCCTGGGGACCTAGGGCTTTGTTTGAGATGTCCCTGTCTTGCACACCAGGTGTATGGCTAATGAAGGGTGGTGACTTGCTGAAGAGTCTATGATGTGTAGAGAGAGTAGAGAAGGAGACTACAATAGCTCACCTGAAGTTTCCTCAGTAAGGAGGAAAGATCCAAAAAGGGTTGTGAAGACATGATTAAGGGAGAATTAAAGCCATTTAAAAAATGTCTGGTGGGGCCGCTGTTGTGGCATAGTAGGTAAAAGCCACTGCCTGTAATGGCAGCATCCCGTATGAGTCCTGTGTGTTCCACTTCTTATCCAGTTCCCTGCTAATGTGCCTGGGAGGGCAATGGGGGGTGACCCAAGTGCTTGGGTCTCTGCTATCTGCATGGGGGACCTGGATGAAGCTTCTGGCTCTACCTTGGCCATTGCAGCCACTTGGGGAGTGAGCCAGCAGATGAAAGAGCACTGCCTCTCTATCTCTCCCTCTGTTTCTCTCTGTAACTCTGATCTCAAATAAGTAAACATATCTTAAAAAATCTAGCTAGTTGTCCTAGTTTTTTCATTCTAATCATGCAATAAAATAAAAACACCAAAATCTTACATTTAAAAGGTGATTAAAGGCAAAATATGATACCATGTGCATAGAAAAGATACCATTTTTGGAAGTACTTAATTTAATGTGAGAAGAGTGGAAGTCTTTCTGTGGCACAGTGCTGCTACCCAGCTTAAAAATCCTGCCAGCCTGGCCCTGCAGGGTCTGTGTCTTCAGCATCTGTCTTGAGAGGCCCTCCCACACTAGGGGCTGCACCCTGACACCTAAAAGTCAGACTGGCACAGAGAAGGTGCTGGTTAGAGCTCTTTGGACAAACAACTGAGAAGCTGACTAGAGCACAATTGTTGAAGAACATCTTGAAGACATAGATAATTTTGATATTCTAATGCATTTTAAGTCATGGCTATATTGAACTTTGCATGTGATGCCCAGACTATATATCTTATTATCAAGTTTCAATGAATAATTGTAAAAGTTGGTTATATTCTAGGTCACAAATAAATTCTTAAATCAAAAAATAAGCAGGAAAGTGCTGTCCAGTCACAACATAATAAGCTGTAAATTAGTAACTAAAATAAAAAAAAAACACAGAAATAAACCCAAGCAATTTAAGAACATAAAACATTCTTTAAAAAACTTATTAAGACATGAAAAAGAAATCAAAATCCTAATGATAGGCTATTTAGAAAATAATAGAAATTAAACAAATACTTATTATTGTAATGTCATGCAGCCAAAGTTATTCTCAGAGGCAATAATCTTAAGTGCTTCCATTATTAAAATAATATCAAAATAAAAGAATTTAGCAATCAGCTGAATAAGTTAGAAAACCAACCACAGAATAAACTCAAGGAAGCAGAGAAGAATATACCAGTACAAACAGAGATTTTTTTCATAAATTCAAAAACAAAAAAATTACAATTTCTCAATAAATCCTAGGGCTGTTTGTTTAAACCAAACAACCCAAGTGAGAAAGATAAAAAGTAAATCCAATCAAGACAAGAAAGGAAACAAAATAAAATTGTTCTTTAAAAATGAAGTCATAACAGCAGATAAGTTTTCTAAAGTCATGTAAATATTAAATATTATATGTATTATGTTAAATACCTTAAAAACCATATTGAAAGAATGATTTCCCAGGAAAAAAATATCAATGACAAAATTAAGTTAAGGAAAAGCAGACAATTTGATTTGACCAACAATAGCAAATAAACTATCAAATGGCCACCTTCAATAACAGATCAATGATCAAATAATTTTATGGTTAGAATTTGAAAGTGCAGATTATTCCCATGCTACATAAACTGTCCTAAAGCATTAATAAAGACAGAGTGTGATGTACTTCATTTTCTTGCATTTGAAAGCTGCAAAAAGACCTGCCTGAGGAAACCCCCACATACCAGGAGCAGGGCAGATGGTATGTTTCCTGAGAAATATTCATGTAAAACTCTTATATTACTAACAAATCAAATTCGATAGCATCTTCAAATAGTCATCCACCATGACCAAGTATGATTTGCCCTAAGACTGAAAAACTGATCTATTCTGAGGGCAACTTTGATTACAATATACCATATCGCTAAGTTCAATACAGAAACACCCACGATAATCTGAAAAGAGCCTGTAAAATGTTCTTTTTTTAAAGATTTATTTATTTATTTGAAAGTCTGAGTTATACGGAGAGAGAAGGAAAGGCAGAGAGAGAAAGACCTCTTCCATCCACTGGTTCACTCCCCAATTAGCCTCAATGCCTGGAGCTGCGCCAATCTGAAGCCAGGAGCCAGAAGCTTCTTCCAGGTCTCCCATGTGAGTGAAGAGGCCCAGGGACTTGGGCCATCTTCTACTGCCTTCCCAGGCCACAGCAGAGAGCTGGATTGGAAGTGGAGCAGCTGGGACCTGAACCATCGCCCATATGGAATGCTGGCACTGCAGGCAGCAGCCCCACCCAGCACACCACAGCGCCGGACCCTGTAAAATGTTTGATAGCAATCAATGTGCTTCTGAATTTCTCTTCTTCCTCCTACTCCTTTTTCTTCTTCTTTTTCTTCCTTTCTTTCTTTCTCTCTCTCTCTCTCTCTCTCTCTCTCTCTCAAAAAAGTACACATTTGATTAATCCAGGTTTAAAAGACTAAACCTCCAATTGCACAAATGTTGTCTACTACAAATAATCTTCTAATCTCATACTTAACAGTGAAACACTAGGGGTAACACAGTTTTTAAAATGATTCACATATGTTCCTCTCTTTATTACTTAATCCTATTCTTTCATAACAAGAAAATAAAATAAAAAGGAGAACATAAGCAAAGAAAGGAGAGAAAACTTAGTAATATTAATAGAGCAAGTAAAATAATAACTTAAAATTTTATTCAAGTTACTTGATAAAAACAAATTATATGTCAAGATATGGTTTAAAAAAGAAAATAGCCACAGAAATAATTATGAAATACTTGTGATGTCTTGAGAAGAATGGAGAATACAAGAGACTACTTAATGTAGATAAGTGTTGTCTTACTATTTAATATGGGAAAAGGTATATTTCAAACTGTTCATTTATTGAAAATAATCTGTACTGTTGAAATTTTGAAAATATAATGATATGAGTGCTTAGCAGAAGGGGAAAGTTGGAATTGGATTTTATTGATTTGGAAGATTTATTCATTTACTTATTTGAAAGGCTGATGCTGGTATTTGGGGCGTGAATCAGCAGATGGCAAAGAGGCGGGGGAGCGTGAAAGATGTCTTCCAGTTGCTGGTTCATTCCCTCAAATGGCCACAACAACCAGGGCTGGGCCAGGCTGAAGCCAAGAGCCAGGAGCTCCATCCAAGTCTCCCATACTGGGGTAGGGGCCCAAGTTCTTGGGCCATCTTCTGCTGACTTCTGGACATATTAGCATGATCAGAAGCATAACAGCTGGAACTTGAAACAGCACTCCCACATGGGATGCCAGTGTTGCAAGTGGTAACTTAACCCACCATGGCACAACAGCCTCTTGAATTAAAACATTTGGAAAAGTACTAAGAGGGGCCAGTGCTATGTCTCAGTGGGTTAAAGCCCTGGCCTGAAGCGCCAGCATCCCATATGGGTGCTGGTTCTAGTGCTGGCTGCTTCTCTTCTGATCCAGCTCTCTTCTGTGGCCTGGGATAGCAGAGGATGGCCCAAGTCCTTGGGCCCCTGCACCCACCTGGAGGACCCAGAGGAGGCTCCTGGCTCCTGACTTCGGATCACTGCAGCTCCAGCTGTTGCGGCCATCTGGGGAATGAACCAGTGGATGGAAGACCTCTTTTTCTCTGTCTATACCTCTCTCTGTAACTCTTTCAAATAAATTAAAATAAAATTTAAAAATCCAAAAAAAGTACCAAGAATTTTTAAATTATTAAAAATTATACTAGCTTTAATTTTTCAAAATAGAGGATTAAGAAGGGTAATTGATAATCAATGCTTTAGTGCATTTTCATGTGCAATTCATTTTCAGCAACATTTTTGTATATCCTTTTGGATATTTATTTTGGATATATAGTTACATAATTTTATATAAAATAAGGAAATCTTGATATTCTTTTGGATAACATGGCAAGGAGCTAGAGAATTTGTGTTGATTGCGCAACTGTATCCAAAGCAGGCTAAATGTGTTCCAGGGAGGAGGAAAGAAAGCCCTTCTGTTTGGTATTCAGGTGGGCCTGGATTACCATGATAGTGCCGCTCACTGTTATACTTGTGGACTTGGCCAGTTGCATAATTTTTGCTGAACCTTAGTTTCCTCATATTTTTCTGGGGATCATTACCTGATATGGAAATAATGAAGGTTAAAGTAAACTCCTGGACATGACTGGTGTATAGCAACATATTGGAAGAGGTGCTTCTATTGTGTTTGGGACTGTTGAAGGTGGCTTGAGTAGAAGTTCTTGACATGAGAGGGAGAGGTTGTTAAAAGGCTGCAGCTTATCTCAGCCACCACTATTAGTGCATGATATAAAAAAATGTTTTAAAAGAGGCAAAGATTCAGATAAACCAATACTGGAATAAATCAAGTTCTTGTTAAGAGAATTAAAAGCTAAAAGATCTTGATGTTGAACAAATACCACAGTGTATACACACATATACATTATAAATATACCCTGTACTTAAAACAATGGACTACATTGAATGCACAGTTGGGGACAGAAGATCTAACAACAACCAACCAAGGAAAAAATGAGAAAAAGTTAATGTATTTGCATGACTACAATCCAGGAATGAGGCTAATAGTATAATGTGATTACTGGAAAGGCAAACATAAATTTGGATTGTGCCAATATTTTTTTCCAGGCACAAAATAGAAGCTATTCCCACCATACTCTGTGTTTGTTGAACTTAATTTAAAGCTTTTCTCTCTGTGAGTCCTAGGGGCCAAGGAAAACAATTAGAGCTGGAGGATAAGAACAGTTAAGGGTATAAAATAATGTTGAAGAAACTATAAAAGAGAGAGCAACAGGGTAGAGTCATCTGAAATGCTGTCATGTGGAAGAGAAAATACATGTTCTGCATTCATGTTGCAGGGGTGGGTGGGGGGGGTGGGAAGGACCATGTCCAGTGAATGGAAGTTCCAAAGAGGAATGTTCATCTCAGCTGAGGGGATGGGGAGTAGAGAAAGGATTAATTCATTTGTTGAGTTTATACTATGTGCAAATTACTATACTGTCCTTACTCTAAGATATACATTACTTTCTAATGATGTTCTCGGAAAACACTGATACCATTGTTCTAGGAAAGCTTATACAACAGTTTATAAGGAATCCATGCAAGGTAAGATTTGATATCTTCTATGATCTCTTCAAATAGTAAGAATTCTGGTCAGCTAGCAGTAACACATTAGGGAATGAAGTTGGAGCAGGTGCTAGAATATCTTTCACTCCACACAGGAGGAGTGAAACATGTTTTTTCCTTTGGAGGATTCAAATTCTACTCCCTATTGTATCTCATATAAATGAAATTTTTATTTGCCTACCATTTGAGAAAAGGTCATGTTCAGCGATTTGTATTTAAAAGAGCTTGCTCCAAATTCACTAGTGTTATCATGGTTCTAGTTAGTGAGAGCTGCCTGAGGCTAGGCCTAAGCAAGAAATATGCAACTAACAGTTGGAGTTTCATTGATTGATTCAGACTACCTTAATCTGTGATCTAACATGGTATTTTTTTAAAAGATGTGTTTATTGGCCAGGCACCGTGGCATAGTGAATGAAGCCTTCACCTGTGGCACCAGCATCCTATATGGAATGCCGGTTCTAGTCCTGGCTGCTCCTCTTCCAATGCAGCTCTCTGCTATGGCCTGGGAAAGAAGTGGAAGATGGCCCAAGTGTTTGGGCCCCTGCACCCATGTGGAAGAAGCTCCTGGCTCCTGGCTTCGGATCAGCCCCGCTCCAGCCATTGTGGCCATTTAAGGAGTGAACCAGCAGATGGAAGATCTTTTTCTCAGTCTCTCCTTCTGTATGTAATCCTACCTCTCAAATAAATAAAAATATTTAAAAGATATATTTGTTTATTCATTTGAAAGGCAGAGTGAGGTGGGGGAGAGGGAGAGAAGGAGAGAGAGAGAGAGGGAGAGAGAATGAATTGTCTTTCATCTTCTGGCTCATTCCCAAATGTTCAAGCAGCCAGACCTGTGGAACTCCATCTGGGTCTCTTAAATAGGTGGCAGGGGCTCACATCTTTGGTCCATCATCCACTACTTCCCAGGTGCATTATCAGGTTGGAAATGGAACAGCCAAGACTCCATCCCTTGCTTGGCTATGGAATTCCTCTGGCTCAAGCAGTGGCTCAACCTGTGGCACCGCGATGCTGTCCCCAACAAAGTTTTCTCAAGTTTATGGTCTGCTTTATCGATATATAACAGAGTTTTTTTTTGTTTGTTTGTTTTTTTGTTTTTGTTTTTGTTTTTTTTTTTTTTAAATTGCAGTGGGCAACAGCCGTTTCACTTCCTAAGGGAGCGGTAAAAAGTTTCCTAAGATTACTGTTTTTTATTATATATTTTTTTCAAAGTGCCTTGGTCAGCCTCTGTGTCTAGAAGATTTTCATGAAATGAAAACACCATTAAATTGCTCTGCATAAAAGGTAACACTTACTTGACAAAGCCACAAGTGGAGGGAAGGTAAAGACTCTTGAGAAAAGGAGACAAAACTGAGGCAGTTAAGCGAAGTTCAGTTGCATATGGGGAGAGCTCCACAAAGGACTGTTGGGCAATGCAGGTTTCCTGGTGGTCAGGATGGGTGCAGAATTTAATGCATGCAACTTAAAAACTGTGTAGGGGCCTGCACTGTGGAGCAGCAGGTTAACGCCCTGGCCTGAAGCACCGGCATCTCTTATGAGCTCTGGTTCCAGACCTGGCTTCTCCACTTTCAATCCAGCTCTCTACTATGGCCTGGAAAAGCAGTAGAAGATGGGCCAAGTCCTTGGGCCCCTGCACCTGTGTGAGAGACCTGGAAGAATCTCCTGGATCCTGGCTTCGGATAGGTGCAGCACCAGCCATTGTGGCCAATTAGGGAGTAAACCAGCAGATGGAAGACCTCTCTCTCTCTCTCTCTCTCTCTCTCTGCCTCTCCTCTCTCTGTATAACTCTGATTTTCAAATAAATAAATAAATCTTTTAAGAAAACTGTAGGTATATGTTGTTGTAATATAACACCTACTTGTTATCCAATACTACTTTGTGAAACTGAGGAAATAAAGAGATAAAGGGCTGTGTGGATGTATTAATTGTCACTGGACTACAAGATGAGAAGGGTCATGGGAGGGGAAATAGAAACTCAGTTGGAATATTTAATTAAGAAAATAAAGATAGCCATGAGAAGGCACATTTCGGACATATGCAAAAATATTGGAGAGGATATTGGACTTCCTATTAAAGATGAGAGTAGTGGTTGAAGTTAATTTTGTGTAAGTCTCATAGGACAGGATGGCCTCAGCTGACATCTAGATGGAAGATATAATTGCCTCAATTCTCCTGTTCGTTGTGCTTCTGTAGAAACATCATGAAAGTCAAGCTTGTGGAACACTTACAAACATGTTCCTGTTACTCAGATGGCTTAAGCTTTTTATTTCTTTAGTGAAAAGACTAAATCCAGTATTTCATGTTGGAAGTAGAAAAGATAATATGCCCATTGATTGCCTTTTCTCCATGCAAATGAACTCATTGGATTTGACCCTTACACACCATGAGATTGTTTGCAACTCGTTTCATAAACTAGGAAGATTTTAATCTTTAATATGGTACCACTAGAAAAAACTAGAGTGGTTCAAAACCCACTGTTACAAAAAGCCAAAGCCAAATCCATGCTACTACTCCAAAGACATCCTGGAGGTTTCTTATTGGTGGCAGAAGCAGTTCCTAAACTGAAACCAGGTAAAATCCAATAGGAACATGGCCTCAGACTTCCCATGGGCCAGGCCCTCTGATTCCTCTCTGCTTCTGTCTGGCAAGCTCCAACCTCAGCAGCAGACCACATATTGGTAAACTTGCTTCCTGTATTTTCTTTATTGATCTAGTACAAGAGCACAGAAATACATTTCCAAATTAAAGGAAAGATGGAATTGACACCCTAACAGCTTCAGAATAGTTTCTGCTTTACTAGATTCTGAACTATTTTCTCCCTCAAGTTATTTGAATGTGAGCCGAGGTGTGAACAAGGCAAGAGTGAGAATCAATAATTAAGCCTGTTCTCTTTATACCCACTATGCCGAGAAATCCATTTCTTTTTCTCAGCCTGATTATTATTTAGCATTTACCCAATACCCTCAAGCCAGATCTCCACAGCAGTAGAATAAAATTGCAGTAAAATGAAACAAAAACACAGATCAGAACAATCTACTTTGCCTGTTTCCACAAGGGTGTTTTATTGTCTTGGAGTGGTCAAGTCCTGGGGGAGGAGGCTGGTGTAATATAAAAGAGGAGCTAGTTTTGTTATAGTTTTTTGGAATGTGAAATGTCATACTCTATCCCATGGGGCCACCATCATGTATGACCACTGGAGAAAAAAAAAAAAAAAGAAAAAGCAAGAACTTCCATAAAGATGCCTGTTCCAATTTCCCCAGTCTATCGTGCACACATTTAATTTCCCAGAAGTGGTTAGTATTTCTACTTCCAGTTCACCAGAAGGAAGGTTACAGCAAATAAGAAACGTCTTTGATGGTATGTCCAGCATAAGGAAACTTAAGAATACCCCACAAAACCTTGCTGTCAGCCCTTCCAAGGGATCCATTACAGATGGTATAATAATGTTCAAGACCAAAGAAAAACCATGACCTGAGAAAGGGGTGATACTTGTTTATTCCCTCAGGGCTGGGCAAAGAGCTATACTGGGAGCCGACATCTGAGTTTGCTGGTCCCAAGTTGATTACCTTAATACAGTGTGGGGAAATTGGTCACAGCTGGAGATAAGCCCTGCTTGCAATGTTTCTCTTTTCATTATTTCTCCTCAGAACACTGCAAATTATCAGAAAAAATAGCACTCCTCCCAGTGACTTCCTGGGCCCTGATCTTGTCAAGCTATAGTCACCAGTACCAGTTTAATGGCTCTATACTGGTGGAAAAGCATGGGCAGATATTTTGTTCCAGGAGGAAATCAAGCAATTCTTTATGTAATCCAGTTATCAGGTAAGGTCGTGCATCCCTTGAGACTGAGCAATGCCCTTGCAAAGCTCTTCACAGTTGATATTTACATGTCCCAGAACCTCCTCACTCTGTGTTTTTTCTCTCTTGCTGCTCATCCTGTCCCCATCTACCTGAAATATGATATCCATTAACACTACCCTATGAAAGGTAAGCCACCCATATCCTGCAAGGCTTAACATGATTTTCCCTCTTAGCTTTCTGGTGAATGTTCTAAGTTCTCCTTCTCTCTCCAGCCTTGACTCCATCTCCTGGTAGTGCCCATTCAATGCAGATGTTTGTTCACAGTCCTTCTTCCTTCTAGTCTGTCGCATCTGTTTCCACATCATTCGTTTTTGTTTTCACTTTAGGTTTTATGCACCTTGCTCTTCCTCCACTTATGCTAGGCTTGCTTCTGACTGGCATTGCCATCTAATCTGCACCTCAGACCCAACCTGTTCTAACCAAACTCCTTACCTTTTCAGGATCTGTTCCAAATCCTTCTTGCATAGCTGGTGCCATCACAATTCCCCAGTGCTCAGCCACAATATCCTGAAAATATCTTACACCCTCCCTCTTCTCATCAAGTAAAAGGCAGGCACAAAACCTGGCAGTACCGCTTTAACACTACTTACACTTTTTCTTCCCATCCACTCCCAACAACACTCACCTGCTAGTAGATTGTTGGTCATCCCTGATCTATCAGAGGTCCTTTTGACTGATTTCCTTATCTTTAGTCCTTTGACCTCTCTCATAATTCATGCTTCATACTGCCACAAGATTCACTTGGCAAATGAGGTTTTGAGTGTGCATGGTGCCTATTTCAAGCCTTAAATGTCTGCTAACTTTACTCACAAGAAAGATCAGAACTTTCATCTGTCATTCACACCAGACCGTCACTGACATTCTTCAACTCATGCTTTCTCCAAAGCTACGCCCCACGACGTACTCCTTCCCAAACACCCTCTGCTGTTTTTGACTTCTATACTGTACGTAGCTTGTGCCCATCCCTGCCTGAAAGTCCATGATCTCGCTGGTAATTTTTGTTCTCTCCAGTCACTACCTTTCCCAGGAAGTTTCTGAATATTTCCAGTTAGCAATTCTCTCTCTCTCTCTCTCTTCCTCTCTCTCCCCCCCTCTCATATAAAAACCTATAGCATTTTGTTTCTGCTATAGTGTGTACCAAAGTCTGCTTTTTATTATTTTTTATTTCACATAATTCTTTAACATTTACAAAATTTGCACCTGCCATTTCATACACTCTCTTTCTCACTGTTCTATACATCTTGCTGAGGGTCAGAGATATTGATTTTCTTGAATTGTATTCTCTAAAGTTTCTAATGCTCTACCATATACAAAATAGTTATGCAATGAATCATTGTGAGTTAGTAGAAGTCTTAGATTTGAACTCATTTTTCATATTTTCAACATTTTTTAGCACAACTCAATGTATGAGTTACTGCTTGCCACTTCCAGTTCTTTCTCTTGTTGCATATGACCCAAAATGAGAAATGAATTTGACTTTTATGAGTCAAATATATGACTACTTTTGAGTCAATATGAGTGTAGGACTTTTTATAAAAGATTGATTTATTTATTTGAAAGTCAGAGTTAGAGAGAGAGATAGAGACAGAGAGAGAATCTTCTACCTGCTGGTTCTCTCTCCAAATGACTACAATGGCCAGGGCTGGGGCAGATTGAAGCCAAGAGCCAGGAACTTCTTCTGGGTTTTCCACATGGGTGCAGTGGCTCAAGCACTTGGGCCTCTTCCACTGCTTTCCCAGGTGAATTAGCAGGGAGCTAGATCAGAAATGGAGCAGCCAGACTCAATCTGGCATCTAAAATGGGATGCCGGCATGCAGGTGGTGACTTAGCCTTTTATGCCACAGTGCCAGCCCTGAGTACAGGACTTTTATGTCTGATGAACATCAGAATTAAAAACATTGACAATGTTTGTATACTGTAGGATTTTATAAATGTATTGACTATAAAACTAATAGTAATTAGAGTCATTTAAATGGACTACATACTATGCAATCCAATATTAATGATTCATAACAGTAATGCACATTGAATTGGTTTTTATTATAAATTTTACTTGTTTTGATTTTGTTGATTACCCTGATAAAATATTTATATGCATTTAATTGTTTCAGTTTTCATGTGGTTGTCTATTCAGAATTTATGAAGAAACAGATGAAATTTTGGTTAGCACAGTTTTCAGTGTTGTTAATTTTACCAGTGATGTAAATAAGACATACAATCATTAAAGAGATTACAATGACTCCTTAAAAATACTGAAAAATTGACTTGTTGTGAATAGTTCTAGAATTTTAACACATGAGTACATGAAGTGACCACCTCTACCTAGCATGATAGAAAACAGATCTATCAGTGAAAAAACAACTCCTTGTGCCATGCTTTTGTGGGCAGATCATCCTCCTGCCTCTGGCCCTGGGATACCACCTATCAGTTTTCAGGAGCTATTGTTTCACTCTTCCCAGCATGTCAACCAAATAGAATCACTCAGTGCACAACCTTTTGAGACTGGATTCTTTCACTTAGATGCATCAAATTATGTGTGCACTGAAAATTACCTCGTCTCATTTCGGAGTAGTATTCCATTGTAAATGGACCTCTGCATATCTGCTCAACCATTGAAGGCTATTTAGGTTGTTTCTATTTTCATAATCTACAGACTATTTTGAAATATGTATACATTGATTAAGAATTCCGTTGGTTTTCTTTCACCCTAGAATTTCTTGAATTTGCCTTTATATCTGAATCTTTGTATCTGAATAGACACAAGGGCAATGGATTTTTTTTCTTAATGTTATTTAACATATACAAATTTCAGGCATTTCATATAAACAGACATATAGACTTATGAACATGATTCTTTCCACCCTACCCTCCCTCGCACCAACACTCTCAACCTTCTTCCTCCTCGCTCTCCTATTCCCACGCTTAATTCTTTCAAAGATCTATTTTCAGTTTACTTTTTTTGGCGCCCCAAATTTTGAAATCCATATATATGAGGAGTCTGAAAAATCCATGGAAAATGTGTATAAGAAAAAAATAGGCATGAATTTCAACTTTTTTGAACAGGATATAGTAATCTTTTTTAAAGATTTATTTATTTATTTATTTGAGAGTCAGAGTTACATGGAGAGAGAAGGAGGCAGGGTGGGGGGAGGGTTTCCCATCTGCTGGTTCACTCTCCAATTGGCTGCAATGGCTAGAGCTATGCCTTTCTGAAGCCAGGAGCCAGACACTTCTGGATCTCCCACGTGGGTGCAGGGGCCCAGGGACTTGGGCCATCTTCTACTGCTTTCCCAGGCCATAGCAGAGAGCTGGATTGGAAGCAGAGCAGCCAGTACTGGAACCTGTGCCCACAGGAGATGCTGGCACTGCAGGCGGCAGATTTACCTTCTATGCCACAGCACCAGCCCCAGTACAATAATCTTTTAATTCCATTTTTTCCAGGAACCATTCTAAGTACTTTCATATATGTGTGTTTTTGTTTATTTATTTATATATTTACAAGATTATTTAATATATAATTGGTTTGAATCTTGTTTATTGGAATGTAGATTCTATAATTCTTAGAATCTCCAAAGCGATGTCTTTTTGTATGCTTTTTGCTTGATTGGTGGCTGGCAGCTCTCTGGTGGTTCAGGATGCACTGGTCACTGGAACGACAAAAACAAGATTTCTGGATTTGGACTTTTCACCTCCACTCCCCAACCTTTGGGGAGAGGAGTAAGGCTAATGGTTAAACCAATCACGAACAGACAATGATTTAGTCAATCATGCCTACAAAAGGAAGGCTCCAGAAAATCCTAAAAGGACAGAGTTGATGTGAGCTTCTAGGAAGCTGAACACGTGGAGAATCTTGGTGGTTGGCACACCCAGAGGGGCACAGGAGCTCATGCCCTTTGCCCTATAAGGGGTCTTGTGCATTCTCTTTCTGTGCTTTGTAATACTCTTTATAAAAGCCACTGAATCAAATGTTTCTGAGTTCTGTGACCTTCTGTACCAAATTAATCACACTCAAAGAGAGGAGCATGTGAAATCCAGCTCAAGCCAGTTGGTCTGAAGTTCCAGAGTCCTGGACTTGTGCCTAGAATCTGAAGTGGAGGTGAGCCTTAAGGGATTGGGCCCTCAGTCTGCAGGGTAGATAGTATCCAAATTGAATTGAATTAAAAGAAGCTCAGTGGTGTCCACTACAGATTTTATTAAATGCTTGGTGTTTGGGGAACAAACCCATACATTTTGTGTCAGGAGTGTGTTGTGAGAGTACCACTTTTCCTTTAGCCACAGAACATAGAATCACTGAATATAGAATTAGGGGCTGATAGTTCTTAGCCTGCAACGCCTAAAATATGTTGTCCTATTCTTTCCTGGCCTCCATGGCTTTGCATGAGAAATCTGCAGTCATCTGAATTGATTGTAATGAATTCAAGTGTTCTTTTAGATGCAATGCACAGGTTTTCTCTAGTTGCTTTTAAGAGTTTTTCTTTATCTTTTGAGTTTTTATCACTTTGCAATATGTACAGGCATGTGTTTCTCTGATTCTAACTTGTTTGTAGCTTGCTGAGTTTCTTTATCTGCCAGCTTATCTTTCAACAAACTTGAAAAATAGTCAGTCATTATTTCTTCAAATATACTTCCTGAGGGCCAGAGCTGTGGCGCACCTGTGGAACTGGCTTTCCATATGGGTGCTGGTCCGAGTCCCAGCTGCTCCACTTCTGAACCAGCTCCATGCTAATGTGCCTGGGAAAGCAGAAGAATATGGCCCACGTGCTTGGCCTCTGTACCCACAAGGGAAACTTGGAAGAAGCTCCTGGTTTTTGACTTTGGATTGGCCCAGCTTCAGCTGTTAAGGCCATCTGGGGAGTGAACCAGCTAATGGCAGATGTCTCTTTCTGTCTCTTCCTCTTTCTCTCTAACTTTGCCTTTCAAATAAATAAATCATATATGTGTATATATATATATATATTTCTTATTCTCTCTCTATACATATACATATACATATACACTTCCTGTACTAAATTCTCTCTTTCTGTTTTTCATCTGCAACACTGATAACATATGTGGTAGACCTTTCTACACTCTCTCCCCCCCCCCACAAAAACCTTTTATTTAAGGAATACAGACTTCATACATTTCATATTTACAGTTTTAGGAACATGGTGATTCTTCCCACCATACCTGTCATCCAACCCACACTTCTACCATTTTTCTTCCTCCCTCTTCTATTGACATTCTTATTTATTACTAAGATCTATTTTCAATTAACTTTATGTACATATGATTAACTCTATGTTAAGTAAAGAGTTCAACAGATAGCATAGAAATCAAAACAAACAAAAAACCTGTTCTTCACTAGTCCAGACAATAGCTGTTCAAATTCATTATATTTCAGAGTCTCAATTTTACATCTGTAGATTGCCTTTTTTTTTTTTTTTTGACAGGCAGAGTGGACAGTGAGAGAGAGAGAGAGAGAGAAAGGTCTTCCTTTGCCGTTGGTTCACCCTCCAATGGCCGCCGCGGCCGGCGCGCTACGGCCGGCGCACCGCGCTGATCCGGTGGCAGGAGCCAGGAGCCAGGAGCCAGGTGCTTTTCCTGGTCTCCCATGGGGTGCAGGGCCCAAGCACCTGGGCCATCCTCCACTGCACTCCCTGGCCACAGCAGAGAGCTGGCCTGGAAGAGGGGCAAGCGGGACAGAATCCAGCGCCCCGACCGGGACTAGAACCCGGTGTGCCGGCGCCGCTAGGCGGAGGATTAGCCTAGTGAGCCGCGGCGCCGGCCATGTAGATTGCCTTTTAAGTGCTCTATTAGTTATCACAGATCAAGGAGAACATATGCTATTTATCCCTTTGAGACTGGTTTATTTCACTAAGTATGATGTTTTCCAGTTTCATTTATTTTGTTGGAAATGACCAGATTTCTTTTTTCTTTTCTTTTTTTTTTTTTTTTGCTGCTGTGTAATATTCAATGTTGTATATATCCCATAATTTCTTTGTGTGCAGTCTTCAGTTGATGGGCATTTAACAGGTAGCTGAGACTTTGTTCCTTTAAAAAACAAAACACGGAGCTGGTGCCCTGGCTCACTAGGTTAATCCCCCGCCTGCAGCGCCTGCATCCCATATGGGCGCTGGTTCTAGTCCTGGTCGCTCCTCTTCCAGTCCAGCTCTCTGCTATGGCCAGGGATAGCAGTGAAGGATGGCCCAAGTCCTTGGGCCCCTGCACCTGCATGGGAGGAAACTCCTGGCTCCTGGCTTCAGATGGATGTAGCTCCATCTGTCTCTCTCTCTCTCACTGTCTGTAAACTCTACCTGTCAAAAAAAAAAAAAAAAAAAAAAAAAAAAAAAAAAAGGTGGCCCTGAGGCTCAGCAGGTTAAGCCAGTGTTTGCACACCAGTGTCCTATATTGGAATGCTAATTTGAGTCTCCATTGTTTTACTTCCAGGAAAGTTCCCTGCTATTATGCCTGGGAAGGCAGTGGAGGATGGCGGAAGGACTTGGATCCCTGCCATCCTTGAGACTTGGATAGAGGTCCTGGCTGCTGACATCAGCCTGACCCAGCCTTGGCTATTGAGGCCAACTGCGGAGTGAACCAGCAGATTAAAGATCTGTCTCTCACTCTCCCTTCCTCTCTCTGGTGCCCTGCCTTTCAAGTAAATAAGCAGATATATAATTATTTTAAATAAACTTCGTTTTCCCTAACACTTTTTCCGACTGGAATATTTCTCTTGATCTATATTCAGGTGTGCTGACTCCTTCATTTGTCATTTCCATTCTGCTCTCGAGCCAATTCACTGAATTTGATATCCATTATTTCATTTGTCAACTCTAGGATGTCTGCATGGTTTTCTTTTTAGAGCTCCTGTTTCTCTGCTAAGACTTTCCACCTTTTCATTTGGCTCAGGTATACGTAAGAGTATTTATCTTTTTGTTGTCATGGTTCCGGCAACTATTTTAAAGTCTCTGTCAGATAATTCCAACATCTGGGTCACCTCAGGATTGCTTCTCATGAATGTCTTTTCCTTTGAGAATTTGTCAGATTTTTTTTTTTTGTATATTCTGTAATTTTGTATTGGATGCCATATATTTGAAAAATTGTGTCGTAAGATCTGACACTTTTAAAAATCTTATGGAGATGGCATTGCTTTTTTCCTTTTTTTTAAGTGAAAGGTTTACTCTTGGGTGAGGGAAGCCCGATGGGCTGGGAGGAGAGGGTGAGAGAGTAAGAGAGAGAGGAATCAGGAGAGAGAGTGTGTGTGCTGGGAGCAGGTCCTGTTATATCTTTGTCAGGGGCAGGGAAGTAGGAGCATCAAATCCCATTAGGGTGAGGGTGGAGCTGACACCTGAGGTTGGGCCATGGGCTGAGGACCAAAGCTTACTATGCAAGGTGGTGATGAGGGCCAAAGCCTAAGATGGCACCACAGATAAGACAGCACCACTTTACTAATATTCTACCCTTTTGTGTTTTATAAAGCAGGCATTGTATGGGATTACATCAGCCCAAGAGGGGTAAAAGGGTAATGGTCAATCTTCTATAGTTGCTTCCTGTTGGGTGATGAAACTCAAGCTGTTATCTCCTGGGTGGGGAGTCAAGCATATCCCAGTAGCAGCATTTGGTTGACTGCCTGGTTGGTGAAGGCTTTGGTTCAGGAAGCTGCGAAGCTAACTCCAGCCAGGATTGGGAGAAAGATTGCTCATTTCTTGCAGCTAAAGTTATTAGCCTATAATGCTAGATGGGCGTGGGGGATCATCAATACACATGGACCAAATGTACAAGTGTATAGGGTATGATTACAGAGAAATGAATCTCTAAGTGGGCTAGAGAAGGAAGCTGTGGAAGTAACAGTTATATTAATAACACAGGGAATGTTAGGTGGCCAAACTTGTTAGGTTGTTCTGTCATTGTGGTAATCCAACATGTTGCATCCTGCCCTCCAGAATGCAAAGGGAGATGACTAATGATTCTCTGAGGATTGGGAGTACAGGAGTCCATAGAAACAGGAACATTGGTGAGTAGGGTAGCAGAAGCTGAGAGGAGTAGATGGGTAAGAGTGTGTCTGATACTCTTCCCACAGAAATTGTAAGAGTTAGTAGCAGTATAAGAGGGGATCAGTACTTATCCAATGTTAGAAATGGCAAGTGACTAGGTGGTCACTGCTTCTCCAAGGTGCGCTCATTAAGTGCAGAAGGATCTGAATTTTCAGATACTGTTGGTAATAGAACTTGAGTCCAGGTAAACTTGGCTGAGGGGCTCTGGGGGAGTAACTGTCTAATGAGGGGGAGGAGAATGCTTAAGATGGGTGAGATGGGCCCAGTGGGGTATTCTCTGTAACTTTGTTGCTGTAGGAGTTGTGAGAATAACCCCATAAGGTCCAGTCCATTTATCCTATAGTTTAGTGGGAATAGAGGACAAGGAGAGGTGTGAAGAGGACAGAGAGACCTCATCTCCCACTGTGTTGGGAGGGGAGCTGTCTGAGGTAGTTGAACCTGGAGCTGGGCAGTAGGTGTCTATGTTCAGAGGTGTCTGAAGAGAGTAGATGGGGTGGCAGGAGCGGAGACTGAGAGTTTATAGTTGGAGCAATCAAGAGATGTCCATGCATTGGTTCAAAAGGTAAAATATTGAGAGTTTTTTTTGGGGGGTGGGAGGGCCATCATAGAGAGCAGGGCCAATGGAAGTCCAAGTGGAGCTCAAGGGAGAGTTTAGTCAGAGCACTGTTTAGTGTACATTTTGCCTGTTCAGCTTTTCCTGAGGATTGAGGGTGGTAGGAGATATGGAAATGCCAGGGGATGTTAAGCACCTTGGTAAATAGCTGAGTTATCTGGGATGTAAATTAGGGCTGTTGTTTGCCTGGAGAGAGCCAGGGAACCCGAAATGGGGGATAGTCTCCTGATGTAGGATGTTGAAGACTGTTAGTACCCATTTGTTAGTAACAGGGAAGACCTTGACCCACCCAGAAAAGTATTTACCAACACCAAGAGATATTGAAAATATCACACTCTGGGCATATGGGTGAAGTCAACGTGCCAGTCAAAGGCCATCAGGTGTCCTCTGGCTTGATGTGAGGGGATGGGTGGAGGACAGAGGTTAGAGTAAAGGTCTGTTCTTTGACATACAGAACAAGAAGAGATGAGTTGTTGAAGATATTTGGTATCTTCTGTTTGAGAGAAGAGATTGTTTAACAAAGGACAGTAGAGAAGAGATGTTGGGATGAGACAAATGGTGAAGATAGAATAAGATAGCCCGAGTGGAGAGCTGTTGAGACAGTCGGTCTTGAGGGCAGTTTGCTAGTGTAGCAGGTGGAGTGGAGGACGCACTGGAAGGAGAATAATGCCACCTGAAAAGCCACCTGATCTGCCCTGTTATTTCCAGCAGTGGTGGCAGAATTATCAGTCTGATGAACTTTACAGTGGACAAGTCTGATTCATGTTGGCAGATGGGTTGCTTCTAGGAGAGGCATTATGAAAGTAGTATTGGAGATGACTGTCCCCTTAGTAGTAAGAAGGCCCCTATCTTTCCAAATCACCGAGTGGGGTAGGAGAATACGGAAGGTATATTTTGAGTTGGTATAGACAGTGATAATTTTTTTTTAATAGCATAAAGGCACTGGTTAGAGCACATAGAGCTCAGCCTGCTGATTAGTAGTATTGGAAGGGAGTGGTCCTGCCTCAACAGCATCAGTGGTCTACACCACAGTACATCCTGCCTTTTGTATTCCCTCATGAAAGACGGAGTTACCATCTGTGAACCAGACTAGAGTGGGGCGAATGAGAAGACTGTCATGGTTGTTTGAGGGATGGGGTAGTAAGTGTTCAATGGTCTCAATGCAGGAGTGGACAGGAGCTGAGTGATTCAGGGGAGGGAAGAGTAGCTAGGCTAAGGGGAGGACAAGTGAGAGTAGGGTCCTCAATTAGTGCCACCTGAAGGGCCAGGATGTGAGATGGTGGGAGCGACTGGAGGTAAGTTAGGAGTTCTGATAGATGGTGTGAGGAAAGAATAGTGAGTGGTGAGCCAAAGGTGAGTTTTTTGACTCTCGTATGAGGATTACTACAGAGGCTAGCACCTATACACAGGGTTCCTCGTCCTTAACTGTGGTCTAAAGTTTTTGAGAGTTAGGCTACAGGAGAAAAAGAGGGACAAGCTTGATGGCCAAGAACCCCCAAGGCAGTCCCTTGGTTTTTGGTGACATAATAAGGAAGGGCAGTGTGAGATCTGTTAAGTGTAAGGCAGGGGCCTCTAGAATAGCCTGTTGGAGTTTATGATATTGGGAGGTGACTGGGATTATTAACAAGAGCCAGAGCAGATGGTGGGCTCTGCAGTTGTCGAGTGGGAGGGAGATAATGGCTCTGGGACCTGAGCCACTGGGGCCCTGGGAAGTGGCTGAGCTGGTGCCTGTGAATTGGAGAAATGTCGGGGGGGATTCTTTGGCTGGATTGAAGGAGGACATGGTGGGGTGGCAGCAGCAACAGTGGCAGGATCGAAAGTAGGAGAAAGGGGCTTTGTCTTCTTAGCAAGAGCTTTGGAAGTTAAGAGAGTTTGAGCCAGAGAGCACAAGTGGAGATAGAAGGCTTAAACATAGGAAATCTTCCACTTCTCAGAATGCTCACAGAAGTGGTTAAATGTGTTGTTAAGCAGTCATTTGGACTGAGTTGTTGAGGTAGGAGACAACAGAGAGGCGGATCAGATGGAACTCAGGAGGAAGGAGCTCCCATGGCAACCTGTAGAATCAGATTGGTGGATATCAGGCATCCCCAAGATCATGGCCATCCAACAGGAGGATCTTGGAACAGAAGGTGGAGGTCAACATCTATGCACCCCCTGGAGCCCAAGGCTTAGCCCATAGAAGGGAAACAGGGGGTTGAGTCATTAACCACACCCACTGTTGTCCAGACACAGAGTCCGTAGAGGCACAAGACTGTAGGAGTTGTGGTGCCTGGTACCGGGACTTCAAGTAGAATCACAACTCATAGAGAGTTGCATTGAGAAGATCCTCCACCAGCCCTGCTTGGGAATTTGAAAGGCCGGTGTGTGGATGGAGATCATGGAGCATTTGGTGGCATGGAAGGAGGTTTGGGGATGTGTTTTGTGATTGGCAGAAATCCAGGACCTCAAAGCAGCTCAGATTCCTGAAGGGAGAGCGGGTCGATGGAGAGCCTGGATCCGAGTCATGACACCAAGGTAAGGCCACCACAAAACACACCAAACACTGGAGTTAACGGAAAGAATTATTGTTGGGTAGGGGAAGCCCAACAGGCGGGGGGAGAGGGTGAGAGAGTAATAGAGAGAGGAATCAGGAGAGAGAGCACTTTTTTCCTTTTGTCATCTCTCATTCTGGATGAGTCAAACAAAACAACTCTGACTCACCTTTCATGAATTAGGACTCTTATGGTAGTTCTGTTTTCAAAGGCTTTGGAGTGCTATGTGCTATTCAGCTTTCACACCTTCTAAGAACATTCTGAAATCTAGGTAGTGGACTTCTTCATCGCTTAGTTATTTTGAAAGCCTACTCAGGAACAGTTAAGGAAATCTTCGTGGATGGGCTTGATAGGAGCTTTCCTTTCTCACTTTTTTGGCTATTCCATTTACTCTCTTCAGCGCCCAGGGTGCCAAAAATTGGACTTTACTCTCTCTGTGCTTGGTTACTCATTTGCTACAATTGAGTCAGCCTCTAGGGCCAAGTTCTGGGAGGTTAATGAGAAGAAATAGAGTAACAAGACTTTCCAACACACTGCTTGGACCATTGTTCCTCTGTCAAAGAGAATGATTCTCTTCTCTTAAATGTTGCGGGGGGGCATAGTCACTGCTATCGAATTGTTGAGGCTTTGGGAGAGGGATGTCCAGGGGACACAGGTGGAAAATAGAGAAGAAAAGAAGAGGGAGTTTATGCTGCTTTCTGTCTGCTATGGGAGAAAACTTTATTTCTTCAGGGATCAGAATGAGGGATCTTCCCTTAGATCTCTTATCTGTTCACACACAAAGCACAACCTTGGATTTTATGCTGCCTTTGGAGCTAGGTAAAAGATATAAAAAGGAAAACAAGCTGTGGACTCACTGCTAAATCTATGGGATGTTAAGTCCTAGTTTCTTTTTCTAATACATGTGCTACCACTTACTTTTCAGTCTTTAGATAGTTGCTCTGTTTATTTTATTCAGGAATTTTAGTGGCATTTAGGGGAAAAGATAGGAATGAGTATGCCTGCTGTTTCTTCCCTGGAACTAGAATTTGTCTTTTAAGTGGCTATGGAGAGTATCATGATATGACAATGTTGGTGGGACATTACATTTTTCAGAACTATATGTTGGGTATAACTGGTAAACCCATCTGTAAAAATAACAGTAAACAGATTGATTACAAAAAGGCAATAAACTAGAAAGAAGTAAATTTTCTGGAGTGTTTATTTGAGTCATCTTAGAAGAGATAAAAAATGTTTATAACCTCAGCAGGTTCTGATGAGATGAAGAGATCAGGGAAAAGTATGTTGTGGATGACATATCCAGAGCACAAGCATAAAGCAAGCTTGGAAATACCCTTCTGACAGCAAATGACTTGTAGATTTTCCAAGGCTTAATCTACCATTTCCCTTAAGCATGTAAAACCACGTGTTTCTGGGAAAGGTCCCATTGCCTTCCAAGTTGGAGTGCTCTAGCTGCTTGCAAAATAAGTGGCATGTAACAAACAATTAAATAAACTTGTAAAGGAGTGTGAGAAATTGCAATTCTTCTCATGTAAGTATTTCCACAGAATTAACTGGAGCCTCAAACCAACCTTCAAGCTCTTCAATTGGTGGTGAGTCATAGGTGACTTTATTTTTGTAAATATGTACAAAAATATCTAAATTACTCTATGCAATGATAGAAAATATAGCAACAACCCAAAAGTTTTGGCGAAGTGATGTCTCAAGTACTTGGATTCTTGATAGCCATTTGTGAGATGTGGATTGTGTTCCTAGATCTCAGCTTTAGCCCTGACCAGGCCCAGTGGTTGTGGGAATTTGGAGGTTTTGGGAATTTGTGGGAATCCTGTGGATGTGTTTTCTGTCTGTCTGTCTGTCTGTCTCTGTCTCTCTCTCTCTCTCTTGCTCTAGTGCTTGCTCTGTCTCTCAAATAAATAACTAAATTTAAAATTAATAAAAAAGGGATGGTGGCTACTAGAATTTTTCCATCCTCTCTTTTTATCCTTTGAAAGTTATTCACCCATACCCTCATGCTCACACATCCTAACACTGCATTTAACAGATTGGGAAATAAAATTTCCTCCCTATACAAAGGTAAAGACTACTTGAGCGGATTGACATGTTGAAAATTTGTGGTTAAAAAGATGCTTTATGAATATTTATCTAATGGGTTTTTCCTAATCAACTCACAACAACATTTTTTGAGATTATCTTTTCCAAAGAAAAATCATAAGTGTAGTGAAATTAGTCACAACTATTTGTGTCTATGAGGCAACATAGACGGTTATCAAACATGGTTGGAGATAGAACCTCAGCCATGATGGAGAAGTAAGAATATTGTGCTGCTATAATTATAAGGCTCTACTTAAGTCTCTAAAACATGGTGTCATCTACTTGAGAATTTCATCATTTCTTCACCTTTGGGGCATCTGTATTTTGGCCAGGTGACTCTGAAATAGATATAAAAAGACTATGTTTACAGATAGTTGAACAAAATGAACGTGAATTTCATGTTCAACTGTACTATTCTGTTACTTAAATAACCATGTAATCTTAGCTCATTGATTTGTTATATTGAAGTCCTTGAAGTGATATTCTATAAATTGAGGGCAAAGTTTATTTTATGTAGCCCAAAGGATAGTTAATGAAGCACTAGTAAAGTACATTCCAATTCACTATATGGAAAATGCTATGATGAATTTTAAATTAATTAATTAATTAATTTGAGAGAGAACGAGAGTTAATGAGCTGTTATCCACTCTTTCATTCCCCAGAGGTCTATAGCTGCCACGGGTGGGTCAGGTCTTAAGCTAGGAGCCAGGAACACAATCTGGGTTGGGTGACAGAAGTCCAAATGCTCCACACACTAACCATGATGCCGAGATCTGCATTGGCAGGAAGTTGGAATCAGGAAGTAGAGCCAGGAATAAAACCAATGTATTCGGCTGTGGAACACAAGCATATTCACCACTAGGCCAATCCCCCTGTCTTATGATAACATTTTATTTATTTATTTGTTTAGCATCTTTACATATCGCTTAAGAGTGTACCACCAATGGAGTATCTTCTCGAAAAATGTTGTTAGAGCCAAATCATTTCCCTCAGTAATCACAACACGTGAATCTGTCTTTTGTTTGGAGTATTGCCGTTTAGCTCTTCATCGCTATTATTATTTGAGGTTGGTTTATACATGTTTGTCTCCATTCTAACCTGCACTTTCTTTCAGATTCATCTTCCTGAGAAACATCTTTCATATGTCATCATGCCTTTAATCAAACTATTTTATTTTTGTATGAACAGATATTGTATTTAAAATATTATAAAATACAACATACAGGAAGAAAATTCATAAAGAAACACCTTAGGCTGTACTATTTATCAAAAAGAAAGCATTGCTGGAATTACCACCCATGTCCTGAAATAGAACCTGTCAACTCCATAGACCCCATAAACTCCATATGCTCCTCTAATCATTGGTTCCATTTCTTCCACCCCAAAAATCTTATTCTGCATTGTAATAATTACTTCTTTTTTTAAAGATTTTTATTTATTTATTTATTTGAAAGAGTTACACAGAGAGAGGAAAAGCAGAGAGATAGAGAGAGAGAGAGGCCTTTCATCTGATGGTTCACTCCCCAATTGGCCACATCGGCCGGAGCTGCACTGATCCGAAGCCAGGAGCCAGGAGCTTCTTTCAGGTCTCCCCTGCAGGTGCAGGGGTCCAAGGGTGCTTGGGCCATCTTCTATTGCTTTCCCAGGCCATAGCAGAGAGCTGGATCAGAAGTGGAGCAACCCGGTCTTGAACTGGCACCCATATGGGATGCTGGCACTTCAGGCCAGGGCGTTAACTTTCTGCGCCACAGCACTGGCCCCAATAATTACTTCTTTATTTATATTAACCATCAAAGCATGCATACCAAAGTCCAATATTTTAACTGTATTTTGAATTTATATAAATGGAATCTTATTGTATATATTCTCTTGAATCTGTTTCCTTCATTGAGAAACATTTTGTGGAATTCACATATGTTGTCGTAACATATGTGTAATTTAGTAATTTTCATTGCTATATAGCAATCTATTGTAGAGACATAACAAAATGTGTCCATTATGCCCTTTTTGGGCACTTGAGTTACATCCATTTGCAGGCTATCACAAATAAAACTACTATGATTAGTCTTAGATGTAACTCTTTGTACTCATAGGTAATAGGATATGACTTCAGTATATGTCTTAACCCATATGTTTTTTTTAACAAAAATACAGTAAACTTGATGGCTACTTTTCATGGCATGAAAAATCCAAATTCAAGACATCTTTAGATTTAATATCTGGAAAGGGCCCAAATCCTGATCTTTAGGTGTCTGTCTTCTTGCTACAATGTCACATGTAAAAAAGAGGTTAGGAGTTCCACAGAGGCCCTTTGAAAAGGCACTAATCCCTTATGAGAGGGCTTTCCCCTTATGACTTCCCAAATCCCCACCTCCAAATATCATGACATCCCAAATTAGGTTGCAACTTATGAATTTTGGGAGAACACAAACATTGAGTCTATTCTAAAAGACAATGCCAAATTGGGGTTGAAAGTACTCATTCAATTCATGCTCCAATTGGAGTATCTGGTGATTCTAGTTCGCTATATCTTTGTCAAGTGCTAGATATTGATAATAGATTTTATTTTGTTTTAGTTTAGGGGGGTATTTTAGTAATCGATTATTGTTTAATTCATACTGCTCTAATTATTAATTGAATTGTATACCATTTCGTGTTTTTACCATGTTGGTAATTTAATATGTGAAGTATTGATTTAAGTTCTTCACCATTTCCTACTGAATGTTTTTCTTTTTCTTATTGATATGTGTGTGTGTTTCTTTATAGAAGATGAATTACTGTGAATTTTTCTCTACAGCTTTTCATTCAGTAGTTCTTTGTTTTTAATTTAAAAAATTATATTTATGAGAAGTAGAGATAGAGACAGGGAGAGATCTCTCATCTACTGAAATGCCCACAACACATAGGCCAAAGATAGACGTCAGATACTCAGGTCTCTCATGTATGGGACAGGAACCCAAATACTTGAGCCATTACCACTTGCCTCTTAGGGTGTGCATTAGCAAGAATTAGGAATTGGGAGCAGAGCTGGGATTTGAACTCGGGAACTCCAAGATGGGTTGCAGGCATCCTAAGCAGTGGATTCACCACTAGGCAAACACATCCCTAATGATGGTTTTTAAAGAACTTGATTTCTTAATTCTAATTACTATACTATCATATTTATATTATTATCAACTTTCATAGTGATTTGTGTTTTGAGAACATATTTTATATGCTAAATTCCATATAATTTATACAATTAGTATATTTACAATTCATTTAGAATTTATTTTTTGCAAATAAATTGAAGCTGGAGTCAGTCCTCTTTTATCCGTATGGATATGTGATGAAAACACCATTTTTTTTTGACAGGCAGAGTTAGACAGTGAGAGAGACAGAGAGAAAGGTCTTCCTTCCATTGGTTCACTCCCCAAATGGCCGCTACGGCTAGCGTGCTGCGGCTGGCACACAGTGCTGATCCGATGGCAGGAGCCAGATGTTTCTTCCTGGTCTTCCATGGGGTGCAGGGCCCAAGCACTTGGGCCATCCTCCACTGCCCTCCTGGGCCACAGCAGAGAGCTGGCCTGGAAGAGGGGCAACTGGGACAGAATCTGGCACCCTGACCAGGACTAGAACCCGATGTGCCGGCGCTGCAAGTGGAGGATTAGCCTAGTGAGCTGCTGCGCCGGCCGAAAACACCATTTTCTAAAGAGTCAGTTCTTTCTCATGAATGAGGTATGGATCTGAAATTAGACACTATAATATATTCAATTTATCTATTAGTCTACACCAGTACCAATATTGTACTCTTCTAAAATTACTGTAGTCTTAGTATTTGACAGACTATCTCTTGCCACTTCATTCTCCACAAGATTACTTCAGCCATTCTTATTACTTTGTATTTCCAAGTGAATTTCAGAATTGCCTTAAAAATTGCTATGAAATAACACCTGGAGATTTTTATTAAAATTATATTTGCCTCATAGATTCATTTTCATACTTTTATAGTATTGAGTCTTCCAAGTCTTGAACACTGTATATATCTATATTTATTTAAGTGTTCCTTAATTGCTCCCAATAAGATTTTATATTTTCTCTGAAGACATATTGAACATGTTTTGTTATCTGTTCATTTCTGTTGCCTGATGTATGGTATTTCATTACCTAAAAAATATATTAAGATAAGCAGACAAATAAATACTGAAAATAAATGGATAGGAAAGATATAGTAAATAAATATGAACCAAAAATGGCTGAGTATTTGAAAAGTAAAATTAAGGTGATAATAGCATTAGAAACCAGGAATTACATCACATATTGGTAAAATGAACAATGAAAAATTATGGAATATTATTAATAAATGCCTAAAGATCTCCCCATATATCCCTAAATATATAAAACAGAGCTGCCAGAAATGAAATGAGAAATAGATAAGTGGAGTTTGAATATACTCCTTTAAGAGACTGATTGGACAAATGAACAAAGCATTAGCAGCCATTTAAGCATATTAAAAATTTTTTATACAACCAATGCCATCTCACTAGTCTAAGTGATCAATTTCAGTTCACAATTGATCACACTGATAGGTCTAAGAGTCAAAGGGATCACACAAACAAGACTAGTGTCTGCGAATACTAACTGATAGAATAAAAAAAGGGAGAGAACGATCCCACATGGGAAGTGGGATACACAGCAGACTCATAGAATGGCAGATGTCCTAAACAGCACTCTGGACTCAGAATCAGCCCTTAAGGCATTCAGATCTGGATGAAGAGCCCATGAGAGTATTTCAGGCATGGAAAGCCAAGACACTCTGGAAAAAAAAAAAAAAAAAAAACCTGAATGAAAGATCTCTGTGAGGGAGATCCCAGTAGAAAGAACAGGTCATCAAAGAAGGAGGTACCTTTCTCTGAAGGGAGGAGAGAACTTCCACTTTGACTATGACCTTGTCTAAATAAGATCGACGTCAGAGAACTCAAGAGGCTTCCATAGCCTTGGAAACTCATGACTAGAGTCTAGGGAGATTTCTGATGCCATAAACAGGAGTGTCAGTTTGTTAAGTCAACAACAGGAATCACTGTGCACTTATTCCTCATGTGGGATATCTGTCCTTAATGTGCTGTACATTGTGAATTAATGCTATAACTAGTACTGAAACAGTATTTTACACTTTATGTTCTGTGTGGGTGCAAACTGATGAAATCTTTATTAATACATGCTAAATCAATCTTCAGTATATAAAAATAATTGAAAATGAATCTTGATGTGAATGGAATGGGAGAGGGAGCAAGAGATGGGAGGGTTGCGGGTGGGAGGGAAGTTATGGGGGAAAAAAGCCATTGTAATTCATAAACTGTACTTTGGAAAATTATATTTACTAAATAAAAGTTTAAAAAAATAAAAAAAATTTTATACAACCATATAGAATTCTACTTCTAATAAAAGAAATTTTTTTAAAAAAAATTTTAAGCACATACTTTTGTAAAACTTATAAAAGAAGATGAGGCATTAGGCTCTCAAAGTATTTTTAGGAAGTCCAGATTCTCAGTGCATACAATGATAATGCAGTAAAATTTAAAATCACTAATAAAAAGAGAAGTTTTAAGACCCTATGAGTTTGGATTTCACCTCTGGGTTAACGGTACCAACAAGTACTGAATTTATTTTTCCACCTGAAATAACTAAAGAGATGAACAAGATGTTTTAAAAATGGGTCTCAAAATACTGGCTATTGTGTGACAAATAGCAGCAATATTGTAGAGAAAGACACATCCTACATAAATGCCATGACTGTCCCAGATTGTTTCCGGGATTCAATTTCCAGGTTAGGCACAGATTGTGGTCCAAGGTTCTCCCTGAGCTGAAGGGATGCAACCAGGATTCCAGAGAATCTGAGGAAGCTACAGAAATAATGAGAAGAATTGTTTTTCAAATCAAATGAAACTATTAACCCACAGAAACAAAAGTTTCAATAGATCTCAAACAAAAAAAATGAAGAAAGCTACAGCAAGGGGTATAAAATTACATTTGCTTAACATCAATGATAAAGAGAAAATCTTAAAAGTAGTCAGGAAGTAAAAGATATGTAAAGTAACAAAGAGAATGCCAACATATTACTAATGAGAAACAATGCAAGCCAAACAGTGGGATAAGATCTTTAAAGCACTAGAAACAACAAACAAAAAAGTGAACTTAGAATTCCTTACCCTATGGTATTATCTTTCAAAAAATCGAGACATTTTCAATCATTTGGAAGCTGAAGGAACTCAGTATTGGTAGTCTTTCATTACAATAAATGTTAAAGGAAGGGCAATTATGGGTGAAAATAGAAAATTACAAAAAAAAAAAAACTCAGAAAATGGTAACTACATGCTAAATAGAAAGTTTTCTCATTATTGTTTAACTCTCTTTGAAAGATAATTGACTGTTTAAAGCAAATATAACACATGAGGTTTATAACACAGTTTAGAAGTAAAATATATAGCACAGTAACATAAAGGTGGAATAGGTAAAATGGGAATTATTGTAAAATTCTTATATATCCATATATGTATATATGGAAGTATATTTGAAGATACACACTAATAAATTAAAATGTATATCATAAGCCTTAAATATAATAAACCAAAAAGCAAACAAAAAACCATAAGAATATATTTTTAATACTAAATAAGATAGAAAAGGAGGATAAAAATAGATTGTGTAACTATGAAATAAATAGCAGGTTGAAAGATTTAAATCCAATCATCCATATCATATTAAGTTTGAATATTATAAACACTGCAATTAAAAGGAAAAGATTGTCATGTTAGTTAAAAAGTTAGTTAAAAGTGGCAAGAAGTCAACTTCAAATACGAAGACATAATAAATTAAAAGCAAAAGTATGAAAAAGACATTAGCACTAATCACAAAAAAGCTGTAGTGGCTATATTAATATAAAACAAAGTAGATTTTATGAGGAAGACAACTATCAGGGATCAAGGGAGTAATTTCCCAAGAAGAAAAAGGTTGGTTCATCAGAGAACATAATTTTAAACGTTTTTTCCAAAATAACAGTTATAAAATATATGAAGCAAAAATTATAAGAGAAATTAATAACTCAACCATTATATTGGGGATTTCGACCTCTCTCTTAGCAATAGAACATGCAAGCAACAAATAAGAAAGGAAGTATTGGGGCCAGCACTGTGGCGCAGCGGGTTAAAACCCTGGCCTGAAGCACCGGCATCTCACATGGGGCACCGGTTCTAGTCCCAGCTGCTCCTCTTCCGATTGAGCTCTCTGCTGCGGCCTGGAAAAGCAGTAGAAAATTGTCCAAGTCCTTGGGCCCCTGCATGGGAGACCTGGAAGAAGCTCCTGGCTCCTAGCTTTGGATTGGCGCAGCTCTGGCTGTTGTGGCCATCTGGGGAGTGAATCAGCAGATGGAAGACCTCTCTCTGTCTCTACCTCTCTCTGTAACTCTGTCATTCAAATAAATAAAATAAATCTTTAAAAAAAAAAGAAAGGAAGGAAGTATTTGACTGTAAAAGACTTAAATTATACTGTTAATCAGCTTGACATTTACAGAACAACACTCTCCCCTCAAAAGGTTACATACTGTTTGATTTATATACAGACCATTTATTAAGATAGGCACAGTGTAGGCTGGGAGTCAGCAAACTATGACTTACAGACCAAATGCTGTTATAAGAAAATAAGCCACAGACCAGGAGAAAATCCTGGCAAATGATATACTTGATAAAACTTGTAGTCATAATTTTTTTTATAAAGATTTATTTATTTATTTGAAAGTCAGAGTTACACAGAGAGGAGAGGCAGAGAGAGAGAGAGAGAGAGAGTCCATTGGTTCACTCCCCAGTTGGCTGCAATGGCCAGAGCTGTAATGATCTAAAGCCGGGAGCCAGGAGCTTCCTCTGGGTCTCCCACATGGGTGCAAGGGCTCAAGGATTTGGGCCATCTTCTACTGCTTTCCCAGGCCATTGCAGAGAGCTGGATCAGAAGTGGAGCAACTGGGACTTGAACCAGCACCCATATGCGATGGCACTACAGGCGATGGCCTTACCTGCCACGCCACAGCGCCAGCCCCTCTAGTGATAATTTGTAAAGAACTCTCAAATTAAATAACAGCAAAATTCAATGAAAATTCAACAATAAAATGAATAAAAGATAAAAGAATAGCAAATAAGCATATGAAAACATGATTGACATCATTATTGGGGAAATGCATGCTAAAATCATTAGGTTCCACTAGAATTTCTAAAAATAAAACTAAACCTATCAAATATAAGTAAGGATGTGAATTAACTGGAACATATCTATGTGGCTAGCAGGAAGATAACCCAAAACAAATACCTTGGGAAATAGCTTTGCAATTTCTTTAAAAAAGTAAACATATATATATATCATTTAACCTAGTCTTCCTACTCTTACTGGTATGTGCAACAAAAATAAAAACATATGAGGATAATTCCAAAGAATTGTGGAAAATGCACCTGATCTTTGAACTTCATTTTCCCTGAACTTTTAGAAATACCCTCACATAGCTAAAGAAAACTGGTCGACAAAATTGTTCATAGCTGCTTTATATGTAATTTCTCAAACCTGGAAACAACCCAGATGTCTACCAATAGGTCAACGGATAAACACACTACAGTATATTCATGCAATAGAATTCTACTCAGTAATAAAAAAAAAAGTGTTGCTGATACATTAAACCACATGGATAAATCTCAAAATAATCAGCCTGGGTAAAAGGATACAGGCAACATAAGATTATATACTGTTTAATTTCATTACATAAAATTTTAGAAAACACAAACTGATATATGATGGCTTAAAACAGATCAATGGTTCTGTAGGATTGGTGGAGAGGAAGAAGAGGGAGGAATTAGAAAGGGACATGAGAAAAATGTTTGGGGTTGGGGCCAGCACTGTTGTTCACTTGGTTAATTCTCTGCCTGTGGCAACGGCATCCCATGTGGGTGCCGGGTTCTAGTCCTGGTTGCTCCTCTTCCAGTCCAGCTCTCTGCTTTGGCCCGGGAGGGCAGTGGAGGATGGCCCAAATGCTTGGGCCCTGCACACGCATGGGAGACCAGGAAGAAGCACCTGGCTCCTGGCTTCGGATCGGCTAAGCGCCGGCTGTAGCGGACATTTGGGGAGTGAACCAACGGAAGGAAGACCTTTCTCTCTGTCTCTCTCTCTCACTGTCTATAACTCTACCTGTCAAATAAAAAAAAAAAAATGTTTGGGGTCAATGTATCTATTTTCTTCGTAGAAAAGAGAAATAAAAGATCTAATCATGAAGCCATTATCTATCAGCCCTGGCCAAACTGAGCAACAAAACAGTTGCGAATATACCTGGTGGTTGTTTATGTGCTTCTAGTAACACTCGTTATATTACATAGAATGACAGCCATCTGTGTCCCAATCATTGCATACAGTCTAATTACATATTTTTGCGAAGTTTGACTATTGACTCTGTCATTTTTTTATCTGTTGAAATTTCATGATCTTTCATTTTTTCCTCTGTTACAGCACAAGGCAAGTACGGCCTTTTTTTCAATGCTAACATAAGAATCCACTGGTAAGGTGTAAGTCATTTGAGGGTTTATAGGACCATGCTTTCAGAGATTTTGTATTCTCCCAGTCTCTAGCACCACACAAGTAATCCGTGAATATTTACTGAATAAACAGATGGATGAATTAATATATGAGTGAAAACTTCAAGGCAGACACTATGAGAATGTCTGGTGGGGATTTCTTCAGTGTTTCAATTTCAGAAGCAGGTCTAGTTGGATGACCTTTAAGATCACTTTTATGTCTGAAGTCCTAGAAAATATGATTAGAGGCTTGAAGCTCCTTTCACCTATTTGCTCATAAAATATGCAATAGTTTATCATGAACTATAGTCACCCCACCATGCTCTGTAACACTACTAACACTCTTATCTTGTCATTCTATTTAGAGTTAAAACATGTGCCCCCAGATCCTCCTTGGTGTTTATTATATAGAGTGTCCAAAGAAATGCCTGGGGGAGGAGCTGTATCCTGGACAAAGAGGTGATGCGTGGGTTTGGTTTTGTTATAAAAAGCATTACATATACATATTTAGAGATACAGATACAGAGATACGAAAAAATATTAAGAGCATTAATATTGTTTGCTTTACTATGCAACAGTCCGCCTTTTAAGAACGGAAGTGCTGTCTTGAAGAGTGTCAAGCTGTTGCATGATTAATCACCTGATGCATGAATAAGTGACATTCAGTTTGTGCATTGATGCATAAGCACCATTTACAAACTAACTATCATATTGATGAATGTGGTCTATTTTGTATTTTCTAGTCTATCTTATACATCTTGTCTCATTTTTAAACATATATTGTGATATTTTATTATCTTGTTTATTCTTGCTTTTAATAAAATATATCCTATCTCTAATTTGGAGATTTTTGTATTAGAGAATAAAAAGTCCACATGAATCAAATTTGTATCACTTCTCACCATAATTAAGTGATCTGTGATACCATTTCTTGCTGTCTACTTTCATTCATTTGCACATTATATCTTGTGATATCTTGTTGGTGCTAAATCAATGTGTTTTAATTTTTAATAAATTATGTGTTCAAAAGTTTGGGAAATGCTGACTTAGTCAAATAATTATTTCTGTGACTATTTGATTAATGTTTCAATCTCTCTCAAAAAATAACCTTCAAAGCAGGCTCACGTCTATTTTTTGCTCACTGTTGTGTCTCTAATACCCAGCTCATTTTCTGACATATGTGAGCACTAAAATAAAGTTGTGTATTCATAATCATATGATTAGAAACTACTTATTCATGCCATTAAGTTGGTAAGGATTCCCACTATGCATCTAGCATCCTAAATGTTGGATTAGGAAACGGGTCCTTTAACTTTCACTTTCCCGTTTTTATCCTTGGGTCTGGGCTGCTCCTATTTCAAGCAAGCCAGCCATCTGTCTATTCTATAAGGGATTACCTATTCTCATTAATTGAAAATGTTTTCAGTTTTCTGTAGTGACCTTTATGGCAAATAGTTCTTTGGTATAAAAGAAATATTTGATTTACTTATTTATGTAAAAACTACCTCCAGGGACAGATACAGTGGCATTGTGGGTTAAGCCCCTGCTGGGGGCAACTCCATGTCATATCAACCTGCCAGTTTGAGTCCTTTTTACTCTGCTTCTGATTCCAGCTTCCTGCGAAGGCATCCTAGGGGACAGCAGATGATGGCCCAAGTACTTGAGTTTCTGCCACCAGTGTGGGAGACCAGGATGGATTTCTAGGCTCCTGATTTTGGACTGGCCCAGTCCTGTCTGTGTGAATGCTTGGGGAGTGAAAGAGCAGATGGAAGAGTCTCTCTCTCTCTCTCTCTCTCTCTGTGCATTTGTGTGTGCCTATTTCTCTGCCTTTCAAGTAGATGAAAATAAATAAACATTTAAAAGCCTTAGAAGGCCTAGAAACCCTACTGTCTAATATGCAGTGGACACCAGGCCAAAGAACACTTTTAGAAGCCAAACAGCAACAACAGAAGGAAGTACAAACTACCTTTACTAACTTGTAGGATTTAAACTCATTGTTACAGTAACCTGGCCCAGGGTGGGTGGTTAGCCATGTTCCATATCAGATATTTTGTTTTGATTCCAATCTCTGGTTCCTGGTCCTAGCTTCTTGTAAATTCAGATCCTGGGAGGAAGAAGTAATGACTCAAACAATTGGGTTTTCAGTGCATGTAGGAGACCTGGAATTAACTTCCTGGATACTGGCTTTGGGCAAGACCAGTTCTGGCCAACATGGGCATTTGGGAAGTGAATCAGAAAATGGGAGATTTTTCTCTCTTGCTTGGTCTTTTACACACACACACACTCTCTCTCTCTATGTCTCAGTCTCCTGATTCTCAAATAAATAAGAAAATACATTAGAAAAATGTATAAATAAAGGAATCTATTTTTTAAACCTCATATTATCTTTCTAGGATATTTAAACTTATATTAAATTGAACATGTCCTTAAGCATTGTCAAAGAGAAGTTATTCTATATTCCCAGAGTGCAGATCAATGGGACTGGAGTCCACACACATTAGTGTTTTTAGACTTTATACTCTTTAATTTGCCATTTTACTGGTTGACAATTTCTGCCATACCTTATTCATTAAAAGAGAGTCAGTAAATTCATCCCACACTTAATGGGCAAAAAATTCATTTCCATCTTTTGAAAGATAGAGTGTAAAAGAATCTGTCGACATGTTTTAAAATCACCACATAGAGATATTCAAAAATCAATATTCTTACTTTAAATAAGAAAGTTAATTTCTAAAATGACCACAGAATACTCTAAGAATGAACAATTAACAAGAAAAAGTTGTAAAAATTAAGGTGAAAGATCATGAATATAATTGCTGACACATATACTTACAAATCTGAGATAACATATCAATTTTAGAGAGTTATTCAGAATTTATTATGAAAACCAATACAGATTAAAATTTGGAAAACAAGGAGTAAGAATATAAGCAATATACCTGCTCAATAGGCAATACAGCATGGAAAAATTATCAAGAAAGAAGAGTAGATAGGGCCAGCATTGCAGTGCAGCAGGTTAAGTTGCCACTGGTGATGCCCACATCCCAAAACGGAGTGCAGGTTCAAGTCTGGCTGCTCTGTTCTCTGTTATCATCCAGCTGCTTGCTGATGTGCCTGGGGAAGCAGCAAAGTGTGATCTGAGTGCGTGGGCCCCTGTAACCTACACAGGAGACCCGGAAGAAGTTCCAGGCTCTTTGGTTTATCCCAGCCCTGGCTGTTGGGTCATTTTAGGAGTGAACCAACAGGAAAAAGGTATCTCTCTCCCTCTCAGTTTTTCTCTCTCTCTCCCTCTTTCTCCTTCACCATTTCTGCCTCTGTCTCTGCTACTCTGCCTTTCAAATAAATAAACAAATATAAAAAATAACAAGAGGAGGAGGTAGATTAGAAGGAGTGGAAGGGGAGGAGTAAGAGATTGGGGGTGGAAAAGAAGAAGATTGGAGAGAGTAAAATGAGGCAAAAACAGAAAATGAAGAGAAAAAGGACTTTTACTTAGATTTAAAGAATTATCATCCATACCCTGAGCATTAAACAACAACACAATAAATAGCTTTAAAATCTGAATGGTAATGGTAGCTGAACACTACTATCATAACCAGAAAAAGTTTCAATCAAGTGAAACAAATACTTTTAAGACATCTGAAGACAAAGAATATATGTCTTTCACAAGAGCATATTTAAAAGGTAAACATTTCAGTTGGGAGCAGAAATATTGATGGCTCTGGGAAAAATCTCAAGACGAAACACAGGGGGATATGATGTAAGTCCCAACACCAAAAGTCTACTGAGACATCCCTTTTAATTAATTAAGACTGGATAACTTAGGCCAATTTGCCCACAGAAAAACAACTAGAAAATCTGGGGTAAAAATCCATTTGAAACATTGAGAGTTAATAAGGGAAAAAAGAAGCATGAGCTAAAAATTGAAGAAAACTTACCAGGATGGGCTGTTAACCATAGGGATACCTGTGGATTTAAGAAGCATATTTTAGTAGCATGTGGTAGACCCAAAGAACTTGGTAAGAAATATAGAAGTTCATAGCCTGCAATTACAGGAACCTTGGTAAACCCTTGTTCTTTGAGTTGAGACACAGAAGGTAATGTGCTAAGATTAACAGAAATCGTAAATGAACCAGTCTTTCCATGGACTAATACTCACTTTAATCATATAAGTATCTTATTGGATTAAGGTGATTTGGAAATGCTATAACCCTAGGTTACTGTCAGAAGAAAATGTTCTGAGGAAAGAAAATATATTAGGATGTAAAAATCTCAATGTTTTTCTATGTGCAATGAAAAATATATAATCAAACGTAACCAGAAATGTAAGGACATAATAAAAAAACAAGGGAAAATAATAGACATTAGGAAAAAACACACAAGCAATCAAGTTAATAGAATTATCAGACACAAATTTGAAAATAAGAACATTTAATATGGGGCTGGCATTGTGGCATAGCAGGTAAAGTCACTTCCTGTGACAACAGCCTCCCATATGGCAGCTGTGTCCCAGCTGCTCGACTTCCAATCTATTTCCTTGTTAATGGCCTGGAAAAAGCAGAAAATGATGGCCCAAGTGTTTGGGTCCCTGCATCCATGTGGGAGACCCAGATGAAACTCTTAACTCCTGGCTTCAGACCAGCCCAGCTCCAGCCATTGGTGGCCACTTGGGGAATGAACCAGGAGATGGAAGATTCTCTCTCTCTCTCTCTCTCTCTCTCTCTCTCTCTCTCCCCTTCCCTCACTCTCTGCAACTATGACATATAGTAAATCTTAAAAGATGTTTAATATGATAAAGGTAGTAAAATATGATTGAAATTTCAAAAGAGCTGAAGAAGCAATAACTGAAATTAAACTTAATAGATATAAATTTGAAGCAGAATAGATTCACCTAAGTGTTCTTAATCTGTCTCATTCTTATTTCTTCTTATACTGGGACACTAATTACATGAATATTGGACTTTTTGTTTGTCATACTTTTATTTCTCATTGTCTTTTTTGGACTTTTTATCCATTTATCTCTTTGTGTTTAAGATTTGATATATTCTTTAGACATATCTTCTAGTTTACTCATTCTCTCTTCAATTGTACCTAATCTGCTTAAAATTTTTTAATGTTTGTGTGTAATGGGAAGTAAATGATGTTGAAAGGAAGGAAGAACAGTGATATAAGTAAACAACAGAATAAATCACAATAAATATTTCTATATATCTGATAATAATAATATCTGGTAAAGTGGGTCTAATAAAGTCACATACATTTTTCATATGAAAACATAAAGCAATAAGAAATATACTGGGGAGGAGACGGTGTTGTGACATAGCATGTAAAGCTGCCGCCTGCTACACCGGTGTCCCATGTGGGCACTGGTTCATGTCTCAGCTGCTCCACTTCCCATTCACTTCCCTGCTAATGGCAGGGAAAAACAGCAGAAGATGGCCCAAGTGTTTGGGCCCTTGCCAGCCATATGGAAGACCTGGGTGAAGCTCCAGGTTCCTAACTTTGGCTTGGACCAACCCTGGCTGTTGCTGCCATCTGGGGAGTGAATAAGCATATGGAAAATCTCGCTCTCTCACTGACTCTCCCTCTCTCTCTGTATTCTGACTTTCAAAAATAAATAAATAAATCTCTTTTAAAAATAGACTGGAGGGTTTAGAGGAGTATTAAGTGTCTGAGATCCTTGCATTATGTAGGAACAGGTGAAATTATTAATTCACATTTTGCTTTTGATACAGCATGGAAGCATATTTTATTATCTAGGATAACCATTGACAGAGTACTGAAATAATCTATAGATATTAGGGTAATCTAAGGAAATGGAATAATAAAAAATTTTCTAGAAAAGAAATAATCCAAAGAAATTTATCTTTAAAAATAAATTCTTAATCTATGAAAACAATGAATCCAAAGCAGAATAGAGCAGGAGGAACACATAAAAATGCACAATGATATATTTAAACCCAAATATATCACTAGCATAAAAAAGGAAATAGATATAATTAAAAGACAATGATAATTATAATGGATTAAAAATAACAGCATCAATTGATACTTATCAACATTACATGTTACTTTGGATTAAAAACAACAACAAAAATCTGTTATATAAGACATAATTACAATAAAAGGGTATAGAAAGAAAGTAAAAGATGTAAAAAAATACTTTATCAAAAGCTAACCAAGTGAAAGCTAATATAAAATCATACATATATTAATGATAGTGGAATATTTTAATTAAAAATTCTAGAGATAAGTAGGAACATCTCATAATAATGAGATAGAGGATTTTCCTCCATCCTCCCTCCTTTTTAATTGAAACATACATTTGTTGGTTTTAATTACAAAACAGTGATAGGCAAGCAACATCCAGACAGACCAAGGATCTCATAGACATACTGGATTTTTATGTCAGATACTCAGATAAAGAGGGTCTGCAACTTTCACAATAATTATAATTCTCTTTTTAATAAATGTTTATTTTATTTATTTAAAAGGCAGAGTTACAGAAAGGGGTGGGGAGAGAGAGAGGTCGGTCTTCCATTTGCTGATTCAGTCCCCAAATGGATGCAACAGCTGGAGCTGGGCCTAAGCCAGGAGCTAAGAGCTTCTGGGTCTCAGATGTGCATGCAGGGGCCCAAGCACTTGGGCCATCTTCTATTGCTTTTCCTGGGGCATTAGCAGGGAGCTGGATCAGATGTGGAGCAGTGGACTCAAACTGGGCACCCATATGGGATGCCAGCACTGCAGGTGGCAGTGGCTTAAACTGCTGCGCCACAACGCTGGCCCCTTAATTATGATTCTTAAAGGTATATTTTTATACTTGCTATGTCAGCGCCTTGATTAACGCTTCTTGCCATAGGGTTGAGAGCTAGAATCCCTTGCTGTCTCAGGATCCTTGAGACATCTGTGCCTTGCTACCTCTGCTGCACTGTCACTAGTGTGCTTGGCACTCTTTGCATTCCCCTAGAGTTTGTAGACCCTACTCTGGATCTAAGAGCAGGGCAGGCAAGTCACATCCTCCATTTACTTCCTGGATGATTTTGGTGACCAATTTCTTCCCAGTAAAAGCTTTGCTTCTTATTCAGGCTAGTGTGTATTATCATCAACCCAATGACTTGAGCCATCACGGCTGACTCCCAGAGTCTGCGCTAGAGTCAGGAGCCCGTGCCAGGAAATGAACCCAGGGATTCCAAAGTAGAATGCAGGTATTTCAACAGCTAGACTAAACTCTTGGTCCAAAGGTCTTTTTGCTTCATTGAAATTTATAGTACATAATTGTAGATTCACATGTAGTTACAAAAAATAATAGAGATCTCATGTGCTCTTTACAATAGCTTCTCCCAGTAAGAGCAGCTTGCCAAAGTACAGTGTAGTATCACAAGATATTGACATTGATGCAATCTTATCTTAGATTTCTCATAGGTATTTGTGTGTTCTTCATTTGAAAGGCAGAGAAAAAGAGAGAGAGAGAGAGAGGGAGAGCGGGGGGGGGGAGACAGAGAGAAAGAGAGAAGGAGGGAGGGAGAGAGAGAGAGAGAGAGAGAGAGAGAGAGAGAGAGAGAATTTCCACATGCTGGGTCGTTCCCCAGGCCAGGCAAAGGCAGAAGCCAAAAATTCCATTTGGGTCTCCTACATGGGTGGCAGGGATCTAAATATTTGAGCTATCTTCTGCTGCCACCCCAGCTGTGCATTAGCAAGAAGCTGAATCAGAAGTTGAAGGGAAACCTGCTCCTAGACACTCCCATGTGGGATGTGGGTGTTCCAAGCTGCCACTTAACTGCTGTTGCACAGCACAGGTCCCTAGTTCTATAAATTTTTAGAACAGGAGACAGTTCTTGTATCCAGCATTACAGTCATCTTAGTTCAGGCTGCTGTAAGAAATGTCATAGACTATGTGGTTTATTTTTTTATTTTTATTTTTATTTTTTGACAGGCAGAGTGGACAGTGAGAGAGAGAGACAGAGAGAAAGTTCTTCCTTTGCCATTGGTTCACCCTCCAATGGCCACCATGGCCGGCACACCACACTGATCCAAAGCCAGGAGCCAGGTGCTTCCTCCTGGTCTCCCACGCTGGTGCAGGGCCCAAGCACTTGGGCCATCCTCCACTGCACTCCCTGGCCACAGCAGAGAGCTGGCCTGGAAGAGGGGCAACCGGGACAGAATCCGGCACCCCGATCAGGACCAGAACTCGGTGTGCCGGCGCCGCAGGCAGAGGATTAGTCTGTTGAGCCGCGGTGCTGGCCAGACTGTGGTTTAAAAAGCATTTGTTTCTCACAATTCAGGATGAGCTCAAGGTACTGGTAGGTTCAGCGTCAGGTCAAGACCCTTCCATCGAAGGGCATCCTGGTGTCTCTACCTTGTCTTTTCATCCTTTACATATGAACTCTAACAAACAAAATATTTAAAATTTTGATTGTCTGTTTTCCTTTTACATAATTTGCTGTTGGTGGAAAGACTAAGAACTCTTCTCTTAGCCCTACATTCTGAAGACTTTCTTCTTTTTTTCCCTAAAGTTTTATAGTGTTACTTTTTGCATTTGTCAGTAATTCATTTTATATTAATTCTTCTGCAGCAAGCATTGTTCCTTATCATTTGAAGCCCCTCTCTATCTAGATTCAATTTTAAAATATGGCAGCATACATCTGTTTGATTTTCAAATAAACAAATTCATGCATACACAAATTAAAAGGAAAGCAATAAAAGGCAATGACATGTTTCCTAGATTTTACTTCCTTGCCTTTGTTTCTACTATGTCCGTTGCTGAAAATACTTAGCGCTTTCCTTCCTAAAATCTTCACTTGTGTTGAGGTCTATCTCCAGTCCCATTTTAAAGGGAAAGATGCCCTGGCCGTCTCTCCTGAATGGGGCACTTTCCTCCCTGGTGCTGTCTGGATCTCTGCTGCACTGTTATTGCTACCTGTAACTGGATGCTGGTCCTTTTTCTTCTTCTTCTTTTAATTCATTATACTCTCTCCTATTGTAGGGCCTTTGCACATGCTATCTTTGCAGTCCTACCTCTACGCTCTCCACATGATTGTTTATCCTTAAGTTCTCAGTTTAAATGCTATTATCACAGAAGGAATGAAGCACGCTCAATCTTAAGCTTTCAAGGAACTGGTACTTAGCACAGTTGCTAGTAAGATGGCATTTGGGCAATCAGATATTTTGTATTTGCCACTAAATTAAAGAGTCAAGGCTGGAACTTCCAAATTAACTTTACTGAATCTAGATACTATAAACTCTTAATCCTTGATTTCCAAAAGAGGAAAATGAGTACCTGATTTATCTATATAGGTGTGGTCATTTAGCTTTGCAGTTAAGATGTTGGATAGGATGCCCAGGTCCCACACCCAGGTATACGGGCTGGATTCCTGGCTCCAGCTCCTAACTCCAGCTGTGTTGCCGGTTCAAATAGTTGGATTCCTGTCACCCTTGGGGGAAACTAGGATTATTTTCCTGGCTCCTGGCTTTGGCTTCAATCCAACAGGACCATTGCAAGCATGTGGGGAATGAACCAACGTGCTCTCACTCTCTCTCTCTCTCTCCCTCCCCTTTAAAAATTAAATATAAGGGGCCGGCGCTGTGGCGCAGCAGGTTAAAGCCCTGACCTGAAGCGCCGGCATCCCACATGGGCGCCGGTTCTAGTCCCGGCTGCTCCACTTCTGACCTAGCTCTCTGCTATGGCCTGGGATAGCAGAGGATGGCCCAAGTCCTTGGGCCCCTGCACCTGCGTGGGAGACCCGGAGGAAGCTCCTGGCTCCTGGCTTGAATCGGCGCAGCTATGGCTGTTGTGGCCATTTCGGGAGTGAACCAGTGGATAGAAGATTGCTCTCTCTGTCTCTACCTCTCTGTAACACTGTCTTTCAAATAAATAAAATCTTTTAAAAAATTAAATTTAATTCCTCAACACAACACAGTGTTTAGAAGAACAGCAATATTTACCCAAATAAGTTTTATTGCAGACAAAGGATAAGGTGCTACATAAACATCCCCTAAAATACTCATATGATTATAGTCACATGACCACAATAATTCAAAATAATTACTTATGATCTTTCATTCCTTTTGAATGTAGAGACATTGCCAACAAAACCTCCTGTCACATTTCTTATGTAGTGAAATAAAACACATCTAGAAGTATAGAGACAGAGAGGAAAGGAGACTAATAGTGGCCAGACTTGTACTGGGGCGAATATAATTTTGCTGGCCTATTTATGAGTTAAAAATATACGTTATTTTGTTTGGCCCATTTTCCATTTTACACTCTCCTGGGAGCCCAGTGTAGCCGGGGCTCATTGTTAACTCCCTCCCTTCGCTCCATTCTTTCCATCCACTCAGGCTGGATAGCAAAGAAAGTCACTTTGCTATTGTCAGCAGCACTGGAGCACACTGACTCTCTCCCAGAAGCAGGGAGGGTAAAAGCCCCATGCAGAGGACTTTCCATTCTTAGCTAAACCTAGTTGCTTTGGCCTGAGGGGCTAATCAAGTATTATAAACACTGATTAAATAAGGTAGGTCATTTTCATCACCAATTTCCAGAGGGGGAAATGGAGGCACCACACATGGGAATGACATTTGCCGATGCAGGAAGACAATTTGCTGGGGCTTAATTCCTTCCTCTTGCAAATGCCAGCAGAGAGCAGTGGAGGAGTTAGACATAGTTTGAATGCTATTCAAACAGGTCACATCTGGGGGGCTGAGGTGTCTCATTAAAACTTTCTGTTTTACTGCTATATATCCACACACTGTATATCCAAATCCATGACAGAGGCACTGTACATCTCCTGTCTTAACATCTAATAGTCCTTGCCAGACAGAATGAAAAAGTTGATTACACACAGCTTTGCCAACGTTGCTTGACAGGAAAAAGCAAAGAATATTCTCCTGAACAAATGAAATGTCAGTCAGAGCTCAAACATATTAGAGCAAGTTAGGCTGTGTTATTGCCTTAGATTAGAGATGAACTGGTTTCTAATTAACTCTAGAATGTACAATAAGATAGCATGACTGGTTTTATGATTCGGGAATATTTTTTAATTCAGTTTGGTTGTTGTTTTTTCGTCTGAGGGCAGTTGGTATCGTCATGCAACACAGATAGTAGTTTTGTGGAAAGCCTCTGCTTTGGAAATTTAAAGACAGGCAGCACTAAGAATTTCTTCGTTATTTCTTAATGAGCTACAGCCTACAAACTGTTAAAGCAGGCCATGATTTGAAGGGGCGAAGAAGAAATCCTGAATTTGAGGGATTTGCTTCTTGACAGTCCCTACCCCCATCCCTGTTCCCAGCTCCAGTTTGCCTCCCAGGGATGTTTCAAAGAAACTGGGTTGTGTGGCGGTGTGGGCGGGAGGCAGGGAGGAAAGGGAGGACTGTAGAGCAAAGTAAGACTTGTGAAATGGGTTGCAAGCTTCATGGCAGGGGAGGTGTCATTGGGAATCAGTGCATTTGGTGAGCTTCTGTGACACGTTCCTGCCTTCTCTTTCCATTCGGTTTTCTTAGGGGTTGGGTGGGCGGGATGGATCTCTCCATCCGCCACGCTTGGACTCAAGCGGTCTACAGAAGGGACACCCTCTCGTTGCCACCTCTCACCACCTCCAGACAATCCCTTCCTTAGTTTAGCACCTTACACCTAAATGTTACCTTATGGATTTTCTAGATTCTTCCTCCTGAAAATATAGCTTAAAGAACAGCACCATTGCTGTCAGTAACGTAGAATGTCCATTCCGGAGTCAATCATGCTGTTTTAGCAGGATTCCTGAGTGACTCATGTGCACATTATAATTTGAGAAGCACTGCTCTAGATAAAACTTTGTGGATTAGGAAAAAGTGGCTTGGATCTGTGGAGTTACTAGCTCAAGTCATATGACAACTAATCACAGCCTACAATTCTGCTTTCTCCTGGCACAGTTCTCTTTGTCTATATTATACAGCCTCTCTTGAACCTTGGATTGTGTGTTCACTAGTCAAAAAGGAAATGGTCTCCTACTCACATAAATGGAACTTGTGTCTGGGTTTCCATGATCCCTGATAGAACTTTGGGAAACATCTGACGTGGTGCATGTATATGCAGTTGGCACACAATTAATACTATTCATAATGGTATTACACCATTATACTGTTCATAATGACATTAATGTCATTGGTTTTGCATGCGTGGAAAATAATCAATAGAAGTGGTGAAAGTTTTCATGAACCGTTCAATTAGCTGCATACCAGACCAGGAAATGACAGAGGATAGTCTGGTAGAACAGGGTTTATTTTCACATAGATGCCTGACACAAGACAGAAGGTGGTCAGCTTTTTTTTTTTTAATCATGGGAGGATTATCTTTATCTCCTTTCTTGACATCAGTAAAGTTAAGAAGTGAGAAGTCATTTAAAGATACCACTGATGTCTTTGGTGGAAATCTCCAAATTCTTCTACTAATCACAGTCTCAGTCATTGCAGATAAATGGGAGACAACTCACCTGCCGGCCAGCCATCTCTCTTCTATCAATTTGTTTATGCTGGTCCTGCTTTCCTTTCTTCCTTCCTGTTCCTTCAGTATTTACTGAGTAGTTAGCTAGACTCCAGGATAGGTATGAGCAACATATAACAACACTCTATTCTCAAAGAGATCTTATTGTAGCAAGGCAAACAGATGTGGATTGCTGCATTGAGATGAGAGAAGGGATGAGACCAAATGCAAACATCCTATGAGACAATAAGAGAAGGTTTGCTTAAGAATAATACTTGTGGAGCAGCTATAATAACTGCACACTGCAATGGCTCATTCCACATCTGTGTTATTTAATTTTTTTCAAATGGTGTGCCGGGGGAGGGAAGTTACCATTAAGGGAGCAATATGGTCAAATACCCCATAACAATGCTTCAGTCAATGACGGATCCCATATACAATGGTGGTCCCATAAGGTTATAATGTAGCTGGAAAATTTTTATTGCTCAATGACACTGTAGCTGTCATAATATCATAGCACAACACATTGCATATGTATTAATGGTGATTCTGGTGGAGACAAACCTACTGTGCTTTTGGTTGTCTAAGAGTAGAACAGTGCAATTATGTATAGTACATAATACTTGATAGTCATAACAAACAATTGTTAGTAGTTTATATATTTACAATGATATACCTTTTTAATCATTGCTTTAGAACACCCTGATCCTATTTATTTAAACATATAACCATAAAGGGGCCGACTGTGTGGAACAGCGGGTAAAGTCAGCATCCCTTGTGGGTATTGGTTTGAGTCCTGGTTGCTCCACTTCTGATCCAGCTCTCTGCTAATGCCCCTGGGAAAGCAGTGGAGGGTGGTCCAAGTACTTGGGCCCCTGCACCATGTGGAAGACCCTTAAGATGCTCCAGGCTGCTGGTTTCCATCTGGCCCAACGATTCAACTGATGGAAGATCTTTCTGTCTCTCCCCTTGTGCCTGTCTGTAACTCTGCCTTTAAAATCAATCAATCAATCTGTAAATGATGTTCTGTGTTGCACTGGAAGCAGGCTCATATATCTCCTGTTGACCACATCTCTTGATTGCAACAAGAGGACACAATGAGTGACTGACACACACCATTCTTGGTTCTGTGATGTTAGCGCACTGGGGAAATCACCTAACGACACATTTCTTGTCGTGTGTCTCTATTGGTAAGCAACACTCGCCCATATTTGAGATAGGCCTTGCAGACTAAATAATGTCTCTGTAGGAGTTGGAATGCAGAAAGATCCTGCATGGTAGAAGAAATGCCAAAGCACAGACAGAGGATTAAATGAGGATATGCAGAGATGGGCAAACAGGTATGTTAGATCTTGGATAGCAGAGACTGATGTTGGAGAGAAAAATCGAGTTTTGATCTTCAAGGTCCTGAATGTACGGCTAAGGAGTTTGGCCTCTGTATTCTCCATGGAAACGCTTTAAATATTAAAGCAAGGTAAATAGATTTGAGTTTTAGAACATCTCTCCAGCATGTGAGCTGGGAGGAGAAACTGGAGATAGCAAGACTAGTTTATAATACTATTGATGTAGTTCAGGCAGGAGTTGTCAAGCCTTTGACAGAAGAAACTGATAAGTTAGAGATTTCTTTTTTTTTTCTTGTGTTCCCTGACAAGGGCAGAGATTGAGCTATTTGACCTATGATCTAGGCTGGAGATTCACACAAGTCAACCATCGTGGAATGTCCCTGTTCACATGTACTCAAATACACGAAAAGTTCTTAGAAAGAAGGAAATTAAGTGTTCATGAAGTTAGACTTGGAAGCTCATCTCACTGCATCCCTAGTCCTTTTTTTCTACTTAGATTATAAATTGGGAACAATTTATGTCTTTTAACCAACATTCTTCCTTGGTTATGGTCTGTCACCTGACTAGAGAGTTAGAATTGGACTCAACCTTGACAACTCAGTGCATCTAAAGGGAATTCAAAAAGTTTGTGAAAAGTAGAATTAAAAAAATAAGTCCATTTCAGGGCCAGCGCTGTGGTATAGCGGGTTAAGCCTTGACTTAGAACACTAGCATTCCATATTTGAGTGCTGGTTGGAGTCCTGGCCACACCACTTTTGATCCAACTTCCTACCAATGTCCCCGGGAAGGCTGTGGAAGAAGGTCCAGGTATATAGGCCCCTGTCATCTATGTGGGAAACTGGGATAGAGTTTCTGGCTTCTAGCTTCAGCTTAGTCCACTCCTGTCCTTTGTGGCCATTCGAGGAGTGAGTCAGCTGACGGAAAATGTCTCTTTCTTCTTTCTCTGACTCTCCTTCACTTTGTCTTTCAAATAAATCGATCCTGTTTTGTTTTGTTTTATTTTGACAGGCAGAGTGGATAGTGAGACAGAGAGACAGAGAGAAAGGTCTTCCTTTGCCATTGGTTCACCCTCCAATGGCTGCCGTGGCTGGCTCACCGCGCTGATCCGAAGGCAGGAGCCAGGTGCTTCTCCTGGTCTCCCGTGCGGGTGCAGGGCCCAAGTACTTGGGCCATCCTCCACTGCACTCCCTGGCCACAGCAGAGAGCTGGCCTGGAAGAGGGGCAACCGGGACAGAATCTGGCGCCCTGACGGGGATAGAACCCGGTGTGCTGGCGCCACAAGGCGGAGGATTAGCCTAGTGAGCCGTGGTGCTGACTCGATCCTATTTTTAAAAGTCCATTTTGGTACAAAAATTTTCAAACCCATGCATAATTTTGTCATAATATGTATTTTCCCATGCACTTCTGAAGAGCTCTTGTACATGAGGTTCCTTTGTCAGAAGAAGTTGGAATCCCTCTTTTTTAGACTCTCCCACCTCCGGATGTGGGATGTCAGGTTCAGAGCCTGGGAGTATGACAAGGAGCCAAAATGAGCATGCCTAATATAGAAGGTGTTAAAGTTACTTACTTTAGGGTCCATTAAAGGGTTACGGGACCTAAATGGCATATGGCCAAGTGAAGGTAGAGGTTTGGTGTGTAGTATTACTTCCTTGTGGAAGAGAAATTGAGGCCAGTGCTATCTCAGCTGTGCCTGTGGGTTCTATACAGACGTGGATTACCACCCACTCTAGTGACTGCAGGAAGAGTCATGCTTTACTTCAAAGGGTTGGACCACTGTTACATCTTGTTCCTAAATCGCAGGGTCTAAATAGCAATGCCATGTTTAATTAGGGTTTTGAGTAAGATTTTAGCTTTGAGACTGAACAACTTCTGAAATAGATCCTTTCATCTCTGAAAGGTGTGTCAAAAGTAAAAGCCTTATGCATCTGAAATAAGCAAAAGTAGGGTCAATCAGAATGAGATGCAAATCTGAATTAGGATTTCAGGAAGCAATTTCTGAAACTATAGAAAAACATTAACCAATTGCTAATACTATGTATTTACTAGAACAATTCCTACTGGGATCAGCATAACAAATACAAGTTTTCTGTTGTAAATCTAGTTTTTAAAGTGATTAGAAGTTAAGCAGTGCTAACTTATCTCCTTCAATTACATATTAGGGAAATTATAGCATAATAGACAGTCTTTGAAAACAGACACATCTGTTCAAATTTTCATTCCTCTGTTCACCAGCTAGCTAATCTTGAACACTTTACCTAGCCATTCTATATGCCCGTTGCTTATCTTTAGCCTGAAGATATTAAAACCCAAAAAGGGTTGGAGCGTGTGCGGGAGGGAGGGTAAGGTGGGAAGTATCATTATGTTCTTAAATCTGTATATATGAAATACATAAAACTGTATAACAAATAAAATTTTTTAAAAATTCCCATCAGTTGGAAACTTGTGTTGATTAACTGAGATAATGAATGTGACATTTCTGTCCCATAAAGGCACACACAATTCCTTTTCTTTGTATTTTCCCCACAGAATAAAATATGCTTTCTTTCAGACATACCAAGTGAATGTCGTTGGTCTGTTGTCATCACAGATTAGATGCTTTAGACTTAATTTTTTTTTTTTTTTTTTTTTTACTTTTTAAAATTTATTTGAGAGAGCACTCCTATCTGTTAGTTCACTTGGGCTGGACCATGGCTGAAGCTGAGATCTTGGAACACGATCCAGGTCTTGCACAGGAATGATAGGGGCCTAATTACTTGAGCCATCACTTCTGCCTGTTGGCAGGAAGCTGGGGTCAGGAGCTGGGGACTGAACTGTTGCACTCTAATGTGGAGTGCAGGTGTCTTTATCACTAGATGGAAGTTTTTTTATAGATTTTATTTTCTTTTATTTTGCATATATTGACTCTTTGAAGGTGTATAGTTCCATGAATAGTACCACATTTAAAATTAGTGTTGCCACAGGATATAGAGAAGTTACATCTCCATGACAAGTTCCATTGTGTTAGTAACTTCCCCATGCTCCTCATGCTTGGAAAACACTAATACACCCTCTATCATTATTGGCTTATCTCTGAAAATTTCTTAGAAAAAAAATAATGCACTATACAAACTTTTTCTGAGTAGCTTCTTTTACTCTCTATACTATATTTGAGAATTATTCATCCAAGCTGTAGCAATAGCTTGTTCCTTCCTATTGCTAAATGATATTCCATGGTATGGCTGTATCTCTATTGAAACACAGGTGACTTGCCTTCAGACTTGGCAATTAAAAATAGAGCTGCTATAAACATGTGGTGCATAGGATTTTGTGTGAAAACTAGTTTTCATATTCTTAAGGTAAAATACCCAAGAGGAGGTTTTCTGGGTCATATGGTTATATGTGTGTGTGTGTGTGTGTGTGTGTGTGTGTTATAAAAACTGACAAGCCATTTTCCAGAGTGGCTGCTCCATTGTGCATTCCCTCTACAAATGCATGAGAGTTCCAGCACCCCTGGGTCCTTACCTGCACTTGGTGTTATCAGGAGCACTTATTTTAGCCACTTAACAGGTGTGCATTTCATGTGGTTTTAATTCACACTGTTCCTATGGCTAATGATGTTGATCATATTATCATGTGTTTCTTCAGATATTTTACCATACAAACCTTCTGTTAGATGGAATCTCTTCAAGTTTCTAGCTCATTTTTAAATTACAATTCTTGTTTTTTACTGTTGAAATTCTGTTACCTGCACAGCAATGTGAGGGTTAATGCCTTTACCAAGTGTCTTCTAGTCCATGAGCACTGCGTGTCTCTCCATTTATTTAGCTCTTCTTTGATTTCTGAGTGTTTTGTAGTGTTCTGTGTAGAGATAATAGAGGTTTTGTTAGGTTTAGGTTTGTATGGTTTTCTTAAAGCTGTTGTAGATGTGTGCATGTGTGTGTGTGTGTGGTGTGGTGTGTTAATTTGAAGGAGCAGTTTTTTTAGCCTAGTTGTTGAGAAAGGTATCTTTGTCTCACACTGGAATGCCAGGATTCACTTTCCAACTCTGGCCTGACTCCATCTTCCTGCTAATGCACACCTTGGAAGGCAGCCACCCACATGGAAGACTTGGATTGTGTTCTTAGCTCCTATCTTCTGGCCAGATCCAGCCCGTGGTCATGTGGACATTTGGGGAGTGAATCGACATCCCCATCTCCCTACCTGTCAAATAATTGAGTAAGTAAATAAATAATCTTGTTTCAAGCTGTTCATTGCCACTATAAAGAAATATAATTAATTTTGTGTGTTGACATTATTTCTAGGAAGCTCTTTTGTAGTTCTCTTGGGATGTTTCCATACAGAAAATTATGTCATCTGTGAATACAGATAGTTTTATTTCTTTTGCAGGCTTCTCTTATAGTGTTCATTTGCAAGCCAGTGTCCACCTTCTGGTTTTCTGCTACCATATGTTTACACTGGGGGAGAAAGGAGGAAGAATGTAAAGCTCTGTCCATTTGGGGGTATTTCAAACTTCTATATTCTTCCCCAACCCTCCTGCTACTATTGAGTACCTATGTCTTTGAGGAGATGCTCCTGCATTTTGTATGAGTTTTATAACTGCAACCTGTAGGAAAAATGACATGGACTGTGCTTAACCCATCTTACCTTGAACCAAAACCAGAGACTGGATTTTTGTTTTGTTTTGTTTTGTTTTCCTCTAGGAATTGGAGTGCATTTGTGCTTTTTCTTTCCATATTCTCTTTTTCTGCCTTCACCCTTAAGTTCCTTGTTTGACCTTAATCCTCGACAGATAGCCAGCAAGGAGTAGGTCAATGGAAGAGAGTGTTAGTGGATGTTTTACACAAAGCTTTGGCTTCTTCTGTGCTGTGCACTAAGAAATTGAGTTAAATGAGTCTGGACACAGGGCAAGAAAAAACTTTCATTCGGCTTATGTTCAGATTACTTCAAATTAGTGAGTTAATGAGCCCCTTAAGCCACAGAAATTATCTGGATCAATTTACAACACGGGAAATCAATGGGAGCTTTCCTTGGTTGGCCCAGGTGCCCTTGAGAATTCTGGAACATTGTGTTTTAGAATGGGCGCATGTGTTTGTGCTGCCAGCCCGGGTGATGGATATTGAGAGGTATTTAGGGGAACCAGAGGGAAAGAGTGAAACAAAGGAATGTGCTGATGCGAAGCTGCCCAGAGCTGGTTTCATTGAGCTTTGTCTCTTGCTCCGAAGTCATCATGTAAACCTTGACTCTCTGAAAGCCTCTCTCCTGTCGCTAAGGATCAGACTGGTGAGGTTAAACTGATCTAACCTCACTAAAACAGCTTGGTAACTTCCTGCTGCTTCAGAATGCACTTTGGAGGAGAAGTCACCCCTGCCTTTAAGTTTCTGTTGTTTATCACACTGGGTCTGGGTTTGCGCCAGGGACACAGAGGCCAACACACTACAGGACTCCCTCCGAACCGTCCATGATCACACGCCCACTGCTCCCAGAGGCGCTAAGAGCTAGTCTGCAACATCGCCATCTGGTGGCAACAAAGCTACATAGCTGAGACAAAGCCAAAAAAAAAAAAAATGGCTTGCTGGGTTTTAGTGTTTCTTCTGCTTTTAGGTTGATTTAGGATGAGCGTATGACAGGTTTGTGCACCATTTTATGCCTGTACCCAAGCAATTTCTCTGTTCCTAGTGCACATGCCCAGAGGTGTTTGAGGTCAAGAAAAAAGAAACCAGAGGGATTTGGAAAGTAACAGATCTTCTGATAAGAAAATCTTAAGAATTATGCAAGGAAAATGGTGTGATTGAGCTGTATCTGCTGTGAATGTGGCACTCCCAGGATTCCTTCTCTGAGCAATTGTAGGTATCTCCTTAGCACAAGACAATGCGTGTGGACTGGAAGATCTTTTGGCTTTTCTGGTTCTGGGTTTTGGGTCATTGACAGAGAATGACTCCCATACCAAACACTCCCCCCACCTCACATGTGCCACATCCAGCACCCTGCTGTCCCCATCTACACCCCTGCTTCTGCCTTTGCCCTCGAAAGTACTAGGTCATTTACTGGGTTATGGTGTTTTTACTCCATAAACAAATCTGGAGGACTTTTCTGTTCTCAGAAATGTTTAGTTTTCTTGTTGGAAATGCCAATGTGAAACTAGCTGCTTCAGTCATCCTGATGGGAACATGAGCTCATACGAAACAGGGATCTGGGCTGTGTTTTTATTTCACTACTGTTGGCACTGCATTGCTCTTCAACAAAATACTCACCGCAGGAATTCCTCTTTCATTTCTCTTTTCCAATTTCTGCTTAATGCGATATGTATTTGTGTGGACCTGTACATGTGCATATTTATGTACATATGCAAGTGTGTGGGTCTATGCATGTGTATTCATCATCTATTTATTAAACTTAAATTCCCGAATAAAACTAAAAGACGTATCTTTTTTTTAAGCTACTCTGTAAAGAAACTTAGCTCTATCTCCTGGCTCTGTCCACTTTCCCCAGAACTTTGTTAGTGAGAATTTTCACTGCAGGATCCAAAGATTCCTTTAGCAAAAGCATCTGTGTTCCCACCTGGTCTTGTCCTCTTCATCGTATGTCCCTTGGTGGTAGACCAAGTGCAAACTGTTTGACAGTCATTATGAAAGCCAACTGGCAACTTAAAGCTTAATGCATTATCTTAAGTATTAATACAGTAGTTTCTTCCTTCCGAGCAAGGAAAGGAAACTGTTGGGCAACAGGAGAGAAGCAGCACAGGTAAAAATGGTTTGGAATAAACTACTGGCTGGAAGATCCACCTCTCAGCACTTGGGTAACAAAGTGATTTACTGCACATGGAGTCAGAAACATCCAAGGACAGGGATAAAGCTATTTGATATTTCTAAAAAAAACCCATAACTGCAGACTAGTCCACTCAAAAACATACACGGAGTCTTAATGATCAGCTGGAAATGAAGTGTAAATTAGAATTGGGAACTTCATTGTTAGAACTCATGAAAAGTCTGTAATTATCTGGATCACTGAAAGAGTTTCACCAAGAGTACAGAATTAAATAGAGTCCCCAGACTATCCAAAACTGATGTCACAAGTTCCCTGTACCAAACCTGATGTTTCAGATTTTGATTCATTAGTGAATTCCTTATATTCACAGTCTTTTTTTTTTTTTTTTTTTTTTTTGACAGGCAGAGTGGACAGTGAGAGAGACAGAGAGAAAGGTCTTCCTAGGCCGGCGCCGCGGCTCACTAGGCTAATCCTCTGCCTTGCGGCGCCGGCACACCGGGTTCTAGTCCTGGTTGGGGTGCCGGATTCTGTCCCGGTTGCCCCTCTTCCAGGCCAGCTCTCTGCTGTGGCCTGGGAGTGCAGTGGAGGATGGCCCAAGTCCTTGGGCCCTGCACCCCATGGGAGACCAGGAGAAGTACCTGGCTCCTGCCATCGGATCAGCGCTGTGCACTGGCCACGGCGGCCATTGGAGGGTGAACCAACGGCAAAAGGAAGACCTTTCTCTCTGTCTCTCTCTCTCACTGTCCACTCTGCCTGACAAAAAAATAAAAAATAAAACAAAAAAAAAAAAAAAAGAAAAAAAAGAAGAAAGGTCTTCCTTTGCCGTTGGTTCACCCTCCAATGGCCGGCGAATCCGGCGCCCTGACCGGGACTAGAACCCGGTGTGCCGGCGCCGCAAGGCGGAGGATTAGCCTAGTGAGCCGCGGCGCCGGCGCACAGCCAGTCTTAATAAGTGTGATTTTCTAATTTTTTAAAAAAAGCATAAATAAAAAATTTGACAGGAAAATTCTGTTTTAGGCAAACATACTAACAACACTAGGTAGTTTTAAGTAACAATTTGGGAAATTCAAAAAAAAAAAAAAACCACATACCGCATATATAAAATTCAAAAACCAAAGTTTCGGTGGCCTGGATGATTTTGTACAGGGGCAAGTAACTCACCAAACAGAATACCACAAGTGTTCCAGGCAATATGGCACTCCATAAACTATCAATGGAGCCCTAGTACCACAGTGTATTCTTCGGGCTCTGCTTGTAAGACAGTGAATCTATGTGATATATTTTATAAGTATTTCCATAACAAAATTGTTGATACTTAAAAGTGAAACCCTCTGCTCTCTAAAAATGAGACATATCACTCACATATTTCTGGCAGCAGAATGGACTTGCTAAAGAGTCCTAGTCACAAATCAGTACATAGACATAAATGTCTGACAGTGGCCTGAGCTTCCAGGAAGAAATTACTTGGGAATAGAACTGAAGGTAGGGGAGTGAAGTGATTTTCATGCACGAGATTCAAAGTAAAGAATCCAGGATAGAAAAGAATGAAGGAAGGAGAGAATTTAATAATAGCTCTAAAATATTCATGCCATGTTATTCAAGAATCGAACAAATATTTGTTGACTACCCTACAGCAAAAGCAAACATCGGTTGGAGATAATTCCAGCATCCTAATTTCTTGGTTAATGTCCCACATGAATATCTTGAGGAAGATAAAGAGAAAGAAGGACTACTCCAAAGTATACTTTTGAATTACATGGAAGGTTCTAGAGAATATTTTTAGACCCTTGCTATTCAAATGAAGGTCTCTGGATCATAAGAGGCCACCTCACCTGGGTGCTTGTTAGGAACACAGTTCCAGGGACTGTTAACAGGTGATCCGTGCAGTTCCACGGAGCCTTGTGCTCAGAAGGGCTCTGTGCTTGGCTGAATGTGTTGCTATGGCCATCTTGAAATTCTTAATTTTTGTACAAGGGGCATTGAATAATCATCTTTGCACTGGACTCCACCTTGCATGTTCCTGGGCCCTACCTCAGAGCTGGGGATTAAGAAACCACATGTTAATAAGATGCTTATGTGATCTGTGTGTGCCCTAAAACAAGAAATCTCATTTTCAATCATAAAAAATTTAATCAGTGTTATGTTTTCTCTTGCATCATAGGAAATGTTCATAAGCCCTGCCTTGAAATAGCAGAAGATTTGTTTCTATAGCCCTCTGTACAGATTGTCTTAATTTTGCTGTTTTTCTGTGCAGCTGCCAATAAACATGTGTGATAATTTTATATGTTTATTCTCCATGAGTCAAAGGGGAGGAGACATTTCCAGTTCAAAATCTGAGTAACAGGATGAAGTTAGAGGATCGGTTAAGATAGAAATAAAAGGAAGAGGGACCAGTATTGTGGTACAGTAGGTTAAGCTGCTGCCAAATCCGATTGCTAGAGTCCTGGCTACTCTGCTTTCAAACCAGCTCCTTGCATGGAAGATGGCCCATGTACTGCCTGCAAGAGAGGCTTAGATGAAATTCTGGGCTTCTGGCTTCAGCCTGGCCCAGCCATAATCGTTGCAGTGAGTGAATCAACAGATGGAGAGTCTCTCTCTCTCTCTCTCTCTCTCTCTCTCTCTCTCTCTCTGTCATTCTGCTTTTCAAATCAATAAATCATTCCAAAAAAGGAAACAAAAGGAAGTAATGAGAGGAAATTAAGGCAAGAAGGCAAAACAGGAAGTGAAAGAGAGAGATTGAAAGAGCAAGGATGCTACGATTGTTGTACAATAAAGAATTTTTCTGGTCTTTGTCTTGAGTTTCTGGCATGAAGCCGCCAAAACCCTTGGAGTTTCTTGAGTCATTGAAATGTCTTTGTTGTCCATGGGCCCCAGGGATAACACCCATGTTCATGAGAATGAGATAACTCACTGGGCCGAATGATAGCTTCAGAATGGAATTTGTTCACCAGAAAAGCCAATTCGTAGAACTTCCTGACTGTGTGAGCATATTGATGTGACACAGGGTAAGATCACATCACATTGCATCCAAAAGGAGATCACACAGAAGGCCTGCCTTTTGGAACCCTCCCAGAATTGACGCATCATGTCTTTTAATTAGGTTGTTCCCAATTTGCATCCTTTATTATAAACATATAACGATGAATACAGTGCTTTCCTGTATTTTTTTCTAACAGTCTTTCTAGCAAACTACCTAACCTGAGAAGATCGTGGCAACCCTGAAATTTGTAGTCTGCTCAGAAGGACAGATGGTTCGGAGACCCTGAAAGTAGGGCCAGCATATGACATGGGGCATTCTCATTGGGAACTGGGTCTCTCTCATATGTGGGATCTGCATGGACTCTAGGTGGTTAGTTGGAGAATTGAATTGTAGTACACCAGTGCTCAGATGGCTGATGTCAGAACCAAGGTAAAGGAGAGGGGGTGTTAGACTTATTTGATGTTGTCTGCTGAGGTCAAAGCCATGGTCACACAGAACTACACAGGCCTGGTCTCTGTTGTGTGAACGTCCAGTTGCTGACCAGGAAAGAGTCAGAGCAACAGATTCACAGAGCAGATGCTTGCTTGTTCTCAAAGAAACCTCTCCAAGTTCAGAACGATAAGGGGCTGATGGGGCTGGGGCAAGGCAGACAGTGGAAGTGGACATCATGTTTGCAGCTGGGAGGACACTAGTACCACAAAATAGATGCAATTGCCTTTAGTAAGCCCTTTTCCCTCACAGTCTGGGGTCCTTAATCTTTGGGACTCTAGGAAGAACTTTATGGCAAATGGTATGAATGCTATCACAGGAGAATTCACATCCAAATCAATTTTTTGTTTACAATTCCTGGGGAATCACAGACCCTCTGAAACCTGCCATGGCTATCTGGATCATTGATTCAAGGTAAGGAGCCCCAGGTTAATGCAAGAACATGGTGAATTCAGAGCCTTTGGATCCAAAAACGCTAACTGAACCAATGCTTTGTTATTTAGGCTTGCATGTTATTCAGCATTTGCAGTTATACCTTTCATAGTTTGTGTGAACATCAAATTTGACATACAACAGATATCCACTTAGTGCTAACTGTAATCATATTCCTGAAACTCATTTGCTTATACATGGATATGTGTTATGGTATTTATTCTTTTTTTAAAAATATGTATCTGTATTGTGACTGAACATACGCTTGTGTGTGTGTGTACTTGTTGTTAAATAAGATAGAAATTCATGAAAATCTCATAAAATTTCATCAACCAGAGGGAACCAGAACAGTACATACTCTCTTTTCAATCAGTAGTAAGATCTTTTTGTATAAATAATATGCATACAATTAGTGAAATGTTTGTGTTCTATTCCATTTATATAATCCCATAGTTTATGAAACCAGCCTCCCAGTGATACATTTTGCTCTCAAATTTGGGTTATTATTAAGTGATGCCATGACAAACCACTTAATATGTATGTGTTTGAAAGGGGGTCTTTTTTTCTTAGAAGCATTTCTAGTTTATGATTTCTTAGTCAAAGGATGTGCACATTTTGTACTTTAAACATGTCACCAAATGCACTCTTGAGAAGTTAATTCAAGTTACCTTAGCAACGATAGGGCATACAAAGAGATGTGTGGCTCAACTCTAACCATGCCACACTTTGTAAACCTTTCAAATCTCTGGCAAAATGATAGATTTAGAAAGAACAAAAATCAAAATACTTCTTTTAATCTGTGTTTCTTTATCTAGTGTTTTTGGATCTTTGACATGCTTTATTTGATATATTAATATATTATCTGTACCTCTGCTCCTTTTTTTGTGTGTTTTAGTGCAGTTTCTTTTTCATCATTCTTTTCTTCCCTCAATGATTATTATGTAGTGAAGATATAAGGTTCTTTTCTGATGTAAAGAGTTTGTTTTCAAAATTTCCACTTGCTTTTCTGTTTTTAAAGAAAAAAGTGTGTATTTATTTATTTGAAAGGTAAAGTGACAAAGAGGGAAAGAGAGGAAGAGAGATCCTGCATCCATAGGTTCACTTCATAAAGGCTGGACAAGGCTGAATCCAGGAACCAGGAACTGCATCGTGGTCTACCAAACATGTGGCAAGGGCCCATGTACTTGGGGCAGCCTCTGCTGCCTTCCCAGGTGCATTAGCAGGAAGCTGGATCGGAAGCAGAGCAGCCAGGACTGGACCAGCAGTCTGATATGGGATGGATGCCAGTGTCTCAAGCTGCGGCTTAACTTGTTGTGTCTCAATGCCAGCCCCACCCCACTTGCTCTCTCAAATTTGTTTATTGTGATCGTTTTTAACAAATTTTTTTAAAAAAATAGTCTATAATCATGTTTTAAAATGGCAGTTTCTGTATTTTATATCCATCCTTCAAAATACTCTTTTTTTTTCAAGAGAGCACGGAAGGTTGTTAATTTACAAAGTAAACTAAAACTATAATGCATGTAAGTAACAAAACAATCAGTTTGAAAAGCCAGGTTTTGATATGAGACACACCCCTCAATGGAGGACATATGCTATATTAAAGACTTTTCAAAACTTCCACGTTTGAGTTGTATTTTCCTAGAAGGCTGGCTAGTATCAAAGCAAGAATAAAATCTTTAAGAAAAGCAACTGATTTAAAATATTGGGTCAGCTGCTCCTCTGCCGATCCAGCTCTCTGCTATGACCTGGGAAAGCGGTAGAAGATGGCCCAAGTGCTTGGGCCCTGTGCCTCCATGGGAGACCCAGAAGACTCTCCGGGCTCCTGGCTTTGGATGGGTCCGCTGTGATCATTGTGGCCATTAGGGGAGTGAGGCAGTGGATGGAAGACCCCTCTCTCTCTGTCTCTACCTTTCTCTGTTACTCTACCTCTCAAATAAATAAACAAATAAATAAATAAATCTTTAAAAATAAAGTATTGGGGGCCAGCGCTGCAGCTCAATAGGCTAATCCTCTACGTGCGGCGCCAGCACCCCTGGTTCTAGTCCCGGTTGGGGCGCTGGATTCTGTCCCGGTTGCCCCTCTTCCAGGCCAGCTCTCTGCTTTGGCCCGGGAGTGCAGTGGAGGATGGCCCAAGTCCTTGGGCCCTGCACTTGCATGGGAGACCAGGAAAAGCACCTGGCTCCTGCCTTCGGATCAGCGTGGTATGCTGGCCACAGCGCGCTGGCCGCGGCGGCCACTGGAGGGTGAACCAACGGCAAAGGAAGACCTTTTTCTCTGTCTCTCCCTCTCACTGTCCACTCTGCCTGTCAAAAAAAAAAATAAAAAAAATAAATAAAAATAAAATAAAATAAAATAAAATATTGGGTCAACATTAGTGATTAGACCATCCTCTTTGAGCCACAAATGTAGTCAACATGTTAAAGGCATACTTGGGGCTGGCACTGTGGGTTAGAGGGTAAAGCCAATGCCTGCCACGCTGGCATCCCATGTGGACGCTGGTTTGAGTCCTGGCTGCTCCACTTCCCTTCCAATTCTCTGCTATGGCCTGGGAAAGCAGTAGAAGATGGCCCAAGTGTTTGGGCCCCTGCACCCATGTGGGAGACCTGGAAGAAGCTCCTGGCTCCTGGCTTGGGATTGGGGCAGCTCTGGCTGTTGCAGCCATCTAAGAAGTGAACCAGTGGATGGAAGACCTGTCTCTCTCTCTGCCTCAGCCTCTCTGTAATTATATCTTTCTAATAAAATAAATAAATCTTTTTTTTTTTAAAAAAGGTGTACTAACCACCTAGCTGAAAGTTGTTTTCTCTGGCACATAGCACACAATAAATTCATTTAAGATGTTCATTTTTTGTTGTTGTTGTTTTAAAACATTTTCCAATCATTATAATTTCCTTTCTTCCTCCTCTTGGTCTCCTTTCCTTTTTGATTCTTTTAATAACCATATTACATTTTTTATAATCTTATTTTATTGTTTTAATTTCTAAAGAGTTACTTATTTGTTTTTATTTTATTTGAAAGGCAGAGAGACAGAAAGAGATCTCCCATCCACCAATTCATTTCCCAAATGCTGGCAACAGCCAGAGGTGGGCCAGCTTGAAGCCAGAAGCCTGGTGCTCTGTTTGAACCTCTCACGTGGGTGGCAGTGACCCAGGTACTTGAGCCCTCACTTGCTGCCTCCCAGGGTGCTCATTAGCAGGAAGCTGGGGGGGAAGTGGGGGAGCCGGTTCTGGCACCAGGCCCCTCTCATTAGGATGCGGGCATCTCAACCATCCTTCCCTTGGGAGCTGATTTTACACAAGACTTTCTGAAGTACTTACTTATACAAGAATGCTTTGACAACAACATAGGTTTAAAAGACAACAAAGCAGGGCCGCTCACTAGGCTAATCCTCCTCCTGCAGTGCCGGCACCCTGGGTTCTAGTCCCAGTTGGGGCACCAGATTCTGTCCCAGTTGCTCCTCTTCCAGGCCAGCTCTCTGCTGTGGCCCGGGAGTGCAGTGGAGGATGGCCCAAGTCCTTGGGCCCTGCACCCGCATGGGAGACCAGGAGAAGTACCTGGCTCCTGCCATTGGATCAGCGCGGTGCACTGGCCGCGGCAGCCATTGGAGGGTGAACCAACGGCAAAAGGAAGACCTTTCTCTCTGTCTCTCTCTCTCACTGTCCACTCTGCCTGTCAAATAAAAAAAAAAAAAAAAAAAAAAAAAAAAAAGAAAAGAATGATTGGATAGGTTGGGGGAAATCAGGTTATAAAAGGCTTTAAAAGTTAGAAAACTTTAAGGCCGGCGCTGTGGCTCCCTAGGCTGATCCTCCGCCTTGCGGTGCCGGCACACCGGGTTCTAGTCCCAGTCGGGGCGCCGGATTCTGTCCCGGTTGCCCCTCTTCCAGGCCAGCTCTCTGTTGTGGCCAGGGAGTGCAGTGGAGGATGGCCCAAGTGCTTGGGCCCTGTACCCCATGGGAGACCAGGAGGAAGCACCTGGCTCCTGGCTTCAGATCAGCGCAGCACACCGGCCATGGCGGCCATTTGGGGGGTGAACCAACCAACGGAAGGAAGCCCTTTCTCTCTCTCTCTCTCTCTAACTCTGCCTATCAAAAAAAAAAAAAAAAAAAAAAACTAACTAAAAGACATCAAAGCAGTAAAATGACCAATGACCACCTCAATAATCTGTCTCTATGGTGGATTGCCTGAGGAAGTGAACTTTCATACGGAGAAAAGAGGCTTATTTTGGCACATGGTTCTTTGAGTTCCAAGACCGAGCGATGTGGCTCAGGTTTTGGTGAGGTCCTCCTCCTGTGCTTCCAGTGCACCTGTGCCTCTCTGTGTCTCTTTCCCCGTCAATCCAGCTTTCAAAATGGGACGTCTCCCCCAGCCCATTTAATACTTAATCCAATGAAATCTCTGTCCCAAGTTTCTACTTCTAAACACTGTCACTGGTTTAAGTTTCAACACTTTTAGTACCATTATCATAAAATGCTGGGAACTCAACTCCTGCATGAGTTTGAGGGGCAAATGCTATGTATATATGAAAATTAAATTACCAGCATTTTTAAGGTCTCCAGGCACTTCTAGATCTGTATGCATCTCCTCCCTCACATGCCACATAATTACATCACAGTCCTGGAATTTGTTTTACCCTTTTTTAATTTTCTTTATACTTTACTTCAGGTACACATATCTAAGCCTTATAAAAGTGGAGTTTTATTGAAAGGAATCTTCTTTAACTGCTTTTTATTTAAATCCAATGTTGCTTTATGTTTCTGAGATTCCTCATATAATTGGATTTCATTCATATTTATTGCTTATACAGTATTCCATTATATAAATGTACTGCGATTCATTTCCTTAAATAGTTTATCATTCTTATAGGTGTATTTTGGTAGACACATGCTAGAATATGCCTAGAATTGGTACTCTTAGAGCCTACACAAAATTAAATTGTTTCCCAAAATGGTCAATTTACCCTGGCAGGATTATGTTTTTATTATTTTCTATTCTCTTCTGCAGTTAACTTGTCATATTCTTGAATTTTTGTCACTGTACTGTGGTTTTAATTTGCATTAACAGTATTTATTAACAATATTTTCTTAAATTCCTGTTCAATCATTTTTCTGTTCTGTAAAATGCTAACTCAAGCCCTTTGCCATTTTAAAATTTGATTTCATTTTTCTTATTGATTTTTAGTAATTCTTTACATATTTCTTGTACTCATCCCATGCCAAATACTGCAAACATCTGCAAATATCAGCTACCAATTTCTGGCTTGTCTATTCGTTTTCTTTATAGGCTACATTATGTTTTTAAAACTCAAGATATTTTTATACAACTAGGATGGCATTCTGTATATGATGGAAACTTTAAGGGATCAATCTTGTTTCCTTCAAATGAAAAACTAATTGCTCTGAAGTCATTGATTTAAAAGCGTACCCTTTCTTTGTTAATTGCCAGTGCCAGTGCTGGTATATATCAATTTTCCATTGATGTGCAGGGTGCTCTCTGGACTCTCATTCTGTTCCATTTGTCTATTGATCCATTCCTGTAGAGTTTTGTCATCATCTGTGTCTCAATACCTAGTAAGAAAGTCCTAAGTTATTTGATTAATTGAGAAGTGCCTTGTCTATTCTAGACCTTTGCTCTACCAAATTTTTAGAAGTATAACTTTAGTTGAAAAGAAAAAGAAATCGAATGGATTTTTATCTGAATTAAACAGTTCTGTAGGTCAGTTCATGGAGAACTGACACCTCAGTGCTGAGTCTGCTGCTCACAAAAATAGAATGTCTTCGCATTTATTTAACTGTCCTTTAATTTCTTCCAATCTGTGTATATTTTATTTTCCACAAGGTTTTGCACACATTTTGTTAGTTTTATACCGGGAATACTTCATATTTTAGTTGTTTCAGGAATGATACTTTTTAAAAGTTGTATAATGTACATTTTTAAGATCTTTACTTAGTATATACTAAGTTGATCTTCTGTATATAAAGATAGTTAAAAATGAATCTTAATGAAGAATGGGATGGGAGAGGGAGTAGGAGATGGGATGGTTTGCTGGTGGGAGGGTGATTATGGGGGGAAAAAACCACTATAATACAAAAGTTGCACTTCTGAAATTTATATTTATTAAATAAAAGCTTTTTAAAAAAATAAAAAGATCAGTACCATAAAGCAACTGAGTCATGTATTAAAAATGTAAAACTTGGAAACTGAAGTCAATATTTATTTATATGTTATGACTTATTTACTCCTTCCTTTGCTAATTACCACTGTTTGCATTTCAAATTTTCTATCTGGGATCAAATGACTTCCATATCAAAACTCTTAGAAATGCCTTTAATTGTGGTCAATTGTAATGTGTTTAGTCTACCATGTATAAAAATACTTTTATTTCAAAGTTGCTTTAAATTTTTATTGCAATATACCCTAGTCCCATAAAAGTGCAGAAAAAAGCAGTAGCTAGTTTGAAGAAAATTTAAAACATAAACACATCCATGAGATCTGCACCTAAATCAAGAAATCAGGGCATTATAGCACCCCAAGGACTCCCTTCATTATAATTCATCTAGTTAAGCACTCAACCTTAACAATTCTCCTGGATTCTAAAACTGTAGAACACTTCACTTTTTTGTGAACTTCATATGATAAAGTATACAGCGTATAATTTTATGTCTAATTTCTCTTGCTCGAAATGTATTTATGAGATTCATCACATTGTTTCATGTAAATGTAGTTTATTAATTTTCATGGATGTAGCATTCTATCATCAGTGTACCAAAATTCCAATTGCTCCACATCCTTGGACTTGGTATTATATACCTGTTATATTGCAGGCACTCTGGTGGCTGGGTGGTCACATTATGGTTTTAATTGGCATTTCTTCCGTAAATGAATCTCAGTGTATTCTCATACTTACATTGACTCTTTGGATATCCTATTTTGGGAAAAGCCTATTCAAACTTTTGTCTAATTTTTTTTGCATTGTCTGCATTTTCACATTGACATATGGGGGTCTTTTAAATATTCTAGAGGCAAATCCCTTATTGGATATGACAGATATCTTCTCCATTCTATGGCTTGCCTATTTCACATGTAACAGTGTCTTTTGATGAATAAAATTACCTAGTTCTAATTTACTATAATGTGCCAATTATACTTTTTATGGTCGATGATTGGGTGCATTATTAAAGAAATCTTTGCCTCCTAAAGTGTCATGAGAATATCCTCTTATGCCTTCTTCTAAACGCTTTACTGCTCTTTCACCTTTAGAGCTGTGATCCATGTGGAATTAATTTTTACATTGTGTGATGTTGAAGTAGATTCAAATTTTTATATGGCTGTCCAATTAATCTAATACATTTTGTAGAAAATTTTTATTGCATTTTCTTATAGACTAGACTATTTAATTATCCATTTATTTAGTTCTTTCTTAATATCTCTCAGTAATGTTTTGTGGTTATTATTGGAGGGTATTTCACATTTTTCATTGAGCTTATTTGAATATATATGCTATTATTAATTTTTTTTATATTTTCACTTGCATTTGTTCATACTTATAGAAATAATTTTTGTTTGTTTGTTGAGCTTCTGTATCTTGCTAAACTCTATTTTTTAAAAGATTAACATTTATTTATTTAAAAGGCAGAATTACAGAGGCAGAGGCAGCAAGAGAGAGTCTTCCATCCTCTCCTTCACTCCCCAAATGGCCATAATGGCAGGAGCTGTCCTGATCCAATGTCAGGAGCCTGGAGCTTCTTCTGGGTCTCCCACATGAGTACCGGGGCCCAAGGATTTGGGTCATCTTCCACTGCTTTCTCAGGTCATAGCAGAGCTGGATCAGAAGCAGAGCAGCAAGGACTTGAACTGGTGCTCATATAGGATGGCAGCATAGCAGGCAGTGGCTTTACTGGCTATGCCACAGTGCTGGCCCCTAAACTCTCTATTAACTATAGTAATTTATCTATAGATCTTCTTTTTAGCTCAATTATACCATATTCAAATCATTACAATTTAACTTTCCTAAGTTTTATACTTGTTTGTCTATTTTTGTCACTGCAATCATTGCATTTGCTGTGACCACTAGATCGGTGCTGAAAAGAGCTTGTAGGTAGTAACAGTCACCTTTGTTGAAGGGTGGGAAGCTTTCAACATTTCACAAATGAGATGTTTGCATTAAATTATTTTTAAAATATGTAACTTGTCAGAGTGAGGAAGTCTTCTACTCTTTATTTGCTAAGTGTTTGTTGTCATTAATAAGGATTGAATTTTGTCAAATGATTTTTTTTGCCTCTATCAGGGTTATTGTGTTATTTCCTAATTTTCTTCCTTTGTGGTGAATTATAATTGTTGATTTTGAAATTGAATTCACATACTCACCTTGCATTTATGGAATAAAATTCATTTGGTACATGATATATTATATCTGGATTCTTCTTGCTGAATTTTTTGGCACACCATATCCATTGAATTAATTTTTAATTGACACATGGGATTATATGCATTTGTGAAATGTAATATGGCATTCTAATACATGTATAAGTGTGCAATGGTCAGGGTACTTGGCATATGCATCATCTCAGGCATGTGTTATTTCCTGAGTTGGGTACATCCCATATGTATTTTACTAGGTATTTTTAAATATTTTATCAATGCTTTGTCAACCATGGCTGCTTAAGTCTTAGAGGAAACTGCTCTACTGTGCTATAGAACAGCAGAAGTTACTCCTGCCTTTCAACTGCACCTCTACTATTAACCATCCTCTTTGCACAAGCCCCTACTTCCAAAGTTCTGACAACTATTATCCTATTCTTTGCTTCTTAAAAATTCTTAAAAATATTTTTAAATTGGAAATTAAAAAAGTGAATATATTTTTTACTTCTTTTTTTTTTTTTTTTGACAGGCAGAGTTAGAGAGAGAGAGACAGAGACAGAGAGAAAAAGCTTCCTTTTTCCATTGGTTCACCCCCCAAGTGGCTGCTAAGGCCGGTGTGCTGCGCTGATCTGAAGCCAGGAACCAGGTGCTTCCTCCTGGTCTCCCATGCGGGTGCAGGGCCCAAGCACTTGGGCCATCCTCCACTGCACTCCCTGGCCACAGCAGAGAGCTGGACTGGAAGAGGAGCAACCAGGACAGAACCAGTGCCCCAACTGGGACTAGAACCTGGGTTGCTGGTGCCGCAGGTGGAGGATAAGCCAAGTGAGCCACGGCGCCGGCTTGTGAGTGTAGATATCTTTCAACATACTAGTGAATTCTAGTTAACTAGTTAATACTAGTTAATTCTTTTGTGTGTACTGAGTGGGGGAATGGTGGATCACGTGGTAGTTCCATTTCTAGTTGTGAAAGGAAGCATCATGGTGTTTTCCATGATGGCTGTACTAATTTACATTCCCACCAATAGTGTATGGAGATTCCTTTTTCTCAACATCCTACCCAGCATTTGCTATTTTTTGCTTTCTTCATAGTAGTTACTCTAACTCAGGTGAGATGATATGTGTTTGCTGATTAGATTTGCCTTTCCATGATAACTAGAAATGCTGATAATTTTTCATATCCTGGTTCTAGTTGCCCAGGATTGTTTTAGCTATTGAGAGTGCATTTAAAAAAAAAAGAGAGATTCCTTATAGCTTTTAGTAGTATTTTTATTTTTATTTCTGTGAAGAACAGCATTGACATTTGATAGAAACTACACTGAATTCATAGATTTCTTTGGGTTATATGGTTATTTGAACAATATTAATTATTCCAATCCATGAACATATTTTGCATTTTGTGTCTTCTTTGATTAAATTCATTGGTGCTTTATATGTTTTCATTTTAGAGTCATTCATTTCCTTGGTTAAATTAATAACTAGGTATTTTTGTAGCTATTGTGAACATAATGGAAATGCTTCCAAGGTTTCTTTCTTAGCAATTTTACTATTGATATATAAAAAAGGCTACAGATTTTTATATGTTGATTTTATATCCTGAAATTTTACTGAATTTATTTTAGTTTTAACAATTTTAGGTGACATCCTTAGGTTTTTCTCTACTAAAAAATTCACCTACAAATAGGAATATGACTTTTTCTTATTTGGAGGTTATTTATTTCTTATTCTTGTCTTATTGATCTGGCCAAGATTTTCATTATTACGTTGAGTAAGAGGGGTGAAAGTAGACATCTTTGTCTCAATTCCTAATCTTAGAGGAATCAATTTCAACTTTTCTCCAGTAAGCATGATGAAGGCTGTGTATTTGACATATATAGCCATTCTTCTCTTGACATAGTATTTTATATATAATTTTTATCATTAAGGGAGTTGAATTTTATCAAATGCTCTTACTACATCTATTAAGGTGGCTATGATTTTTATCCTTCCTTCTGTTGATGTGATACATTATATTTATGAATATTGTCTGTTGATCCATTACAGCATCCCTGATACACATCCTCCTAAATTGTGGTGCATAATTTTCTTTATTGCATTTGCACTGATTTGTCTGTATTTTGTTTAGAAATTTTGCTTCTGTGTTAAGTACGTTGGTTTTAATTTTTCTTTTTTGGTTTTGTCCTTGTATAGTTTCTGTATCAGTGTAATGGGGGTCCTGTAGAATCAGTCGGGAGGGTTGCCTCCCTTCCATCACTTTGGAATAACTTGAGAAGTATTGATGCTAGTTCTCCCTTAAATGTTGGGTAGAATTCAGCAGTGAAGCCTTATAATCCTAATGACTGTTTTTTGATGAAAAAATTATTATTGAATGAGTCTCATTATTTGATAACCAATTCAGGTTTTCTGCTTCCTCATGTTTCAATTTTTTGTAGGTAACGTGTACAGAAATTTAAACGTTTCTTCTTGGCTTTCCAATTTGGGAGTATAGTTGTTCATAATAGTCCTTGATGATTCTTTGTATTTCTATGACATCTATTGTAATATCTTTGTTTTCATCTCTAATTTTTGGTGTATGGGTCTTCTTTCTTTATTAATTGGGTAGTTTAGCTAAAAGTTTGTAAACTTTAGTTATCTTTCCAAAAAACAACTCTTCATTTCATTGACCTTTTTTTATTATTTTTAGTCTTGATTTCATTTGTTTCTGTTGTAATTATTATTATTCTTTGCTTCATTAATTTTGGATTGGAGTGCTATTCTTTTTCTAATTCTGTGTAGCAATACTGTAGGCACTTTCCTCTTAGTATTGCTTTTTTATGTATTGCATAAGTTTTAATATATTATGATTAATTTTAAGAAATTTTTAAATTTCCCTTTTGATTTTCTCATTGAACCATTAGTTGTTCAAGAGAGCATTGTTTAATCCCACATATTTATACAATTTCTAAAGTTTCCCTTGCTATTGATTTCTAGTTTTATTATGATCAGAGAAGATACAAGATATATATATTTTTTTACAGGCAGAGTGGACAGTGAGAGAGAGAGAGAGACAGAGAGAAAGGTCTTCCTTTTCTGTTAGTTCACCCCACAATGGCCGCCGTGGCTGATCCAAAGCCAGGAGTCAGGTGCTTCTGGTCTTCCATGCGGGTGCAGGGCCCAAGGACTTGGGCCATTCTCCACTGCCTCCCCGGGCCACAGAAGAGAGCTGGACTGGGAGAGGAGCAACTGGGACAGAATCCAGCGCCCCGACTGGGACTAGAACCCAGTGTGCTGGTGCCGCAGGCAGAGGATTAGCCTATTGAGCCGCGGCGTCGGCCAAGATATAATTTCAATTGTCTGAATTTGTTGAGGCTTGTTTTGTGACTAAATATATGCTTTTTCCTTTGGAATGTTCCATGCACTAATGAGAAGAATGTATATTCTGCAGCTATTAGATGAAAAGTTCTATAAACATCTGTTAGGTCTATTCTCACTTGAAAACTGGTGTTGATTTGTTGATTTTTGTCTGAATCATCTGTCCATTGATAAAAGTGTTGTGTGGAAATTCTCAACTATTATTATATTAGAGTCTATTTTTCCTTTTAGGTTCTGATAACATTTGCCTTAAATAATGGATACTCCAATGTTGGATACATAACTATTTGCAATTACCATGTCCTCTTGTTTAATTTATCCTCTTATCAGCATATAACAATTTTCTTTGTCTCCTTTTATTATTTTTGAATTAAATTCTCTGTTGTCTAATATAAATATAGCTACTCTTAACTTGCTTTTGATTTTTCACTTCCATAATACATATTTTCCCATGCTTTCACTTTTAGTCTACATGTGTCTTTACTGTTGAAGTATGTTTCTTATAAGCAGCTTATTAATGGTTTTGTTTTCTTCTATCAATCCAGTCTGTATCTTTGAATTGGGGAATTTAGCTCATTTATATTCATGGCTGTTTTCTACAAGATAAAAGCCTGCCATTCTGTTAATTTTATCTTTTTGTCTTTGACATTCCTGCTCCATTCTCTCTTGTTCATCACTGTGGTCTGATGATTTCCCGCATTGACTATTCTCTCTTTGTCTTTTGTGTACCTATTCTACTGCTGAATTTTGTACTTTCACATGAGTCATGAAGCTGTTATCTTATCACTTTTAGTGAACTACTTCTTTAGACATTTCTTATAAGACTGGTCTGAGTGATAAATTCCCTCAGTTTTAGTTATCATGAAAAATCTTTATTTCTCCTTTATTTCTGAAAGACACTTTGCTGGGTATAGTATTCTTGACTGGCTTTTTTTCCCCTTTGAGGACTTCACTCTATCACTCAACTACCTACTGGCCTGATAAGGTTTATGTCAAGATGTCTGGTTGTAGCAAATGGAAATTTCCTTACAAATAACTTTATACTTTCCTTACTGTTTTCAAAATTCTCTCTTCAATTATAGTTTTGAAAGTTAGACTCTAACATGTCTCAGAAAGGATCTTTTTAGGTTGAGTTTAATCAAGGCCCTCCAAGCTTCATGAACCTGGATGTCTGTATCTTTTCCAGGATTAGTAATATTTTCAGCAATTATTTCATAGGATGAGTTTTCTATACCATTTCCATTTTCATATCCTTTTGTGATACACAAATGAAAAAATTTGCTTAATTTTGTCCCAGAATTCTCTAAGACTTTCATTACCATTTTATTTTTTCATTTATTTCTTCTTTTAAAAAAAGCAATATGAGTTATTTTGAAAGACCTATTTTGAAATTCAGAAATTCTTCTGTTGCTAAGGCTTTCAATGCTTGTTTTTTTATGGTATCTATCTCACTGCTGAATTTCCCATTCATATCATGAATTGTCTTCCTAATTTTGTTCAATTGTTTGTATGGATTCTCTTGTATCTTATTGTTTCCACGATATTATCATTATGAATTTTTGTCAGCAATCCATCAATTTCTATTTCTTTGGGACCTATCAGTTGAAATTTATTGTGTTCCTTTGGAGGCATCCTGCTACCTCGTTGTTTCATTTTTGTTGTTCTTGTTATATCTTCACATTGATATTTGTGCACATATAGATCAGTTTCCTCTACCATTTCATAAGAAAGCTATTATAGTGAAAGGTTTTCTGCTAGTCATGTGTCCTGTGGTGCTATACTACATTAACTTTTGTTCCAGGTGGGCACATTAGTGTGTTGTATAGCTTCTTCAGCTATAATCATTGTTGTTATATCTGAGATTGTCTCAGTGGCCTAGGCTGCTGTGGTTGTGGTATTTAGATGCAAGTTATGATGTAGCTTCATAAGTGGGGTGAGTTTGCAGGTAGCTCTGAGTGCAGCGGACCCTGCTATGGGTATGAGATGTCTCGCAGTTTCTGTGGCTTGTATGAAGGCTGAGCACTCAGTGGGCCCAGGTGAATGGGACACAATGTGCTTGTAGCAGCATGGAATGTTCAGTGTTTGAGGGCCACAGAGGGGAGGAATGCACCAGTGGCCCCAGACAGGGTACCTGTCAGAATCTAAGGTCTACACAGATGACTTGACAGTGCTCTGGTACCCAACCTGCCCAGGAAGGTCTGCTCAGCTGCTTACTAGAGCTGAAGGTGGGTGGGCAGAGCAGAGTATCTACACCTCAGGGCCTCTGTGGGCCATGATTCTGAGAACAGGAGATCAGCTGCTTCTTGGGGACACTTAAGGGTCAGTAGGGCTGTCCTGTTGCTTCTCAGGAGACATGGTCAGCCAAGCCATTCAGGAAAGGCTGTTTTCCTGAGTTGTCAATCAGCTGCTTCCCAGGGTTGCGAATATGCATGAGGTGCTGCCTGGCTGCTTCCTGGTGCCAAAGGTAGGTTGCTTGGGGGTTTCTGGGGCAGTCACCTATTGTTGTCAGGGGCCTCTGCGTATGGGACAAAACAGAAAAGGCTGCCCAGGTGCTTTACTGGGCTATGGGTGTATGGTGGGAGCCTTCATGTGATTCACATGGCCACATAGTTGGAACTGTTAAAGGTAAGCCGTTCAGCTGTTTCACAGGAACATAGAAGGATGGAAACTCAATATGGCTTTGAAAAGTAAGAGCCTTGGGGAGGGTACCACATGGGTTGGGTTCTTTCCCAGGGCAATGCAGAGGTGTGGTAACCCAGAAACTACCCCAACCTGGACTCATGGACTGTGAGGATCACAGGGTCTCCAGCAGCAAATGTCTCAATTGTCCATGTCATGAATGGGGACTGTTGGCATCTTCTACTTACCCATTCCCTACTGAGTGAAGTCCATCCTAGGTCAAGGTTGATATTGCGAGATGGAACATCATATGCTATGTGCTGAGCTCATTTTGTAGAAGATCATTCTGTATTTCTAGGCTTAGCAATGTCTCTGCCACATCCCCACTGCACTCCAACACAATGCTTGAACCCTCCAGTCAAATAGCATTGTGTTTTCCTTCCTTGAGGTGGGAAGTGCAACAAATACCTCCAGTCAGTTATTTTGGTGACTTAATGATGCCCCCAATCCCATATTTGCTAGCATTTCATTTCATAATTTTGCATCTATGTTCATGAGAAATATTAGGCATAATTTATTTTATAATGCCCCTGTCAGGATTTGTAATTCAGATAATGATGGCTTTTAAAAAATGATTTATGAGATGGTTAATTTTTTGTTTTCAGAAAGAATTTTTGCAATATTGGTAAAGTTTCTTCTTTAAATAATTTAGAAGAAGTTAGTGCAAGCTTGGAGATTTGTATCTAAATAACCATTTTATACTTAAACCACACCTTTTAAAATTCGCTATAGGAATGGTCAGTTTTTTAAGTCTTCTGTTTTCAGTGTTGGTAAACTGTCCATTCCTCCTAGTCTCCAGGTGTACTAGGGTAAAGTAACTGCAATAATGCTATACTGAGTTTCTTGCCCTAAGCGTTTGGTTTGTTGTTGTCCACAGATCTGTAGGTTATGTGCGGTTCTGCTGAACTCATCTGATTATGGCTACAGCTTATAGGTTGAGTTCAGTTAGCTTCACAGCCTTCTCTTAGAGCCTGTGTGGGGCTGTTTTCCTTCTGGTAGTTGGAGAAAAGATAAGCAGGACATCCAAACTACACAAACACATTTAAAACTTCTGTGCACCAGGTGCCAGTTGGCCAAATCAAGGCAGCAGGGCAAGTCCAAAGCCCTTATGTGGGATGCATACATCAAAGGGGTAGATGATGTCAAAAGCATAGGAAGAAAGAACTATTTCCCATTAAGAAAGTATGTATTTCATCAAAGACTTCATAATTATGATCCTAACATATGCTATCCTATATTTACCATTTTAAAATTTGCTAGTAATACCTCCCTTTTCATTTCTGACCTAGCAGACTGTTTTTTCTTCTTCCTCTATTTTTTTGCCTTTTTTCAATCATGCAAAAAGTCTATCAATTTTATTATTCTTTCCAAAGTATCAACTTTTAGGTTTGCTAGTTTTCTCTGCTACGTGTCTTTTAAGAATTCCATTAATTTTTACATTTATCCTTATTACTTTCATCTACCATTCATGGGTTTAACTTGCTGTTCTGTTTCTAATTCCTTGAGATCGACTTTTAGATAATTGATTTTTCACACGTGAATATCCCTATAAATACAACTTTACAGCATCTCATGATTTTTGGTATGTGTTATTTTTATTATCATTCAGTTAAAAATGGTTTTAAATTACTTTGTGATTTTTGTTTGACCTGAAGTATTTTTTTTAAGAAGTGCATTGCTTAATTTCATAGTTGAGATTTGAGATTTTCTACCTATCTGTATTCAGTTTTCTCATTGTGGTCAGGTGGCACATTCTGAACAATCCCATGTGCTTGACATTTTTGAGATTTGCGTTATGGACCAGGATTTGACCAAGTTGGGGAAATTTTTCTATGTGAAGTTGAAAAAATGCATATTCTAGGTTGATATTCATATTTTAATGGACTTCATCTCATTTACAGTTAATGAAATTGCTAACATAACTCAATGGATATCTATCATTTTACTAATTGTTTCATGTTTGTTCCTTATTTCTTCTTTCTTTTATTTTTTTGTGTTGGCTTGTTTTTGGAGTAATCAAATATTCTATTTCATCTTTATGTTTTCCTCTATTTTATTATGTATATATTTTACTGTATTTCAGTGATAAACAAAAAGATTGACACGTGTTCCCCACAAGGTAATGGAATTAAAAGGAATCATTTGACAAAGCATAAACCATAACACTTTAGCTCTATTAAATCCTTCCTTTTTAAAATATTATTTCCTTGCATTTTGATTCTTTTAATCCTTTTAAAAACTCTTTTACCAGTGTTTTGTACCATCTTCTTCCATTTGCCTTGGGTTTGTTTCTGCTGCATGTTTTGCAAATGACATCCTGGATTGTCCACAGGGATCTCTCCCCACTATTGGGTTCTTATTTTTTATTTATTTATTTATTTATTTATTTTTGACAGGCAGAGTGGACAGTGAGAGAGAGAGAGACAGAGAGAAAGGTCTTCCTTTTGCCGTTGGTTCACCCTCCAATGGCTGCAGTGCTGGCCTGCGCATCGTGCTGATCCAAAGCCAGGAGCCAGGTGCTTTTCCTGGTCTCCCATGCGGGTGCAGGGCCCAAGCACTTGGGCCATCCTCCACTGCACTCCCTGGCCACAGCAGAGAGCTGGCCTGGAAGAGGGGCAATCGGGACAAAATCCAGCGCCCTGACCGGGACTAGAACCCGGTGTGCCGGCACCGCAAGGCGGAGGATTAGCCTATTGAGCCACGGCGCCAGCCCCCACTGTTGGGTTCTAATCTGTCCTTCTTCATAACATGAGACCACCAAAAATCTCTCTCTGCTTTTCAGTGTTCCTTTTCTTGGTGTCTTAGCTTTCTGCTCCATGTAGCTTCAGAATGTGCTCCATGCCTTAAGGAAAAGAAATTATAGCGGTAGGTTAAGATCTTCACTCCTGCCTCCCCATTGACACGTCTGGTCCCCTCAAGTTTGCCATTTCCTCCTGCAGCTTATTCAACCGTTAAAAGGTGCCTCATGTCCCCCACAAGCCAGTAGTGCCCCTCTGCCTAAGCTCTCTTTTGGGTCATCAGATTCAGTTTTTCCAGACTAACAACCAGCATGATGTAAAGGATCTACTGCACACTGTGGCTTGCTCTTTTCCAAAAATGCTCCCCCTCAAAAACTATTTATTGGTTTCAAGGTTTCTTCCAATAGGTGGTTGTATGTGTTTTATTCTGCTTTTCAAATTGTTCTTGGCAAGAACACTGCTTTGCCACAAGCTGTTTCACCAGGCTTGGAACAAGTTGGATGTCCCTCTATTATATCATAACTTTTGGCTGTTTATTTTTCATTTCTGAGGTTTTACTAGAAAATTTGCTTGTTAGACTTTCAATACTCTACTCTCTCTAACCACAGTGAGCATACTTATCATCTGCTGCTTTCCTTGAACTTCAGCACTCAGTTCTTCACAGGCCTGATTCTGCTGTCTGTTATTTCTGTTCTGTATGACTCATGGCTCTTTGTTTTCTTGTGAGTTTTGGCATTTGCCATCTGAGTTCGTGCTTCTTGCAGCTCTATCTGTGGGCACTTTTTGATGCCTGATTTCAAGCTGGGCTCTTTCAAACAGGATTTTAATTTGCTTCTGACAGAGATCCTGGGATAGTAGCTACCTACAGCCCCAGTTGCCTGCAGAACCATGAGGCTGAAAGACATTAAGATTTGGCATCTGCCCTCCGGCTGGTAGCTGACTACCATCCTCATCGACCTCTATAAATTCTCCTTTTTGATTTAGCTTTGGACTTTCAGGATTTTCTCTGCTTTCCTGACAACTCAATGATGCAATTCATATATTTTAACCTTTTACTGTAAAGTCAAAAATAGATACACAGAGTATAGCACAAAAATACTCAATTTAATGTATAAAAACCATTATATGATCATTCAAGAAGAGAAGTAAGACTTTGCCTCAGTCTGCTCTGTGTCAGCCACAAATTCTCCCTTATCTTCTAAAAATAGGAATTATCAAAACTTTTGTACTAATCATCTTCATGGAGTTCTGTATCATTTAATCACTCAAAGGTGCATTTGCCGACGTCAAAACTTGGTTGTGTCTAGTTTTAATTTGATTTCATTGTCTTACTTTGCAGCCCCTCTCAAATCCTTTCTTTCCTTACCATTTATCTACTGAAAACAACTACTCAGAGAATGGATTTTGCGGAATGCCTCTTCAAGGTGAAGCTCAACATGTTTGTCTGTCCTCTGTGTTGCCCGGGAAACTGTTGGCTGGGTTAAGAAGTTGGGTCAAATCCAGGTTCCATCCCTTGGGCAGGTCTGTAGGAGGTGGCTTGCTCTACCACCATGGTCATCATCTTGTTTCATAGGCTGTATGTGCTTATAGTCAGTACATGGATCCAGTAATTAATTAGAAGATGATATGTATCACTGTTTTGTACTTATTACTTGGAATAATTATATAAAGAAATCCAGTTCCCTTAGGAGAAGAATGAATACTTTGTTAATGTGCCAGTTTTTATTGTGATGACTGGTTTCCTGCTCATCTGAAGGTGATAAATCTGTGGTACACAGGTGGGGGGCTTTATATAAATTTAGGAACACATAAATTTAAATATATTGTATAAATTTAAATTAATCAAATACATCGTCTTTACTGAATCAAAAATTGCTGCATCTCTAGACAAGAGCCTCTTCAAGTCTTCTTCCAAGTCTTTTCAAAATGATCCCAGATGGGTCAGCCTCATCTTACAAATGTCCTATTGCAGACCTAGAATCAGCTGGTTTTCCAAGAAGTCCTTTTTGTTTTAATGGGAAATCATAGTTTAAAACCACAGTCTAAGGGCAAGCATGTGGTGCAGTGGCTAAGACTTCCACTTCCATCTCAGACTACCTGGGTTCCAGTCCCAGCCCTACTCCAGGTTTTGCTTCCCTCTGATCTGCACTCTGGGAGGCAGTGTTCGGGTTCTTGACAGCCATGTGGGAGACCTGGATTGAGTTCTTGTCTCCCAGATTTGGCCTGGCCCACCTCTGGATGTTGCAGGCATTTAGAGAGTGAGACTGGAAGATCTCTGTCTGTATCTCTGCCTTTCTAAATAAATAAATAAAAACAAACAGATAGGAGCCAGCATCTTGGCTCAGAGGGTTAAGCTGCCGCCTGCCAGGCCAGAATCCCATATGAACACCAATTCAGGTCCCAGCCCCTCCACTTCTGATCCAGTTCCCTGCAATGTGCTTGGGAAAGCAGCAAAAGATGACCTACATGCTTGGACTCTGAAAGCTGCAGAAGATGGCCCAAGTGCTTGGGCCCCTGCCACCCTGTGGGAGACCTGAGTGAAGTTCCTTGCTCCTGGCTTTGGCCTGGTCCAGACCTAGCTGTTTGTACCCATTTGGAGAGTGAAATGGCAAATGGAAAATCTCTCTTTGTATCGGTCCTTCCCCATCCCATAATTCTGCCTTTCAAATAAATAAATAGATAAATCTTGAAAAATAAAGATAAATATAAATTTAAATTCCCACAATCTAAGGAATGTAAATGCTCCTTCTAGTTGGTCATTCATTGTTTATAGGTCTTCTCAAGATATTTAATATATATTTCACGGCCGGCGCCTCGGCTCACTAGGCTAATCCTCCACCTGCGGCACCGGCACCCCGGGTTCTAGTCCCAGTTGGGGCACTGGTTCTGTCCTGGTTGCTCCTCTTCCAGTCCAGCTCTCTGCTGTGGCCTGGGAGTGCAGTGGAGGATGGCCCAAGTGCTTGGGCCCTGCACCCGCGTGGGAGACCAGGAGGAAGCACCTGGCTCCTGGCTTCGGATCGGCTCAGCGCCGGCCGTGGCAGCCACTTGGGGAGTGAACCAACGGAAGGAAGACCTTTTTCTCTGTCTCTCTCTCTCTCTCACTGTCTAACTCTGCCTGTAAAAAAATAAATAAAATAATATATATTTCATCCGGAACTTATTTTTCTCAGGAGGATTGTTCTGGTTATTTTGTGTTACACATTACAGGAAACCAAGTCTGTTTTTTACTGATTACCTGGAATGCCATACTATATTTCTACAATATAAATGTTAATTTAAAATGCATATGCATGGTTAAACCATAATTATTAAGACAATTCTTTATTTGTGGACATTTGTGGTTTTGCTCTCCAAAATGTGTTTTCTATAAATAATGTTTCTTTCAACTAAGTACGTGTATGATGTCCTATGGGTTTCCAGGGTGCAAGTTTCCTTAGGTGAAATTGCAGGTTCAAATTTTCTGAATTGTCTAAGGGCTTTGAAAGAGTCTCCCTAAGTCTCTTAGCCTCTCTCTCTCTCTCTCTCTCTCTCTCTCTCTCTCTCTTTAAGAGGCAGACCCGGTGCAGGAGTGTTGGAATATTTTGCCACTGTAAAACAAAGCATTGAACTTGGTCACTGTGTTACATCGCCTAGATTTTGAATACCATTAAAAAAAAAAAAAAAAAAAAAACTTAAGTCCATTCCTGACGCTCCAACCAGAGGACGCCAGCTGGGGTCCGGCTGGATCCGGGTAGGCGAGGCTCAGCGGGAGCAGCCAGACAATCCCCAGGTTCCTTTCTGGGCTGGGGAAGAACCGGCATAAACAGGCTGAGCGAGCAGCTTCCTGCAGTGGCTCAGGACAGAGGTGTCCCCCCCTCCTCTCGGGTTCCTGTACCAGGGAGAGGCAGCCGGAGGCAGCCAGAGCCCTGTTCCCAGCCTTTGGGGCCTCCCCGAGGAGTCAGCAGGAGCAGTGCCAGCCGGTGCACCTGCACTGGCCACTGTCCGTGATGCTGAGTCCCGCCCCCGATGCCGCGGAGAAAAGCATCTCATCCCGAGGCACAGAGGGCGCCTGGACACCACAGCCGAGGCCACTTCACGAGGCGGGGTCCGCCAGGAACACAGCTGGCAACCCACAGTGTTAAATTGTCCAAAAAAAGCGATTGTTCCGGCTGGGGGTGCGGTGGGAGGGGTGGGGGGCAGTTCATCCCTTCCGCAGACGCTCCGTGGGCTGCTTATTCATGGATTTTTACAAAAGCTCGGGGCCGGTAATGAGGCCTCTGGTGCTCCTCGGCGGCCCTGCGCAGCGTGACCGGAAGGCCACGTGATCCCAGTATATTGAGGACTAATTGATGAGGTTTTGATGCTTAAGTGGAGCGCTGATTGCAGGATTTTCAAGGGACTGCTGCCAGTGAGGGCTCTGAGGTGAGGGGGAATTTTTACACTTAGTTCCCAGAGCTCAGCTAATGACTGTTTGGAAATGAAAACTAACCTGAGGAGACATGGAGAACGGGGCGGGGACCCATGCTTCTGAGCCAGGGTCGCAATCTGATAGGCTCTTAGCAGGAGGCGTCCAGGGACAACCGTGCCTCCTGCAACTCCTGAGCAGCTCCTTAAGTTCCTCACAGGGTAGGATCCTGGCTCAGGAAGGTTACATGCCTTGGATAAGCCCTGGCCCTAAAAATCCAGGTGGTGGAGGAGCCTCCTGGTGGCAGCGGAGAGCCTCAGTTTCCATCCTGGGTCAGCCACTTACCAGCTCTGGGCAAGATGCGCCTTTCGCTAAGCCTCACTCGTGGTCTGTAAAAATCTGTGATGAAGTGGCACTTTGTGGTATTAGAATGAAGATTAGAGGGGATAATTGATGAATGCACGGATCTTGGCATATGGTGGAGAGTGTAGACCTGCTCGTTTTCATCTTTTTACTATTAATGGTGGCAGGTGAGCTGGTTATTCTGTATAAAGGACAACAGCATCAGCCATGAAACAGCAACTGACTTATCGGGTAATTAGCATATGCCAGGCATTGTGCCCAGATTGAAAATCTCATGTTTTCCTTGTAATTCCCTCTTCTTAGACCTCCTTCTATTATCTGCCCACTGCTATCCTGTCCCTGCTCCTCCTTTCCTGGCGGGTGCAAAGGTTACTAAGCCTGCCTTGCTTGTCCAGGGTGAGCAGAGTAGAGTGTGGCATGGAACACAGAGCTGCTGACATCCTTGTTGCAAAGGCAGGTGCAAGGGGAGATCCGAGATGACAAGGTTGAAGTGGGAGAAGGTCAAGGTCTGAGGTTAAGACCTCCGCACTGAGCAATTTTCAATTTTCAACCCTCTATAAGGGTTGAGGGGAATATTCTAGAAATATTCCAAAGGCTGACTGTTCCCAGGGCACAGGGGTACTTCTGGTGTTGCTGTGGGGCAGAGCTTTGAGACTTTTCTGACAAGAGCAGGCTCTGGGACTCCATACCAAATGGGGCATGGCTATTGTTTTGTTTCTATTTTGTTTTCTTGAGAAAACAGAAGTTCCCCATGGGCATTTTGCTTGGCAGGCAGATTTCTGTAATCTCTCTTCTAGGCCACACCTTTCTAGTGGGCTCTGTGTGATGAGGGACAGTGCAGTCACACAACTTCATCATCTGTGCAACACTCCTGACCCCTCCTAAGCCTAAACCCTTGACCAATCAGGCGGTCAACCAAATGCTACTGCAGGTATATACGCGGCTCCCCACCAGGATATCACGGCTATTTATTTATTTATTTTTTGACAGGCAGAGTGGACAGTGAGAGAGAGAGAGAGAGAGAGAGAGAGAAAGGTCTTCCTTTTCTGTTGGTTCACCCCCCAATTGCCGCTGCGGCTGGAGCACCGTGCTGGTCCGAAGCCAGGAGCCAGGTGCTTCTCCTGGTCTCCCATGCAGGTGCAGGGCCCAAGCACTTGGGCCATCCTCCACTGTACTCCTGGGCCATAGCAGAGAGCTGGACAGGAAGAGGAGCCATTGGGACAGAATCTGGCACCCCAACGGGGACTAGAACCCAGGGTGCTAGCGCCGCAGGCAGAGGATTAGCCTATTGAGCTGCGGCGCCGGCCAACATCACGGCTTTAACATCGCCCCGTGCCAGCGGAGAGTAACTTGCCAGTGCAGAGTAACTTGTCACTCCATGTCAGCAGGAAGCAGCTCTAGAAGATAGATCATCATCCCTCCATCCCTCCTGGACTTTTGGGGCTGATGTAATCCCACACAACATTTGCTTTATAAAAAACAAAAGGGGGGACTGCTAGTAAATGTTAATAACATGTTAGTAAAATGTCATCTTAGTTTTATCTGTGGCGCCATCTTAGGCTCTGGCTGCATCACGATTTTGTACAATAAACTTCATTCTAAGCCTAGCCTGGCTTACTAGAAGTCAGGTGACCAAATGGTCCAATCAGAAGTGTCAGCTCCACCCCCACCCTAATGGGATTCACTGCTCCCACTTCTTTACCTCTGCAAAGCTGCATAAGACTTGTTCTCCCAGTACAGGCTGCTGTTCATGCATGGGGAGGAAGCCTGTTGGGTTTCCCCCACCCAACAGTAACTTAAAAACAAAGAAATGAAATTTCAAAAATAGTCGAAGATTACTTTCTCACTTTCTCATTTTCTCGTTTATCACTCACTGTACAGCCCAGCACCATTCTGCTCCCTATAAATGCCATGAACCTTGCCTTGCCAGGGTCTTAATGACCAATGACCTGTGAATTGTTAACTCTACTGGCCGCTTTTCCATCTTTATTTTGTCTGCCCCCACTATGGCATCTGGTGCCGTTGAAAGGAAGTTCTCTCATTTTCTTTCCTGACACCTGTCTTTGCTAATTTTCCTCCTGCACTCTCAACTCCCTTTCTCAACTATCCCCTAACCCCCAAACCTTGGATTTCACCTAGACCTCTGTCTCAATCCTCTGGCTGGGATCACTTCTCTTTGCATCTCCCTGACTGCTCCTCTAATTTCTTTGTCTTTGCTTTCTCTGGTTTCCAGCCCTCTTGTTTTTATATTTTGCTATTTTTTTTCTCTAAGAGTTTCTTGGACTATCTTCTTTAAAAAAAAAAAACTATTATTTAATAAATATAAATTTCAAAAGTACAACTTTGGGATTATAGTGGCTTTTCCCCCCATAACCTCCCTCCTACCTACAACCATCCCATCTCCCACTCCCTCTCCCATCCCATCTTCATCAAGATTCATTTTCAATTATCTTTATATACAGAAGATCAACTTAGTATAGTATCCCTCTTCAGTTTCTTCTTCCTAGTATTTTGTTTTGTTTTGTTTTTGGTAATTCCCAACCAAGTTTGGAATGCCAAGTGTTTCTTGACTTGGAATCCTGTTCTTGTTTCATTGTTGAACGTTTCTCTTATTTGCAAGCAGATAAGTAAAATGTTTTCTTTTTCTTGGATAGTCACTTTTTTTTCCTGAACTGGGTTTATTTACACTTGTTTTTAATCTCTGTTTTGCATATAACAAAGTATCTTCTGATATTTTATAGTCTTGATTTCCAGGTCATATTGAGGAGTTGCTGTTACAAAGTTTTTTGGAAGTTTAAGTGTGCAACAGTGGATTGTCAACTTTAAGGGATATAGTTGGGCACATTAGTGGGGCAAACCTCTTAATCTCTCTCTTTAGTTTTTTTCTCTCAGCACCTTGACATTCCCAGAGAAGTTTCTTTTGGCTTCTTTCTCACAGAGTGAAGGGCTGACTGCCATCATTGTTGGAATTGAATAGAAAATAGGACTGGAGTTGTCAATTTCCAGTACTGGTGTGCAGGCACTTAAACCCCCTGTTGTCAGTCTCCTGACTTCTGTTCTAACTATACCTGTTATCCACTAGTCCAGGAAGCAGCTGTTGTGTTCTCTCCAAAAAAAAAAAAAAAAAAGAAAGAAAAATCTCCAAGCTTTCACCAGGATGAAAGAAAGACTGTCAACCAGTTAACCTGAGTTAGTGAGAGGAACTTCTTAAATCAATTTTCATTCAACCCTCATACATTTAGCTCCCTCCCATTCAAACTGGCTTCTGGCCTGCTTGGTTTCCCCAACTATTGAGATTCTTGGGTTTCCCTCATACTTGTTTAGGGTTCAGTTCTCTCAAGATTCAAAAACATTTTATTCATTGTCCATCTGGCTTGAACCATCCAAAATTTTGTTATTGTTTACTCCTCTGTCATCTTTCCTTTTCCTGGAGGCTTTTTCTTTTAAAATGCCCTGATAGTTATTTTAGCAGGAAACAGAAATAGCTGTGGGTGGCCAATCTTAACCTAAGTCTCTGAATTTATTCTTCTGAATCAGTAGCACACATTCAGAGCTTTTTCTCTCATAAAGATATCTTTGTTTGATTTTTGTACTTGAATGATAATATGGATGAGGATAGCATTTATTTTGGTCAGAAATTATTTTATTACTTTAGTGATAATCTCCATTGTTTTCTTTCTTCTTCTTCTTTTTTTTTTTTTTTGATATGCAGAGTGGACAGTGAGAGAGAAAGACAGAGAGAAAGGTCTTCCTTTACCGTTGGTTCATCCCTCAATGGCCGCTGCGGCCGGTACACCGTGCTGATCCGAAGCCAGGAGCCAGGTGCTTCTCCTGGTCTCCCATGTGGGTGCAGGGCTCAGGCACTTGGGCCATCCTCCACTGCACTCCCGGGCCACAGCAGAGAGCTGGCCTGGAAGAGGAGCAACCGGGACAGAATCTGGCACCCCGACCAGGACTAGAACCTGGGATGCCAACGCCACAGGTGGAGGATTAGCCTATTGAGCCGCAGTGCTGGCCTCCATTGTTTTCTTGAGGCAGATAGTGCCATTGATAGATTCATATTTGTCTTCTCATTCTTTTGAAGATTATTTATTAAAAAGTCTCTGGAAGCTATTATGGTATTATTTCTTGGTGTTCTGAAATTTATCCACTGTAAGTTACTTTTTAAATACGTTCTACATTTTCTGTCTCCTTCACATCTCTACCTTTTCCAGCATTTGGGGGATTATTCTTCCAGTGGGTGTTCCATCTCCTGGCTCCATAGATTGTTCATTTCTTTAAACAGCCCTTTTATTTAAGTGTCCTAATTGTTACTTAATACATCATTTCATGGATCCTGTCTGATCGTGGTGATAGATCACATCCATCTCCATCTGGTGATGGCTGCTGAGACGTCTGTATTTCTGGTGTTGCTCTTCCTGAGGTATTGATGAGGCATCGCAGATGTCTCTGCATTGCCTGTGTGAAAATGTTGGTCTTCTGTGAGGATAGGAAGGTAATTGAGGACAGACATTTGGGCTGTGGCTCTGTGGCAAGCTGGTGTTCCTTTCCTTTAGGATCTCCAAGTGCAGGTGCTGCTCCCCACTCCAGACCCAGCCTGGGGTGTCTGGAGTGTGGGGGCATGTAGAGGAGGTGGGGATGGACAAGCTGCCTGGTTGCTCTTTCTCTCATTCTCCAGCTACACACCCACCAGTCTTCTTGTCTTTGTTCTTTGTGTTCACCATCGTAGAGCCTGGAACAGCTTTGGGGCGCCCCTTATCTTGTGCATCAGTTTTTCCCAGATGGCGTGGGCTTGAAGTACTGATTCAGTCTAATCTCTTCCATATCCTGTTGTTGAGACACTCTTCATAATTAACTTCTGGTCTGTTTAAGCTTTTTCAACATTCAGTATTAGTGTATACTTTTGAATTAAAATTTTTAAAATACATACCTTTTTGTTTAGTTTTTAAATCTTTGTTTATTCAAAGGGTAAAATTACAGATAGAGACATTAATCTGCTGACTCACTTGCCAAGTGGCAGCAATAGCTTGGGTTGGCCAGGCCAAAGCCAGGAGCCTAGAACTCCACCCAGATTTCCCATGAAGATGGCAGGGCCCCAAGCACTTGGGCCACCATCCGCTAATTTTCCAGGTGCAGTAGCAGTGAGCTGGATCCAAAGTGGAGCAGTCAGGACTCAAACTGGTACTCATATGGGATGCCTGTGTTGTAGCTGGTGGCTTAACCTGTTGTTCCACAATGCCTGTCCCAAAAGAAATCTTTTCTTTAGTGTAATTTCTATGGGTTTGTGGTAGAAATGTGTCCTGTAGCTTATCTCATTCCAGCATCTTTAACCATTCTAATATCTTTATATGAAAACATCTCCCCTATTCACTCTTCTACCTACTTCAATCTGACCTCCACTACACCATTCAAACTGCCCTTGCTGAGGCTTCTAATATCCTCCATACTAGAAAAGTCAGTGGAACATTTTAGCTCTCATTTTGTCAGACTCCCCAATAGACTTTTACTTAATTATCACTGGCCTCCCTTGAAGATTCAATGAGCTTTGTGCTACTGTGGTGTCCTCATCTCCTCCTGTGTCTTTGGTTCCTCTTTCTTAGCTTTTTCTTCTAATCTCTCTGGCTGTTCTGGACCTGTTGGCATATTTTGTGCTCAGTTCTGAGACTCATTTCATCTTTTTCTTGGTGATTCTATCTTTTAAAATAGCTTTAAAAATTGTATCCATTTATTTGCATTTTATTTGAAAGGGAGAGAAGGAGGAAAAGAGGGAGAGAGGGAGGAGAGAGAAACATACACTCCTGTTCCTCTGCTGGTTCACTCCCCAAATTCCTGCAGCAGTCAGGATGAGAGCTTGGAGCCCAGGAGCCCAGAATTCAATCCATGTGAGTGACAGGGCCCCGAGTACTTGAGCCATTATTTACTATCTCCAGGGTGCAATTAGCAGGAAAATACATCAGAAGTGTGGTGACCAGTATTTGAACCAGGCACTCTGATATGGGATGCAGACATCCCAAATGGCAATTGAACAGCTAAGCCAAATGCCTGCCCCTGTTAAGACTGCGTTTAAGCCCATCTATAGTCTCATTTGATGGCTCCAAAGAAAACACACACACACACACACACACCATAGTTCTTTCTTCTAAGTTTCGACTCAAATATCCAGCTGCCTATGTGAGATAGTACCCATTTACAGGTAAGTCACAATAATCAAATTAGTAATCAGCGTTAGAAAATTGTCCCTCTCCTTTGTATTGCGTTGGTCCCTAAACCTTGCCAGTGTTATAACCATGAACTTTGTAATTAGTTTGGAAACTTTCTCAGTATAAATACCCTGGTTCAGGCCTTCATCCTAATTAGCGTAGGCTGGCTTCTCTGTGACAGAGATAGGCACTTAGTGGGCAGGTAATTTATCAGGGGTGCTTTGAAGATCAACACCTGTGTGGGGAGCCCAAGGAAGAAGCTGAGCCAGGATGCAGTCCCAATGGAGCCTGGAGCTGACTTGACTGGGAGCTCCTTGCTGGCATAGTCTGGGTCTGCGTGGCATCTGAGCTGCACACTGAACAGATGCTGAGTATGGGCTGCTCCTGGAAGAGACCGTGTCATGAGCCAGGGCAGCCTGAGGCCATCCTCCAAAAAGACCGACAGCTGCAGCCTGTCTTGGCAGCACTCCCAGCTTCTGGGGCACAAGTTCTTTGCCCCTGAATGAGGATCTATGTGGCACCTCAGAGCAACCACTGCACTTACTCTGTGGATCGCCAAGTGGCCTGTTAACTGGAGCAACCTCCTGATTGGTCTCCCTGAACTGCTAGTCCTCATTCTCCCTTAAATCCATTTTCACTGGCTGCTAGAAAGAGCCTTTGAAAAGATACGTTGTATCATTCCACGGGTTTCCCATTGCCTTCTGGTTCAAGTTAAAGCTCATTAACTGGTAGATAGCTCCTTCCTAGCTGTCACTCACCTCCATCACCAGCCTCATCTTCATCACATCCGTGTTGCAGCCATGTGCACAGACCTGTCATTTTCCCTGACACGGCATCGCCTTTCACATTCCTGTGCATTTAAACCCCCTGTTGTCTCTGCTACTAATGATCTTGTTTTTTCACACCTGACAATCTTTAAAATTCAGTCCGAGCTTCACCTGGCCCCCTGGCAAATCTTACCTGCTGTCCCTGTTTGATCAAGTGCTCCACCTGTGTGCTCTCATAGTTCTCTGTGATGAGCTCATTCACCAGGCCTATCATGGTGTGTTTTTTCCCTCATTGTCTAATTCCTTCAACACCCAGAAATCTCAGGGCCCAGGCTATGTGTTTTCCAACTTTGTGTGTCACATGTAATGCAGTAATGGATATAAAGCATAACCCCCCTATTTATTTCTGAAGTTAATGAGGCACATGAATAAAGATGTCATAACAACAGTGAGCCTCCAGGCAGGTTGAAAAAGCCATGGCAGCGTGACATTTCTTTTGAGGCAGTTTAGTTGTGCTAGTTGTGCTTGAACAAGCTAAGCAGACTGAACAGGTCTTCACGAGGCTAGGCCCAGGCAGAGAAGTTGAGGTTCCCTGCAGGCTGTGTGTAATGGTGAAGATTTTGAATCAGTTCTGTTATGATCCCCGCCCCCTCATTTGTTAGCAAATGTGACTTGGCAAGCGGGTTAACTTGCTGGGCCCTTATGACGTAATGTGTAACACTATGGGCTCACATTACATCACCTCTCAAGTTTCAAGTCTCTATACAATTAGATGATTGAATTGTTTGTCAAGTAAATGTGTGTTTGCCCTTTGCAAAGTTCCACTCTGAACTCAGCACTGCATTGCAGTTCCTGACTCATTTAGCTCTACACAGGCATTGCTCCTACATATCTGATCTGAAAACCCCAAGTGAGGAGAGAACTTCCACTTTGATTATGGCCCTGTCTAAATAATGTCAGAGTTTGTGGACTCAAGAGGCTTCCATAGCCTTGGCAGCTCATGACAAGGGCCTCAGGTGATCACTAATGTCATAAACAAGAGTGTCAATTGTTAAATCAACAACAGGAGTCACTGTGCACCTACTCCCCATGTAGGACCTCTGTCCTTAATGTGTTGTACTATGAGAATTAACAGTAAAACTAGTCTTCAAACAGCACTTTATACTTTGTGTGTCTGTGTGTGTGCAAACTGTTGAAATCTTTACTTAGTATAGAGTTGATCTTCTGTATATAAAGATAATTAAAAATGAATCTTAATGAAGAATGGGATGTGAGAAGGAGTAGGAGATGGGATGGTTTGGGGGTGGGAGGGTGCATGTGGTGGGGAAGAACCACTATAATCCAAAAGCTGTACCTATGAAATTTATATTTATTAAATAAAAGCTTTCTAAAAAAAAAAAAAAACTCAAAACCAAGTGTTCTCTCCACTCAACCAGTCTGTCCAGGGGAATGTCACACGTATCTCCAAGATCCAGGGAGGCCATTTATTACTGGGGAAGACACAGCCCCTCTCCTATGGTGCCCTGAAACATGTCAGGTCCCAGAAAGTGTAGGGATGAAGTCAACAGACTTTCAGGAACCCTCTGGATGACTCTGGAGATGCTAAGTTCTCACTATAGATGCTGACACACTCTCTGTCCTGAGGGAATCTGACACCTGTCAGATCCCCACACATTTATGTGGAAACTGGAATGCACTGGGGACTCTATAAATGTGATTCTACTATAGAACTTGATTCCTTCCCAAAATTCAAGGAAAATTTATGACTCCGTATTACTAAAATGTTTACTGTAGTTCATTTAAAAGCCTTCAAAAATAATTACAACATGCATTCCCAACTCAATGCTCCATTTGTTTCTCTCTATATATAATGCGCATGATATATAGATCCCTTGTCCCTTAAAAGTTTACTGGTGAGGAAAGAAAAACAACAACAAAAAAGTTGTGTGTTTTGCCTGGTGTCGCAGTGTTTGTGATGTTAGAGATGAGAACATTTCAATTTATTGAAATGTACTGTGCTAACAAGTATGTATCACTTCCTTAGAATATTTTTCTTCCTCAGGAAAAACAATCTTTAAATAACTTTGGTCCAGCAGATTGCAAAACATGTTTTTGGCTGCATAATTTGAGTATCACATCAGAGCACAATTCTGGTAAGGAGAAGAGTTATGGGGAAATCAGATTATGTTTCTGAGTCATTTGACATCACTAGAGCAATATATGTCATATGGACTTTTGACAGTGTCGTTGCCAGCATTTAACACAATCGCAGTCTTATGAAGGGGCCATCTACCAAGTGACTGTGCCTTAAACTGGCGGTTACCATGCTGTCCTCTCTAACTGAAAGGTGTCTCTTCTTTGAGTCTGCCCGATGACTACCTGTATCTTGCAAATGCATTTATGGTTTTTACCAGGAAAGCTCTGCTCCTGATGGCTAGCCAAGAACATAATCATTGTTGTTGATCTCTCAATACAGTGTAGAAAGCTAGTATCTCTAAAGTTACTTGCCTGTCTGTTTATATATGGATAAGTCACCCATCAGACAGGCAGACACAAATACACATACACAATTAACATTGCAATCAGGGTTGTCATCCACAAAGAGAAATAGTAAGGAGTGTAGATGCCATTTTTCCTAGCTGGTGGTAAGCAAAATTATTAACTAATGCTCAGGAAAGGGGATCATGAGTCCCAGTTTAATAACAGTGTACAGAAGAGGCGCTTTTATTAAACTAATGTGTTGGGGAGTGGGAATCGTGAAGGTAATCCTTCCATAAGAAAAGAGAACCCTCACATAACCCTATTCAGGTTATGGTGATAGTATTAGCTCTTGGAGATGTCCTCTGAGATCGTGAATGAAAGTTCTGAGATAAGTAGCAATTACAAAAATAAGAGTGCATCCTCGATGTAATACATCTCACGTAGTAGAGTTGTTTAATAATATCTTTACTGTGTCTCTCTAGTACACAAAGTCTAGAATTCCCAAATTAGCCATTGAGGGTTTCAAAGAGTTTTCCCAGACACCTTTATTTCCCCTTATTAGTATGCTGGCTAGATTATTCTTTTGTACTCTCCACTTTGTAGAAAGAAAGTGCTTCTGTACAGCATGACTAAGAGGCAGATTTGTTGCATGAGCTGAATTTACCGAAGGTGTCTGCGTGCTGAACCTTGTGGGGATGTTGATGTCCCGTGCTCAAGTGGCCAGCACCCATTAGGGAATGTTCTCCAGGCTGTGGGATGGAGACACCCAGAGCACATGCCCTTCTTCCACTCCCCACCTCATGCAGGGAATCGGGATATTTGGTTTTAATTACATTTAATTCCTATCAGTTCAATGATCTTTAGCCTGCTATGATTAAATATTGATACTATTATTTCACTTTGGGCTTTTGTTCTACTTTTTTACCTTTGTAATTAGTTGTATTGTCTCTAGGAATCCTAAAGTTGTTTATTAAATTCCCCTTGTACCCACAAAATTAAACAGATAAAGTCACAATTCTAGTAGCTAGAGCTTGCTTTTAAAAAAAAAAAAATTATCTATTTATGTGAAAAGAGAGAGAGAGAGATCCCATAACTGATTTACTCTCTCAAAGGCTCACAATGTCCAGGGCTGAGCCAGGCCAAAGTCTCAGTCTAGGTCTCTTACGTGGATGTCAGGGACCTAGGTACTTGGACCATCTCCACTGCATCACAAGGTCTGCATTAGCAGGAAGCTGAAACCAGGAGCTGAACTGGAGATCAAACTCAGGTATTCCAATGTAGGATGAGGGCATCTCAACCCATATCTTAACTGCTAAACCCAAGGCCTACCACAATATTGATTCTTTTACAAAAATTGATTAAACATCATTAAGACTGCCATCACCTCTAAGAGCCCTCATTCTGCACCATGCCAGCCGAGGTTTGTGTTTAAAAGTGAACTTCTTACAAGAAGGGCTGTGTCCTATCTTTGTATCTTATATTTGTATTCTAGCTCAGTCCCTAGCACATAGCAGGTGACCAATCACACTTCACTTTGTTTAATTAAGTGAAAGATATCCAATATATATCTTCTGTTTTCCTCTGTCACTGTTTGGACAGAGACTTCCACATTATGTGTGTCATGGCCAGTTTAACATTTCCATCCTTTTAGAAATGGACCAAATGACTATGATAATTTTAGGTGTCAGGGAAGGCATTGTGTCAGAGCCAGTTAATTTGCCTCTTGAAGCGCCCACATCTTCTAGACCAGAATGCCTGGGATCAAATCCCTCTTCTGCTTCTATTCTGGCTTCCTGCTAATGCACCTGGGAGTCAGCAGATGATGGCTCAAATACTTGGTACCCTGAAACCCATGTGGCAGACCTAGATGGAGGACTTAGTTTTTGGCTTTGACTTGAGTGCAAACCAGACCCAGCTAATGTGGGCATTTGAGGAGTAAACAAGTGGATAGAAGGGGTGTGTGTGTGTGTGTGTGTCCCTGTCTCTGTCACTCTGCTTTTCAAATAAATAAATGACTCTTTTATTTATTTTGTTATTATTTTGTTGAATAGAAAGCTTTTACCAGGGTGTCAGCTTGACTAGATTATGGGATAGGTCACATGATCTCTGGTTGTATCTGTGAGGGTGTCTGTGAAAGAGACTGACATTTGAATCAGAAGACTGAGTGACGATCTGCCCTTACCAACATGGGAGGCACCATCCAGTCAGCCCAGGATTTGGATAGAACAAAAAGCAAAGGAAGGGCACTCCATCTCTCTTGTCTCTGGAGCTGGAACACCTGCCTTTCCCTGCCTTTGCAGATCAGAACTCCAGGTTCTCTGGCCTTCATATTTGGTCTGAGCCACACAACAGGACTCCCTGATTCTCCATCTGACAGCCTGTGGTGCGGCTTGTGGTCTGGTCTTCATAATCACATGTTCAAACTCCTACTAAAACCCCTCCCATCTCACACCCTATATGAGGATATCTCAAAAAGCTTATGGAAGGGCTGGAACCGTGGCTCAATAGGCTAATCTTCCACCTGTGGCGCCGGCACCCCAGGTTCTAGTCCCAGTTGCTCCTCTTCCAGGCCAGCTCTCTGCTGTGGCCCGGGAGTGCAGTGGAGGATTGTCCAAGTGCTTGGGCCCTGCACCCACATGGGAGACCAGGAGAAGCACCTGGCTCCTGGCTCCTGGCTTCGGATCAGCTTGGTGCGCTGGCTGCAGCGCGCCAGCCGCAGCGGCCATTGGGGGGGTGAACCAACTGAAAAGGAAGACCTTTCTCTCTGTCTCTCTCTCTCACTGTCCACTCTGCCTGTCAAAAAAAAAAAAAATAAAAATAAAATAAAAAAGCTTATGGAAGAAGTAGTTAAATGAAAAGTTTATTATGGCGAAAAAGATTTTGAATTCATGCAGTTTTTTTTTAAAAATACACATTTCCATGAACTTTCAAAAAGGCCTCTGTGCATGAATTTTAATTTTTTCTGCATCAAAACTAAATATATCTTTCAATTCCATTTTCCCATGAAGTTTTTGAAATACCCTCACATCTATTCCATTGGCTCTGTTTCTCTGACAAATATGGTGAGTCTCCCAAATTTTTTATACTCATTGGTGGTGCACAGTTTAAAATGCAGGTGTCCTGCATCCTAGGATCTATGTAGCTGAGATCTAAGGTGTTTGTTTGTTTGTTTGTTCAATTTTTTGACAGACAGAGTTAGACAGTGAGAGAGACAGACAGAAAGGCCTTCCTTCATTTGGTTCACTCCCCAAATGGCCGCTACGGCCCGTGCTGCTGCGCCAATCCGAAGCCAGGAGCCAGGTATTTCCTCCTGGTCTCTCATGTGCGTGCAGGGCCCAAGCACTTGGGCCATCATCCACTGCCCTCCCGGGCCACAGCAGAGAGCTGGACTGAAAGAGGAGCAACCGGGACAGAACTGGTGCCCCAACCGGGACTAGAACCTGGAGTGCTGGTGCCACGGGCGGAGGATTAGCCTAGTGAGCCATGGTGCCAGCCTATTTATTTATTTTTAATTAGTTCATTTATTTTACTTGAAAGAGATATCTTTCACTGCTTCACTTCCTAAATGCCCACAACAGCTTGGTCTAACCAGATCAAAACCAGAAGCCAAGAATTCCATCTGGGTCTCACATGTGGGTGTCAGAGACCCAAACACTTCAGCTACCACCCATTGCCTCCCAGGATGTATATTTGCAGGGAGCTGCATCAGAAGTGAAACCAGGACTGGAATCCAGGCATTCTCATATGGGACGGAAGTGTCCTGAGAGACAGCTGAACCCTGTACCAAGTGCCCAGCCTTAAGCTGTTTATTACTAAGCAGCTACTAAGTGTCAGTCACACAGTAGAGTGTGAAGATATGAATAAACCATATTGCGCTCTTGCAGAGGATTATTTCCTAATGGGGGAGATCTTGCCATGGGCATTTCTGAAATGGATGTGGCACCCACTGCAGGAAGGTTCTTGGCATTCAGGGGGTAGAGTAACCAGTTGTGAGATGAATGTTTTTGAGTGACTGATTTGTTACAGTTTCATTTTTTTTTTTTTTTTGACAGGCAGAGTGGACAGTGAGAGAGAGAGACAGAGAGAAAGGTCTTCCTTTGCCGTTGGTTCACCCTCCAATGGCCGCCGCGGCCGGCGCGCTGCGGCCGGCGCAACGCGCTGATCCGATGGCAGGAGCCAGGAGCCAGGTGCTTTTCCTGGTCTCCCATGGGGTGCAGGGCCCAAGCACCTGGGCCATCCTCCACTGCACTCCCTGGCCACAGCAGAGGGCTGGCCTGGAAGAGGGGCAACCGGGACAGAATCCGGCGCCCCGACCGGGACTAGAACCTGGTGTGCCGGCGCCGCTAGGCGGAGGATTAGCCTAGTGAGCCACGGCGCCGGCTACAGTTTCATCTTGATGTTAATAGTTTACTTTCATTTCACAGGGGACTAAAATGAGACTCCAGGATGGAAACTTTACCATTGTTATCACAGAGCCCAGCGCTCCTAGAATCATGGCCAGGAGCACAGCCTATGCAGTAGCAGAGGTGTGACAATAGGTGAGGCATTTCTGTAGAGAATCTTTTGCTCTTGGGATATTTTCAAGGTCTATAGACCAAGTAGAAATGTTAAAAGCATTCTAATTAAAATAAGAGAATCTTGTGAACAAAACTCAAATTCAAGCTGCATGAGCAAAAAAAAAAAAAAAAAAAAAAAGTCTTCTTTTGTCTCCATAGACCATCCCCTCCCATCTCTGAATTCTGCTGCACACCATATTATATAAGTATATAAGATCCCTGCTCAGCAACAAGCATTTGTCATTTCTGTCTTTTCGGCATCTGTACTGTTTTTGGTCAAGATTCACATCAACGCATCAAACTGCCATTTGTTTCTAGAGCCTCTTTAAACTTCCTTGGCCTGCAGCACGTAGCTGAACATTTCATTATTTATTGCTTCCTCTAAGAAAGTATAGATATTGACTGATTTGTAACTCCTGCCCTTCCAGAATTCTACCCTTCCAATAGGGTACACAGCACAATGTTGTGCACTTTTTACTTCCCTTGATCTTGCTTCTTATATCAACCTATCCAGTTTGGGTTGGAAGTGGAAGGTCAGCCATCCTGGCTTCATTGCTACAACTATATGCCAGATTAAATCAAACAGGAGCTACTCACTTAATAGGCACTTAAAATACATAAAAGCGAAAGCAGTGATCAACATTACTAACATGATAATACAGTTGGCCTTCCGAATCCACAGATTTTACATCTGTGAATTCAACCAACTGCAGATTGAAAATATTAAAGAAAAATGCCTCTTTACTGAAATATGTACATAATTTCTTCTTGCCATCATTCCCTAAGCAATACGGTGTGACAGTTATTTGCATAGCATGTCTGCTGTAATAGGTATGAGAAGAATGTGTGGAGGCTACGTGCAGATACCACACCTTTTTATATAAAGAGCTTGGGAAACTGTGGAGTTGATATCTCACAGGAGTCTTGTAGCCAATCCTCAGGGATACCAAGAGATGACTGTACTTGGGAAAATTGATTTCTCCATTTAGGCATACAAATTTTCATTCCAATTTTTAAAATTACAAATTTCCTCTAAAGTCATTTTCTTTAGATTCTTCTAGTGTCTCCTTATAGATGATAAATAATCCACAGAACTGGAAGGCAGAGATGTTTAAAGGTAAAAGGATAAGCGTAGGGACGGGTGTTATGGAACAGTGGGTTAAGCCTGCATCCCACATTGAGTGCTGGTTTGAGTCCTGACTGCTCTGCTTCCATGTCTGCTAATGCATCCTGTCAGGCAGTACATGATGCCATCAAGACCCAGATAGAAGGCCTGGCTCCTGGCTTCAGCCTGGCCTAGCTCTGACTGTTGTGAGCATTTGGGGGGTGAATCAGTGGATGGAAGAGCTCTGTCTCTGTCTGTGTTCCTCTACCTTTCAAGTACATGAAAATCAATAAAAAAACATTTTTAAAAAGAGAGATAGACATACTTTTAACTGTAAATTAGCCAAAAGTGAAGTTAAAGCACTTCTGCAAATAGATGCAAGTCAACGTGAAGTGGGATTTGGCTTACTAAAATTAAATTATATTCAGTATCCTTTTATTCTAACTAGGCAAAGAGGCATTTGTATATTAATTTTCCTAAAAAGGAGTAAGAAAAAAGAGGAAACTCCAGTGGTTAGACTATTGATGTGAAACGTAGTTTGAATCTAATTTTCAGGGGAAAAGGTATCTCCGAATAATTCACATCACTGTCTGTTCCGAGCAAGTGTAAACAAAATAGAGCAGTAATGAATTCTTGATGGTTAGTGAAGTCAGCCTGCTGTGGAGAAGCAAAATGATTTGCTTTAGTGGATTCCTGATGTGTTGACCAGCTGCCCAGAATTGAGATCCAGTTGCCAAAAGGGTTCAGGGGATGGAGAGCTAAATCTCAGCTTTCCATGGTCCATAAATATCTTATGTAAAGACAGGGAGGCACAGTTTGATGCTCCAACGAGATGGTTTGAAATGAAGGACTGAACGGGTCGTGGCCATACACCAAAGTACGAGACTTGATTATTTGAGACTGGCTATCTCCTGGGTGCTGCCGTCCAGATGCCAAGGGTGGTGGAAGAGGGAAAGGTATACCTTCACCTGACCAGGTGTGATGGATGTGTTTCTGCTGAGCTGTCTGCCTGATCCCAGTATGTCCTTACATCTGGATACATAAATCTAGAAGTGTGATGAACTCTTTTCTTACTCATTCGTCTCATAGAGAGGAGGAGATACTCCTGTGATTGGAGAGCGCTGGGAGAGCTGATGTGGATGAGCCCCTCAGCTCCTTCCTTTTTGCCTCTTTGAGGTGAATCTGGTGGATGTCAATGCAGAATGGACAATGTCGTCACTGAGTGAGTTTTTTGTTTTTATATGTTCAAGTCTAGGGACCGGCACTGTGATGCAGCAGGTTAATGCCCTGGCTTGAAGCACCAGCATCCCATATGGGCGCCAGTTCTAGTCCCAGCTGCTCCACTTCCAATCCAGCTCTCTGCTGTGGCCTGGGAAAGCAGTAGAAGATGGCCCAAGTCCTTGGGCCCTGCACCCACGTGGGAGACCCAGAAGAAGCTCTGGCTCCTGGCTTCGGATTGGCGCAGCTCCGGCCGTTGTGGCCATCTGACGAGTGAACCATCGGATGGAAGACCTCTCTCTCTCTCTCTCTCTCTCTCTCTGTGCCTCTCCTCTCTCTGTGTAACTCTGACTTTCAAATAAATAAATAAGTCTTTTAAAAAATTCAAGTCTAAGCCCAGTTCCCAGATATGATACCTTAGTTCATGTAGGTTAAGGTTCTGGGCAGTGACAGATTTAAACGTTCCCTGGCTGATTCTAACGCACAGCCTGAGAAACTGTGAGCTAAGCTATTCCCAGGACAACCCATGCCATGCTCTTCCTGTACCTGGTACTTGTAATGTTCTGGGACAATAGGGGTGAGTGTATTTTGGGGGAGAAGGAATTACCAAATCCAATTGTGGTGGCCCATTTGAGAAGAGTTCTTAAGTATGTCCCACCAGCATAAGTCTCACTTTTCCCCTACTACTTTAACTCCTATGCCATATCTCACCTTGTTCCAATTTCCAAGCTAAAATACAGTTAACTCTCAGCTTTTACCTGGAACAATGTGTTTTCCATCTTTGGCCTGACTCCCTCAGCTGCTGCTCGTTATTTTTGCACCTGCAGGTCCTCTCTATCATGTATCACCCATCCCTGATAGAACCCCAGAATCCAGCCTTAGTGGGGATTGAGAAATATGCTCAGTCTGTGTGCCAAGAGCATCTCTTTTTGACATTTAAGATGTGCAGTAAAAGTGGAATTAGTTTCTGCACACTTGTATTGTGCTTATCCTAAGATCTTTAAAACATTTATACACAAATATCTATGAGGTTTTTGTATAAAAGTGGAATGTATTTCTCAGGATGAATTAAAATCAAAGAGCCTTGCGAACATATGTCATGGTGCTTAATGTTGCAGAAGGAGAATTACATAAAGTTCGTGTCCTCTAGGGAATTTTAGGATGCATTGTGCCAATCAATAGCCCTGGAGTTATGAAGCCACACTTTCTTTATGTAAGTTATTGATTTACTGCCTTGACAGACTTGATGAAGACCATCACTTTTTTATATTAATGGAATAATCCTACAGTTATTCTCTCTCTCTCTCTCTCTCTCTATATATATATATATATACACACACACATATATATGCAGCATATATTTATATGTTTTGCATATATTATATTAAGGAGCTACATAAAAAGTACTTAGTGGGAGATGCTTTCAGCCACCCAAAACACACCTGAAACCAAGAGCAAATTATCTGTATCAGAGAATGATTGTAAACAGTACACCAGCTCATTGCCACACCAGCACCTAATTCCATAAATGCCTCATGGATGTTTTAACCAAGCGGCACAGTACAACGTGTCTAATCTGCTATGCAGCTGCAATGTTAATGGGCCAACTGTGTTATCTCACTTTTGCCTGGAAGGAACAGTGGTGCCTAAATGGATTGCTATGATTTCTAATACTGATAGAAGGGCCAGCCACCATGGGCCCAGGTTGGCAACTGACAGGCTATCCACTATGGTGGGGCCATGTTGTTATCTTGCTCCTTCCAGCCTCTGGAGACTGGCAGGTTTGACAGGGAGATAAATGAGGAAGAGATCAGATTTTGAAAGGGAGAACGTTGTGGACTTTCCTCTGTGCTCAGATGGAGAACAAATGTCTACTGTGTGTTGAGTTTGCTACAGGACGGAACTGTGATCTGCAGCCGGTGGTCAGCAAGTGTGCATGGAACAGATCACCTAGTAAAAAAGAGGAAGGGGTTTGGCTAGTGACTCTTAATATTAAGATATTTCCCCTCATTTAATTTCCTATTTTTAAGGCAATAATTGTCTCTTAAGAACTTCTAGAAAAAGACTACTCATTAGAAATTAACGTTTTTCTCTCAAAGCTTCACCTTGGATGAATGTCAGATTTATTCAACACTGTTACCTGCACCCATAGTCGCATTTATTTGTCTTTTGTTACTATCACAAAGTAGCTAATACTGAGTTCTGTATGAAGAAAAGAGTTTTATTTAGCACACAGTTCTGTATGTCCAAGAGCATCGCACTGGCTTTCACTTGTCTCTGGGGAAGACTCACAGCAGGTGACATTACAGTGGTGAGAACACCGTGGAAGACATCCCATGGCAAGACAAGGAGACAGAGAATGGGAAGGGGCCAGCCTTGCTCTTTTTATAATAACATGTTCTCTCAGGAATTAACTCAGTTCATGAGACCAGCATTAATCCTTTCTGACCGTGGTGCTGCCAATGACCTAGCCAATGACCTAAACACCTTCCTTAGGCTCTACCTCTTTAAGGTACAGTGAAAGAGACATAGAAATGAAGAAACAGAGAAAGAGATCTTCCATTTGCTGGTTCACTCCCCAAATGGCCACAATGGCCAGGGCTGAGCCAGGCCAAAACCGGGAGACTGGAGCTCCATCCAGCTCCCCTTGTGGATGGCAGGGGCCCAATTATTTGGGCTGTGTCTGCTCTGTTTATCAGGTGCATTATCAGGGAGCTGGATTGGAAGCAGAGCAGCCAGGATTCATCCAGTGCTCTGATATGGGATGCTGGTGAAACAGGTGACGACTTAACCCATTGCACCATAATGTTGGCCAAGGCCCTATATCTTAAAGTTTCCACTACCTTTTTTTTTTTGGTTCTTTTAAAAAATTTTTTAAAAAATATTTATTTATGTATTTGTTTTTTTAAATTTTTATTTAATGAATATAAATTTCCAAAGTACAGCTTATGGATTACAATGGCTCCCCCCCATAAATTCCCTCCTACCCGCAACACTGCCCTTTCCCGCTCCCTCTCCCCTTCCATTCACATCAAGATTCATTTTCGATTCTCTTTATATACAGAAGATCAGTTTAGCATACATTAAGTAAAGATTTCAACAGTTTGCTCCCACACAGAAACACAAAGTGAAAAATACTGTTTGAGTACTAGTTATAGCATTAAATCACAATGTACAGCACACTAAGGACAGAGATCCTACATGAGGAGTAAGTGCACAGTGACTCCTGTTGTTGACTTAACAAATTGACACTCTTGTTTATGGCATCAGTAATCACCCTAGGCTCTTGTCACGGATGTGAGGGCGATCTGGCTGCAACATCTGTCTCCCCATGGATTGCCAGGGTTGATTCGGCTGATCTGGCTGGCTAGGCGGGTGTCCCCTTCCTCCCTCACCGCTCCATGTGTGTCCCTCCCGAATCTGCGCGCTCGGTCAAAGAGGATGAACTTCCCCGCTAGAGGAGGACCGGTCTTTAGTCAAGGGTATACGAGTAGCTGTGCTCCCCTGCTAGAACCTCCAAACAAGCTCTCAAGGTCTACTACCTTAGCACTTCCACAATGGGGACACAGCTTCCCTCACCTGAACCCAGAGGGTACATACTCAAACCATATCCAAACCATAACAATTGTCAATGTTACAGCTGTGATTGTTGGAGAGTGCTGGGATACAAATGCTGAGCCAATGTTCACCCTTGGGATGCTGGATTTGGGTTTTCCACTTTCCTCTCTCATTTCACCCCACCCTCACAGGCATTCACAAACCTATCACTCCCTTTCAGATAAATTTAGAGGTAAGTAAGCAATTGTCTAGGGAAACTCTAAGTCACAAATGGCAGGATGTTGAGAGCATGGGCAGGAGGTGTGGAAGCTAAGCCAGATTTCCTGGGTGATTACAGGTCAGGTTTGCCAAAGTGAAGTATGGAAGAAGGAGTGACATGATCTTACCCATCAGAAGCCTGGGGACCAAGCAGAGGCAGGGGTTAGGACTGAGGTTGTGGGCTCTGATAAGACTCTGGTTTCTTCTTTACAGTCAGTAGCAAGTTTATCTTTAAGATACTATTTGAAATAATTCATGTGGTCAAATGTTCTTTTGGCAATATTGGCCAACTTATTTCTATGTAAGTAGTTCTCTGATTTTCTCTTTTCCCTCATTCAGGCATTGCCTCAGGAGGGCTTAGAATAAGGGTGGAATAAAGAACTATTCTTAGTCCTGCATTCCGAAGACAGCCCTTAGGAGAAGGAGCAGTAGAAAAAAGAGAATATTTTAAGATTTTGTATTTTTATGTATTTGATAGGCAGAGTGACAGAGAAATAAAGGGAGAGAAAGAGAAAGGGAGAGATAGAGAGAGATCTTCCATCGGCTTGTTCACTCCCCAGATGCCTTAATGCTGGAGCTGGGCAAGTAGAAGCCAGGAGATTGGAACCTCATCTGGGACTTCCATGTGTTTGCCAGGGGCTCAACTATTGGACCATAATCTGCTGCTTTCACAAGTGCATTAGCAGGGAGCTATTAGAAGTGGAGTAGCTGGGACTTGAACTAGCATTCATAAGATGCCAGTATCATGGGCTGTAGCCTAACCCTGATATTTCTTTAATACTCTACTGTTAGTAAATGTTCTTCCTATTGATTAGCTGATGGGACAGTATGTATTTCCCAATATAGCCACAGCATCTCTTATCCCACAGCTTTTCCTCCTGTGAAAACTGACATTCTTCCAACCAGATGGTAGTCTCTATGTCCCTCCCTTTGAAGTATAGCACACTTTTCTGACTTCTACCGTCAACTGGATGCACCGGAATACTGATTTCTAAGACTGGATAAAAATAATTCTGTGTACCTTTCCCTTGGCTTATAATACTTGCTCTAGAAATCCAATCCCCAGGCTTGAGAGAGCCTTAACCAGCTCATGGGGAGAGATCACATGGGGAGGCCATGGTTGGGTGCTCTGGCTGGCCATCTAGTTGAGGTCTCTGCAAGTAGCTAGCACCAACTTCCAGATGTGAGCTTGAAGGTGTCTTCAGATTGTTCCAGAACAAGCCAATAGGCCATATCAGCCTTTGAGGTTTTCCACCTGAGGTCCCAGACATCAGACAACAGAACAAGCTACTCCTGATATGCGCTGTCCAGATTCCTTACCTGTAGTTCCCATAAGTATAACAAAGCAAGTTTTCAGTTGGTTTGTTACATGGCAATAGATTACCAACCCAAGGCACTGATACGATTATTAAAGGGTCAATGAGTCACTAGGGGTGTGTGTGTGTGTGTGTGTGTGTGTGTGTTCATTAAAACACAAGCCTATTCTTGATTTAATTGAACTCACAGCAACCCACCCAGTCATTCACTTCTCCTTTAAAACCAGTTGTTGGTGCACAGTGTCTAGAGGATTCCATGGAGCTAAAGCCAACATGAAAGCACTCAAGCACAAAGAAACAAATTCAGATAGATTATGCTGGATTGCACCAAAAATATTGCTGTGTACCCTTCTGCAGATTCTTCTGAAACTTTCCTGATTATTTACTCTCAGGTAATTTTTATAGGAAAGATCTCTTGCTGGACTCATGTCAGCTCTTAGGGAACTTTTCCTACATGACTTCCTCTGCCAGTACCTTTTGTTTTTCTGCATATCTCTGGTCTTAGATTCAGGTTGAATATCATGCTTAATATTGGCTTCTTCAGGACCTGCATACTCTGTCTCTTCCTGGCTGTTATCCTGTCAAACTTCAGTGTCATATCACACATGACTGAAACAAATTTTACCACAAACTTCTCAAGTATCCTTATCCAATTTTGAGCATCTTTTTATTATGATTTTTTTATCATTTATATGTATGAGTATATACATCTCAGTGCCACTTTATATGGACATAAATATATACATCACTCACAAAGAGACATGTGGGTTGACTTGTTTTATATTTGCTCTTGAGTATTTCATTGGCTGTATAATACAAAACTAAAATTGTTTGGAAGGGATTATAATAGGAAGACTCCCTTAGGAACAGAGTCTCATATCTTTTTATCCTCAGAGTTTAGAAGACTTACCAATTGTATAACTTAAAGATTTTATAGCAAAACTTAAATATATATCCTCTTGATGTGCCCTGAGTGGATACAGAGGAGATGATCACAAAACCTGCTCAACCACTTATGCATTATTCCTTCATATGCTTGAATACTACCAGGAAATGTGATTTTAGAAAGCAGAGCATACATAAACCCACCTTAAGAATTCTCTCCTTAGACAATGTTCCTACCTTGAGTCATATAATGCTGTGGAATTATTTCCTAGGAATTATTTTTCTGCCCTTAGAATCTTTACAAGTACACTTAGTCTCTTGCGTTTTGTTTTATGAACAGAACCTAAGAGAGATAATCATTATTTTCTTTAGAAAGAAGTGCATCACTGCAGTTATTAATGATCTGCAAACAGTAGGCCAGAAAACAAAGCTTTGTTTTTTTAAGCGGTCTGTTCTTTAGAAAATCCCTTAGAGTTGTTGGTTGTTTGTTTGTTTTTAAGGGTAGAGGACAATCACAAAAAGGAATAAACCCTGGCAGGAAAAACAGATGAATATTTCAATCTGGTGCTATTTTGCTTTCAGCCCAGAAAGGCAAAACATATTTTTGCTAATAGATATTTTTTTCTTGTGTCACATGTACTGCAGGTTACAGAACGCAAATTATGGTAAATCTCCTGCTCTTTGCATTAAAAACAAATAAACACCAAATGCCAACCAAACAAAAGAATATGATTTATAATTCTCTACAATTGCGTCTCTTTCCAGCAATATATAATCATACTGCTGTTCTCATTTTACAGCTTGGGAGGGATGGGAGAAATCACATTTTTTTATTTTTGCTGATAAAAAATAATAAGTATAATAATAAAATCCATCCATTTTCCTGAGTGTATTGTATAAAAAGAGCAAAATTCTGTGGCTGTTTAATAATCACTTTGGTTGTAAATGCAGAGTATTTGACTTAAGCTCGATCTGCTCCAAAACAAATATCCTCACAGCGTGTTGTGTATTAAAATCATTTTTCTTGGATTAAAATCTTCCAAGTAGAGCTTTTGATGCCATGATCATTCAGGACCCTAACGGCTTGCTGAAGACCTTTGTCTAGAAGGAAAGGCTGATTTCCTCCAATGCCATTCTCTTGGGCTGCTTTAGGCACAGCTGATGCCCCAATTGCCCTGCTCCGTGCTTCCATCAAGAACCTTAGCTGGAATAAGAGTGTGTGGTTCCAGCTGCTTATGTGGGCTCAGCTTTTTGTAGAAAACTTGGGTGTCAGTGGAAAACAGGTCAATTTTCCAACTTACTATTTTTTAGTATATTCATTGTTGTCAAATTCTGTATATATTCTTTATGGACTGTTCCATCTACCCACATATTATGAACCATGCACCCACCCACCCATCCGTTCATCTATATGTCCATGCATCTAACTAACCATCTGCTCACTCAAAAATATTTATCAATTATTTACTGTGTAAGAAGTTATGTGAATATTTTAATTAAAAAGATAGGTAAGACACTTATTTCCTAAAGCTCATTTATTCATGGGGAGACCAGCAGTTCAGCAAGCACACACATAAAACCAGTCATTTATATTTATATAATATTACGAATGCTGTAAAGAAATTGATTAGATAGAAAATAACTGGAGGAAAACATTTCAAACCAAATGGCCAGCAATGACCTTTTGGAAAAGTCGTTACCCAAATGGATATTTGAAGAAGATACTAGTAGAGTGAAAAGTAAAGTGACAATGGGCAGCAAAGGTAAATTTCTAGAAATGCCCAGAATTAAAGAGAAGACAGTGAGATTGAAGCAAAGTTAGAGATTGAGATGAAAAGGAAGAACAAGTAAGCCATAGAGCCAAGTATAGGTTTTATTCTAAGTAGCATGGAATAGTATTGAGAAGTGCTAACACAGGGAGTGATGTAATCACATTTGCACTTCTAAGAGATCATTTTTGTCACTGTGTAAGTGGATAGCACGTAAGCAGGGTAGGGAGATGATATAGAGTCTGCTGCAGTAACCCAGAGAAACAAAGATGGTGGTTTGGACTGGAGTGATGATCATAAAGTTGGAGCAGATTGAACGTATTTGACACACATTTTGAAAGGGAAACCACTGGGATTGCATGATGGAGGAGAGGAGAATGAGGATAAGATACATTTATGGGTGGTGTAACAATAGTATTTAGTTTCGTATGATGTGATGATCTGTAATAGGACAAATTGGAAAAAACAAGAAAAACTTGATTTGGATTAGTGAAGGTTGTCAAAAGCTCAATATTGGACACATTTTGTTTGGCTTGCCTGTAAAGTTTTCTCAGTGAAAGTGTGCAAGTCACTTAGGTTAACTTGCAAGATTGGGATGTGGGAGTCATCAGCATACATGATAATAAAGGCATCATTATGAATGAACAGGGAGATTATTTTGAGCTCCTAGGGAAAGAATTGAAGTAAAGAAGAGAAAAGGGCCTAGGACTGAGATCCTTCCAGGACATCTCAACATTTGGAGGCCAGTTACAGGAAAAGCAAGGGGCAACTGGGAAGCCGCAGCCAATGAGAAGGAAGCAGAGAACAAGTGTTGCCATAGCCTCCTGGCAATCAAAGTTGTTCCAGAAGATGGAATTCTCAAATGAACTAAATGCCCAGATCTGGTGGTGAAGAGTCCTCTGATGGCTTTAAAAAATGTAGACTTAATAGATTTATAAGAGGCAGGAAACCAGATTAGAATGTCTTCAGAGTAAAATCATGTCAGAAACAATGCAGATAGCTTATGTAGATGTTCAGATCCTTTGCTTGAAGTGATTACAAGCTCAACTATGCACTGAATTGCATTTAGAACTGAGATACCAATCCCCTTGTCTTTATCATGAATGCTGATAATATTACATAATGGGATTTTTCTGAAGGATACTTTAAATAATAAGTCTAGAACACTTATTATAGGACTTGACTAAAAATATGTGCTCAATAAATGTTAGTTGTGGAATTAGGGACCCAGCAGGAGACTCCCAGAATCCAGTGACAAATCTATATACTAAACCATTAGCTGAAATGTCTACCACCTCAAGAACATGCAATGAGATAAGAATTTTCCATGCTGGCAAATTTTGCATTCTTCTCTTCTCCCTGTTCCCTACCCAACACCCCACAGAGTCCGAAACAACAGCAGTGGGTGGGAGATGTGAGCAAAAGCCCAGAAGCTGTAGTCTCCCTGCCTTCCCAGATCCAGGCCAGACAATAGCCACAGGAAGTTGGAGGAGGAAATAGAATCTGACCGTTGCATGAAAATGGAAGTGCTAGCTGTCATTGGCTTAACCCTGAGTGAATAAACTGACCAATCCCTGTAGATATCTAGGAGAGTTTACCACAGATGCATCTTCTTCAGGAATAATAGCAGCCTTTGGCATTCCTAGGTCACGCCACTGTATAGAAATACAGCTTCCAAGTGTAGTATCTGGACTAGACAGCTTAGATCAGAGTCCTAACTCCCATATCTACCAACCATGTGGCCTCAGCTGGGTTACCTAACCTCTTTGTGTTTCAGTTTTCTTGTTAATGCAATGGGGAATAATAGTGTTTCCTACCTCTTGGTGTTTTTATGAGAGTTCACTGAATTGATATGTGGGAAAAGTTTACAACAATGCTCATTAACAACTAAACAGCTGATAATTATTATCTATTGGCATTACTTTGGCAGAAATGGTTCAGCAGAGGCATTTTAATATACAACCGTAGTGCTTCATACTGCATGATAACCTAAGGAGGATTAGGTAGAGATGCTAATGAATAACCGTCAGGATGCAGTATAATGCAGAGTTAGGGCCAGTATAGGAATAGACCATAGTTAATGGGTGTCCACAGTGGGCAGACAGTGGCTTGCTGCACTTACAGGGTCCCTATGTCCTTTCCTCTCTGCTCAGCCTGAGTTTGTCCTCAAACACTTCTGCAGACTTCATGGATAAATTCTAATTTACCCTTCCCTCTCAGAGAATGTTCACACTCCTTAAAATTATGTCCTCTATTCCTGATTGCAGCTTTGTCTTAGATGACAGTCTCCTTGGAGACAGAGACCCGGTGACCATCATGTGTGTCTGCCAGCAGGTGTGTTGCTAGTACATGTAATTCTCCAACTCACTGTACTTGTGGACTCAGCAAACATTTTCCCAAGCACTTGAATCTTCAAAAAAGAGACCAAGGGCCAGAGTGGTGGTTTGGGGGATTCAATTCTCTTTTCATCCCTGTAAACAGCTGTTTTAATTTGAGGCTGGGGCCCATTTCTATAGGAACCTGGCACTCTCAGGGTCTGTAAACCAAAGATGTTAATCTTCCCTGTTAATCTTTACTCAGAGGCAATCGCACAGGAATTGTGTTGCCCACTACAGTGTCCTTGGCTATCTCCTTTCTGGTTTATCTGGCCTTGCCTAAAAGTTCTTGATTCACATTCTAAGCAATGTTAAACTCCATCTCCTATACATGCTCATGCGTGCACTCCTTAGAGTTTGACAAATGGTTTTAGTTCCCGCCAAAGCCAGCTTCGCTTGGCAAATCCATCAGACCTGCCAGTGTTTCACAGTGAGTTTAGAGGGAGAATATCTTGTCTCAACTGGCAGCTCCTTTTAGGCAGAGCAGCATGCTTTTGTAATGTCTCAAGTCCTGTTGAGTGCCTCACACATTGTGGGCAGTAATAATGGCAATAGTCATTGATATGTTTTCAGTTATATAACCCAGGAAATGCTCTGGCATGCATTTTAGAAATAATACCTTCAGATATATTTTACACTTTTCCATTTTACTTGTAACTCAACCTCCTCTGGATGAATACATATTGGTATATTTGGTACCATAGTTTGACAAATTTATAAGATATTTAGGGAGCATATTATGTAAAGGTATTGTGCTAAACTGAGAGAAGACACCAACAGGAACAACACAGGTTCTCATTCTGGAGAGGTTTATCATCTAGAAGGTTAGATAATGCCCTGTTTTAGATGACCGTCTCCTTGGAGACAGAGACCCTGAAACCTTGTGTATCTACCAACAGGTGTATTTCTATTACATGTAATTCTCTAACTCATTGTACCTGTAGACTCAGCAAACATTCTCCTAAATACTTGCAGCTTCAGAGGAGAGGCTGAGGGCCAGAGTAGCAACAAATACACTTGATATTAGAAGAGCTGTTCATGTTATAAGGGGTTGGGCTTTGTGAATTCAGAAGTAGGGAGACACCATGACTGGTTCCTAGAACCAGGAAGTGAAACTGGGGCTAGTCCTCAGAATATGGCTGACTCTTAATATGGAGAAAGGACTTTCATATGAAAGGATAAACACCTTGGCGTCTAAAGAGGTTTTCCTTTTTAAGGGAGAGAAGAACAATTGCAATGATTTCAGAGTAATAAACACAGAATACAAAAGGAGCCTGGGACTGGAGCGGAACTTCTCAGCCACTAACAGGCTTCACGAAGTTCAGAATTCCCCCAGGAACCAAATTCATTTATAAAATGAAGCGGTTTGTCTTTGTCATCTTAAGTCTAATGATCTTTATGTTTTCCATTAAGTAGTCAGGATTCTTCGTGCTCTATACATATGAGATAAGTCTACAGAGGAGTTATCATGTAACAGTGGAATTTCCTACCCCTTCCTCTTCAGTTGTAGTAGTTGCCTTGTTTTAGGGTCCTGGGCTTGAAAGGGCCTGAACGTGGTAATTTTGGTTTCAGTAATTCGGTGTCAAATGGAGTGACACTCTCCAGTTGGACACAGTTCTCAGAGCAGGGCAGCCTTTTCCCTGGTTCATGAAGTATTTCCTGGCCACCCTTTGTCTCACCTGCCCCGACAAGAGATCTTCGGGCTGCAACTCAGCTTTCACTTTCTTTCTTAACTCTCACTAATTTATCCAGACCTATTTTTGTTTCAATCTCTGATGCAGTATAGAAGCTATTTTCAGGCAGGTCGGCTCCAGGAATTGTCATCTTTCTGTCCTGTTTCAGCAGCAGAAGTGTCAGAGTACACGGTCTGCAGCCTCCTGCATGGGTTGTAGCTCACACTGGCTCAATGTCAGCTGTGTCTTCTCTGGTTCTGGAGCATCACTCTATCAATGCTTACTGACAAATTATTGTATCTTGGGAGCCCTAAGATTTCTCCAACACTCAGTACAAATTTAAATAAACAAGGAGATTCCTCTCCATTGCCCTATTACTCTCGAGAGCTGTCAGACACATTTTTGGAGACAACTTGAGGGTTTTGTTTTAAATTTCTAGGAAGGAGGGAAGAAAAGCAAGGGTCAGATGTACTTCCTCAGAAAGTCCTTCCTCATTTCATCTGATTGCTCGTCTCCTCCTTCCTAGAATGTGCTTACTAGGAGAATTTAAAATCACCAAAGAGAAGCAATCAACTAGTCCAGTACTTTCACACAATTTTGACTATAGTAGTACAACCTAAGATTCCCAGTGAACATACACTATGCTCTTCCTTATGTACACATGCCTATGATCAAGTTTAGTCTATAAATCAGGCATAGTAACAGATGAAACACAGTGAATAATGAAAAGGAGCAATTGCAACAACACGCTATAATAAAAGTGATGTGAATGTGGTTCCCATCTCTCCCAAAATATGTCATTGCACTACAGTCACTTTCTGTGATGATATGAGATTACACAGTGCCTAAGAGAGGGGGTGATGCAAGGTGAAGGACGGAGGCAATGGATGCACCGTTCATTAGGCAGCTGTTGACCTTCGTACTTGAACACAAGCAGCGTGGCATCGAGCAGTCAATCTGATAACCAGGAGGGCTACTGGACAAAGGGATGATTCATGTCCCAGGAGGACAGAGCAGGACAGCACAATATTTCACCACTCAGAACACTGAGCAGCTTATAATTCATGGATTGTTCATTTCTGAAACCTTTCATGTTTTTGGACGGCAGCTGACTGTAGGTAAGTAACACTGTGGGAAACAAAACCATGGATAAGGGGGTACTATGATCTTGCAAATCAGCCTTGTCTGGCTCATTAAATGGGCTGTGAATAGGAAGAGGGCAATAGATGATTAGGTATCATGGAGAGGTAGTTGGATTGAACGTTGTGGAAAAGGATGCTAGGGCTCTGAATGTGGAAGCTCCAAGAGTCTTCCAGGAAGTTTATCCTTCTCCTGGGCCTGGAAAACAGAACAGCTGAAAAATTCTTGCAAGAGTCCTGCACATGGGGAACAACCACAGAACTAAAACATCCACTGCTTAAAAAAAGCTCTTAGAAACAATTTAATACATTTTTAAGGAATTAGCTCCCCTGAATGAGGCATAATAAGTGATGAAATCCAGCCATGGAGTCTTGGCCCTAATTTATGCTAAGTGGACAATGATTGATGCCAAATTGCAGAGAAATGCCTAAGAAATTGCCTACCACAGTCACACAAATATCAGAAGAATTTGTCATAATTAATGGTATTGCTCTGAGAACCAAAGGAAGGGTGAGGAGTTTGCATTTCTTATAAAGTGCTAACTATATTATTTGCTTCAGGTAATAATTACAGCATCCAGGCTTGCTAAATGGCAACAGTTAACATGTAGGGGTTGTAAACAAGGCTGTAGCTATAGGCAGGTATAGTTTAATCTTCAGCCTGAACGTGAGCTGCCTGTTTGTATAGCAGATGCTGTGTCTGTTAGCTCAGCCCTCCAATGTTCTGCATGACTATAGATTACCAGAAAGAAGATAATGTAAATCTCAAACACTGTCCCACAATACCTCCTGGGGGATTACTGGAATAAATCTTCTGACATCAGAATAAAATTAGTGTTCAAATAATCACTGTGGATTTCTACGAAGTCCATCACTCAGGAAGTCAAAGCTTTACACACCTGGGAAGGTGGAACTCAATTTTTGGGTGGAAGCAAAATGAGGAAGGTGTATTGTCATATTTTTATTTTTTGTGTGTGTTATCTGAGATGGTTACATCCAACTCTTAAAACCATCCTGTGAAAGAAATAGAAGAAGATACCAAAAAATGGAAAAATCTTCCATGCTCATGGATTGGAAGAATCAATATCATCAAAATGTCCATTCTCCCAAAAGCAATTTACAGATTCAATGCAATACCAATCAAAATACCGAAGACATTCTTCTCAGATCTGGAAATAATGATGCTGAAACTCATATGGAGACACAGGAGACCTCAAATAGCTAAAGCAATCTTCTACAACAAAATCAAAGCCGGAGGCATCACAATACCAGATTTCAGGACATACTACAGGGCAGTTGTTATCAAAACAGCACGGTACTGGTACAGAAACAGATGGATAGACCAATGGAAGAGAATAGAAACACCAGAAATCAATGCAAACATCTACAGCCAACTTATATTTGATCAAGGATCCAAAACCAATCCCTGGATTAAGGACAGTCTATTCAATAAATGGTGCTGGGAAAATTGGATTTCCACGTGCAGAATCATGAAGCAAGACCCCTACCTTTCACCTTACACAAAAATCCACTCAACATGGATTAAAGACTTAAATCTATGACCCAGCACCATCAAATTATTAGAGAGCATTGGAGAAACCCTGCAAGATATAGGTACCGGCAAAGATTTCCTAGAAAAGACCCTGGAGGCACAGGCAGTCAAAGCCAAAATGAACATTTGGGATTGCATCAAATTGAGAAGTTTCTGTACTGCAAAAGAAACAATCAGGAGACTGAAGAGGCAACCGACAGAATGGGAAAAAATATTTGCAAACTATGCAACAGATAAAGGGTTGATAACCAGAATCTACAAAGAAATCAAGAAACTCCACAACATCAAAACAAACAACCCATTTAAGAGATGGGCCAAGGACCTCAATAGACATTTTTCAAAAGAGGAAATCCAAATGGCCAACAGACACATGAAAAAATGTTCAAGGTCATTAGCAATCAGGGAAATGCAAATCAAAACCACAATGAGGTTTCACCTCACCCCGGTTAGAATGGCTCACATTCAGAAATCTACCAACAATACATGCTGGCGAGGATGTGGGGGAAAAGGGACACTAACCCACTGTTGGTGGGAATGCAAACTGGTTAAGCCACTATGGAAGTCAGTCTGGAGATTCCTCAGAAACCTGAATATAACCCTACCATACAACCCAGCCATAACACTCCTTGGAATTTGCCCAAAGGAAATTAAATTGGCAAACAAAAAAGCTGTCTGCACTTTAATGTTTATTGCAGCTCAATTCACAATAGCTAAGACCTGGAACCAACTTAAATGCCCATCAACAGTAGACTGGATAAAGAAATCATGGGACATGTACTCTATAGAATACTATACAGCAGTCAAAAACAACAAAATCCGGTCATTTGCAATAAGATGGAGGAATCTGGAAAACATTATGCTGAGTGAATTAAGCCAGTCCCAAAAGGGCAAATATATGTTCTCCCTGATCGGTGACAACTAACTGAGCACCAAAGGGGAAACCTGTTGAAGTGAAATAGACACTATGAGAAACAGTGACTTGATCAGCTCTTGTCCTGACTGTTGATGTACAATGTAATACTTTATCCATTTTAGTATTTTCTCTTTGTTTTATTCTAGTACTATTGGGTTGAACTCTGTAATTAACACACAATTATTCTTAGGTGTTTAAATTTTAACTGAAAAGTGATCCCTGTTAAATATAAGAGTGGGAATAAGAGAGGGAGGAGATGCATAATTTGGGACATGCTCATCGGACTTTCCCCTAATGGTGGAGTTAGAATCGTTTCAGGGGATCCCAATACAATCCCATCAAGGTGGCATGTACCAATGCCATCTCACTAGTCCCAGTGATCAATTTCAGTTCACAATTGATCACACTGATAGGTCTAAGAGTCAAAGAGATCACACAAACAAGACTAGTGTCTGCTAATACTAACTGATAGAATCAAAAAGGGAGAGAATTATCTATCATGGGAAGCGGGATACACAGCAGACTCATAGAATGGCAGATGTCCTAAACAGCACTCTGGCCTCAGAATCAGCCCTTAAGGCATTCGGATCTGGCTGAAGAGCCCATGAGAGTATTTCAGGCATGGAAAGCCAAGACACCCTGGAAAAAAAAAAAAAGACCTAAATGAAAGATCTATGTGAGTGAGATCCCAGTGGAAAGAATGGGGCCATCAAAGAAAGAGGTACCTTTCTCTGAAGGGAGGAGAGAACTTCCACTTTGACTATGACCCTGTTGGAATGAGATCAAAGTCGGTGAACTCAAAAGGCTTCCATAGCCTTGGCAACTCATGACTAGAGCCTAGGAAGATTACTGACACCGTAAACAAGAGTGTCAAATTGTTAAGTCAACAACAGGAGTCACTGTGCAATTACTTCTCATGTGGGATCTGTCCTTAGTGTGTTGTCCAATGTGAAGTATTTTACACTTTGTGTTTCTGTGTGGGTGCAAACTGATGAAATCTTTACTTAATATATACTGAATTGATCTTCTGTATATAAAGATAATTGAAAATGAATCTTGATGTGGATGGAATGGGAGAGGGAGCGGGAGATGGGATAGGTGTGAGTGGGAGGGAAATTATTGGGGGGGAAGCCATTGTAATCCATTAACTGTACTTTGGAAATTTATATTTACTAAATAAAAATAAATAAATAAAAAAATATATTAAGATAATCGAAAATGAATCTTGATGTGAATGGAAGGGGAGAGGGAGTGGGAAAGGGGAGGGTTGTGGGTGGGAGGGACGGTATGGGGGGGAAGCCATAGTAATCCATTATTCGTACTTTGGAAACGTATATTCATTAAATAAAAGTTAAAAAAAAAATAAAAAATCAAAAAAAAAAAAGTAAAAAACCACCCTGTGATGCAAGATTTATTTATTTGTTTATTTGATTGTTTATTTAATTTTTTATATATTTGAGAAGGAGAGAAAGGGAGAGATTTACCATCCATTGGTTTATTTTCCAAATGCTTGCAATGGTTGGGGCTGGATAGATGAAGTTGAAGCTGAGATCTGAGAACTCAATCCAGGTCTCCCACTTGGGCACAGGGATACAGGTATGTGAGTTATCACCTCCTTGGGTGCATCAGCTGGGAGTTTGAACTGGGAGCAGAGTTGTGCCTCAGCTACGGCACTCCAAGGAATCAGACTGAAACCTCTACTGGTCCTCACTTATTTTATTAGGGTTTTTGAAGAGGAGCTGATGGCTTGGGCTGAAGTCTGTCTTGGGGCTTTTAACACCAGAAGCAAGCCTCCATCTCTGGAGCTAATTTTCATTGAAATTTCCAGGTTGTTTCATGGCTCTAAACTCAAATAGTCAAAGTGCCTCCAAGATGCCTGGCAGAGGGACTGTGCCATGCCCAGCAACATGTATCTCAGTGAGTATCTGCACAAATGCCCATGCCCAGAGGGTTTCCCCACTGTACAGTTAATTCTGCTTGGATGATGCCCCATTTCCGGGGAAGAGCAGGGACTCTGGGATTGCTGCATCAGGGCCCTTGGCTTGTTCCTCCATCACAGACTCATTCAGTCTGCTTTATGCTGCTGTCCCTGTTGTCTTTCCTTTTATGGGTTAGCTCCTGCAGAGTCAGAACGGGGCTCTTTACTTTTTGTTTATTGCCTCACACTTGATCTGGTCCCTAGCATATATTCACTAAATGGTGTGGAATGAATGGAAAGAGACGGAGCATGGTTGACTGGGTGTCACTGGGATGGGACCCATCCGCCTGGGCTTCTTATCACCAGAACTGGCCAGCCATGGCCAAGAGACATTGGTTTTGTTCCACAAAGAGATTCCAAGGGCAGCTCTACAAAGGTCAGGAAATTGGCATCTCACATCAAGTTAGGACCCACCCACCACAGCTTTGGTGGGAATAAGGAGTGGAGATAACTAGGTGAGAAAGTGATTTAACTTTTAAGGTTCTGGTTTTGTGCTCCCCCTCCCCCTAGGAAGTGATTGTATGATTTGCAGAGCAGCTGCTCCTGTCGTTCTCACTGCTGTTTTGTTTCTCTTATGATATCACACAGCTCCTTTAATGGAGCGCATACTATACGCAGAGTGGATAAACCTAATGACCAGGAAAAGCGCCACTGACTTTCCTGACTTTGGACTGATTTCCAGACCCGAGAGTCTGGAGAAGGTCAAGCAGGATGTAACCTTATGCCAGCTGTGTCACTTTGCCTGCAGTGTCTCTAAACGTTGGGAGTGATGGCCAAGGCAGGCAGAGTCCCCTGGAGGAGCTGACATCCCACAGGAAAGGCACCTGGACATCCCGGGCACCCAGAGCCTATCTGTGGAATTCCAAGGAGGCGTCAGGCCTCAGTGACATCGTGTTTGCTGCTGTATTGTCTGACAACTGTAAAAGAAGCGTGTGTGTGTGTGTGTGTGTGTTGGGGAGGTTCTGGCACAGCCAGCCAATTCAGGTCAGCTAAGAAAATTTTACACAAAATGAAGGCAGTTTGCAAAAGTTGTAAAAAACAGAACTGAATGATACGTCTGTTTTGGTGCAAGGAATGTTGAAACTGATGCAATGTTATGTTTTTCTAGTACTCTTTTTCCACGAATTTTTTTGCAGACCTCTCCTATACATGCATATAAACTTCTCTTTTAATTAGATTTTTCATGAAGTTTTTGAAGTATTCTATAGGACAAGGGGGTATTGTGGAAATACTAGATAGGCCTTGGAAATGGCTTCATATTCAGACTGTATTTCTTTTTGTGTGGCTTTAGGTGAATTATTGACACTCTTCAAACCTCAATTCCCTCCCATGTAAAAAGGGAAAAAATCTACCTTCTGTATTGTATTACAGCAGGAATAAATAAAAATGATATAGGCAAACTGCCAGTAAAATGCCCATCACATAGTAGGTATTAAATATTTAATTTCCTGTACCCACCTATGGTTTTGTACATGCAATTTCATATCCTATCTTGAATAGTCTCCCTCTTCTATATATGATTGGGACCTTTATATCTGTCTATCAAATTGTACAAAGGAGGATCCTTATCTATGAAGCTTTCTTGGCTCTATAATCTGAGTTAATCCCTTTATTCATGTCTACATCTCAGTTCAGTTACCATACTTACATTATTATACACGGCATCATGTTATAGCAGTTACTTGTAAATCTCCCTTTATTTGCCATGTGTTCTTTGA